>NC_082353.1:21377010-21677010 GCF_027477595.1 Haemorhous mexicanus
ACAGGATCCATCCCACGTGGAAAAGGAGCCCCCATTCCCAGTGGGATCCATCCCACATGGAAAAGGAGCCCCCATTCCCAACGGGATCCATTCCATGTGGAAAAGGAGCCCCCATTCCTGACGGGATCCATCCCACGCGGAAAAGGAGCCCCCATTCCCAACGGGATCCATCCCACGTGGAAAAGGAGCCCCCATTCCCAACGGGATCTATCCCACGTGGAAAAGGAGCCCCCATTCCCAACGGGATCTATCCCACGTGGAAAAGGAGCCCCCATTCCCGACGGGATCCATCCCACGTGGAAAAGGAGCCCCCATTCCCAACGGGATCCATCCCATCCCCTTGGCTTTGTATCCATAGGGATTCTCTTTGCATCCATGGGAGAGGAGGATGCAGGGCAGGCAGGGAGCGGGGCACAGCAAAAAGGAGGGTTTAGATTAATTAAATTTGAATTAATTAATAAATTATGGAATTAAATAATCCAGGATGAGGCGCTGTGGACGCGCGATCCAACAGGAGAAGCGGATTTGGGAACAAAAACCACCCCACACATTTGCGGGCTTCCTGGGGAAGGGAAGAATCCCACGTTTTTGGGGTGGGAGGGCTCCTTTGGGGGATTTCTCGCCGAATTCCGCATTTTCTGGTGAGCACTCACTGCTTTCAGAGACTTCATCCACAGATTCCCTCGCAAGTGCAGGTTCAGCTCCTCGTTGGGGGCCAGTTTCACCTCGCAGTCGATGGAAACCACGTCGGAGTTGCTGTGGTTCTGCAAAGGGAAATGTGGGATCACAGCTGGAGAAGGAGGGAAAATCCCACTGGGATTCATCGCTGGCAGGCGCGGACGGACGGAGGATCCCACGTGTCCGTCCTCCTGTGTCGCCAAATCCCCACATTCTTTAAATTTTCTCCCCCTTTTTCACCCCAAACTTCCCAATTTTGCTGGGTTTTGTGCTGTTCTTTCTCTCCAAGTTTTCCCTTGGAAAAAAATGATCCTGATCTTTGTGAGCCGGAGAATCCCCTCGCTCCCCATAAATCCTGAGTAGGAACGGGGCTTAAGTTGCAGTGGCTGAGAGGAAAAATAAAAATAAACTAACCAAAGGGCTTAAAAATCTCCTAAAAAATTCCAGGGTGCCCCTCCCACGTCCATGGGCCATCCCTATTCCAGGTTTTTCCCTGTTTTGGGATATCCTGGAGCCAGGATTGGCCCCATGCAGGTGAGTACCAGGTGTGGGGTGCGGGACAGGTCCTCCTCTGCCGGGGTTCTCCGGTAGTCAGTGGTGTTCCCCCAGATGCTGCAGGTCGTGTTTTCCTGTGGGAGAAGCCGATGGAATTCCAGCGTGGACACGGGATCGTGGCAGTGGCTTCCCTCTGCCCCCGTCCCGAATCAGGGATCCCCAGCACCTCCCCAGGATTTGCTGGAGCTGGGATTGAGTTTGGCTCACTGTGGGATGTGGCTGGAGGGCTGGGATCCCGTGCTAAACTGGGCTAGAATTCCATCCTAAGTTAGGCTGGAATCCTGTCCAAAACTGCAAAGGAATCCCATCCTAAAGCAGGCCTGAATGCCATCCTACACTGGGCTGGAATCCTGTCCAAAACTTGGACAGAATTGCATCCTAAACTGGGACAGAATGCCATCCTAAAACGGGCTAGAATCCCATCCTAAACTGGGCTAGAATCCCATCCTAAGTCAGGCTGGAATCCTGTCCAAAACTGGGACTAAATCCCATCCTAAACCAGGCCTGAATCTCATCATAAACTGGGACAGAATGCCATCCCAAAATGGGCTGGAATCCCATCTTAAGCTGGGACAGAATCCCATCCTAAACCAGGCTAGAATCCCATCCAAAACTTGGATAGAATTGCATGCTAAACTGGGACAGAATCCCATCTAAAACTGGGACAGAATCCCATCCTAAATCAGGCTGGAATCCTGTCCAAAACTGGGACAGAATCCCATCCTAACCCAGGCTACAATCCCTTCCTAAACCAGGCTGGAATCCTGTCCTGAACTGGGACAGAATGCCATCCTAAAATGGCCTAGAATCCCATCCTAAACTGGGCTAGAATTCCATCCTAAACCAGGCTGGAATCCTGTCCTAAACTGGGACAGAATTGCATCCTAAACTGAGACAGAATGCCATCCTAAACCGGGCTAGAATCCCATCCTAAACCAGGCTGGAATCCTGTCCTAAACTGGGACAGAATCTCACCCTAAACCAGGCTGGAATCCCATCCCAAACTGGGACAGAACGCCATCCTAAAATGGCCTAGAATCTCATCCTAAACTGGGCTAGAATTCCATCCTAAACCATGCTGGAATCCCACCCTAAACCGGAATCCCGTCCTACCTGGTCTGCCCGGAATTCCGTGGGCAGCAGGAGCCGGTTGCCCGCCCGGGTGGCCACGGGCACGGTGATCTTTAGGGTCACCCCTTCCACTGGGAAGAATCCCAGGTTCTGCAGCTGCCAGGGAAGAGCACAGGGATGTGTTGGGATCGGGGGATGGAGATCCTGGCTCCCAGGGCAGATCCCAAATCCAGGAAAACTCGGGGATCCGGTTCCTGCTCACCGTGAAGGTGCAGTGGAAGGGGGGCCCGATGGGGTTGGATCCATCCAGGGAATTGTTGGATCTGATCTCAAAATAGTCCAGGCTCGATGTCCTGTGGGAAAAAGGGTGACAAAGAGGTTTGTAGGATTTCCCCTTTCTTTGTAGGATTTTCCCTTTTCTTTGCAGGATTTTCCCTTTTCTTTGCAGGACTTTCCCTTTTCTTTATTAGGATTTTCTCTTTCTTTGTAGGATTTTCTCGCCTCTTTAATAAAGCAGAGCCATTCCAGGCCCTGGAATGAGGTTTGGATGTCACAGGAGGTAAATCAATCCCTGCTTTGCAGCTGGAGAGGCGGGAAAAGAGCCAGGAAGATCCTGTGGGAACCCATTCGGGAGCACCTGTGACGGCCCCAAGTCCCCACATTCTTTCAAATTCTCCCCCTCCTTTTCCACTCCAAAATTCCCAAATTTGATCTTTTCCGTGCTCTTCTTTCCCTCCAGGTTTTCTCTTCATTCCGAACTGGAGAATCCCCTCGCTCCCCATAAATCCTAAATATTAAAGGAATTTTATTCGTGGCGTCTGAGTAAAAAACATAAAATGACCAAAGGGCTGAAAAATCCCCGAAAAATTCCAGCAAGCAGTGCCAGGGAATGTGCTTTGGGATCCCTGATTTTCCCATCAGCAGCTTCCTAAATTATCTCTGCCTTCACCCCTGGCTGTCCCAGACTTGAATTCCCGGTGATTCCATGCTCATCTCACAGCTGAGCTTCCCTCTGATGGTTTTGTGGGATGGCCCCCGGCCCAGACACCAGGAGCACCTGTTATGGCCATTATTACCTCCAAGAATTCCCTTTTTTTCCCCATAAAAACTCACCCTCACACCTCTTTAATAAAATTTATGCCTTTAAACATCGGCAGAGTCCAGCTCTCCATGGCTCGCCGATTTTATAAAAAGCTCTCCCTGACTTTACGGCTCCTGTTTTTCCAATAAATTCCCAAATTAAACCTGGCTTTGAAGGCTGCTCCCAGCTGGTTTTCCCAAGGAGTTTTCCCAATCCATGAGCCCATCCCGAGCCCCTCACCTGGTGAAGAGCAGGTCGGCCTCGTACTTGAGCTGGAAGTTGAGGTGGGCAGCGTTGTCCTCCTTGGTGCTCTCCTTCTCCTCGCTGTCACTGGAACAGCAGCGGGGCCAGGGGGTCAGGCAGGAGCCAAATCCCCCTGGGAATTCTTCTGGGGAATGCTGAACTTTTTTTGCTTTTTGATTCTAAGCAGGGTTTTATTCTGGGATTTTTATCATTAAAATGATTCAGAGGGAGGTGTCACCCCCGGCAGCTTAGAGTGGTGTAGAGGAACCGGTGAAAATTTTTTAAAAAAAGAAATAATTAATATTAATAATTTAGTCAATTAGTTAAATTATTTATTACTAATTTAATAAATATTAGGTAGATTTAATTTTTCCCTTTCTTTGTAGGATTTTCCATTTCCTCACACCATTTTCCCTTTCCTCATAGGATTTTTCCCTTTTTTTGCAGGATTTCCCACATTTTCCTGCGGGAAATCATTGCCTGTGCAGGAATGGGGAGTAAGGAGAACTTTGTAAAATTATTAGGATATATTTTTCCTGGGAAATATTTGCAGTGGGAGCATGGATGAGAAAACAGCAGTGGCTGGAGATCCAGCAG
Organism: Haemorhous mexicanus; assembly: GCF_027477595.1. Lineage (NCBI taxonomy): Eukaryota > Metazoa > Chordata > Aves > Passeriformes > Fringillidae > Haemorhous > Haemorhous mexicanus. The sequence continues at coordinate 21,381,236 of NC_082353.1, forward strand.
AGCCCAGCAGCTTCCAAAGGCATGGAAAAATCATGGATGTAAATTCCCAAATAAATAAAAATAGCCAGGTTTGGGAGCACAGGGCTGGGATAACCCACAGCAACTGGGTCTCCGTGGGGTTATTCCATGGAAAACCTCTGGCTCTGGAGGAAGGAATCCCAAGGAAAGCTGGCTGCATCCTTGAGTGCCCAGAAAAACTTCCTGGATCCCTGGAATTGTCCAAGGTTGGACACCCTGGGATCGGGGAAGGGGTGGGACTGGATGGCCCAAACCATTCCATGATCCTGTGATTCCAGAGGGAAAAAGCATCCCCAGACCTGCTGGCAACCATGTAGATCTCCATGCTCTGCAGGAAGACGGACTTGCTGAATTCAAAATCCAGGCGGAAAGCGACCTGCGGAGAAGGGAAAAACATCGGGAAAAACATCCCAGGGAATAAAATCCCGAGTGCTGAGCGGGGCCAGTGCGGGACGCGGCAGGAGACACAATTCCCAATCCCACCAGGACCGAGCAGAGCCTTCCCAGGCAGAGAGGATTTGCAGGAATTCTCTCAGCCCCTGCGATGGGAGCCACGAGCAGCTCCCTTTGGAAGCAGATCCCTCCAGAGGCCCGGGATCGGCGGGAAGGGGAGGCAGCTGGAGAGAGCCAAGACCAACAGAACGGGATAAATGCGATAAATGTCACATCTGCAGTGACCTCAAACCGTCTGGGCCGGCACAGCTGACTGGAATATTAAAGCTCCCGCGGCTCCGGAGCCAAAATTCCATTTCCAGCCTGTCTTTGTTTTGGCAGGGGCGGCACTACCTGATGGCCCAGGGACGCATTCCCGACCCCGTAGGTCATGGGGAGCCAGCTCCTCCTGCAGCCACAGGCATCCCGCTGGGATTTTTGGGAGCTTTAAAGCCGAGCCTGGTGCCTGAGGCTCATCCATCATAATCCAGGAAAGGTTTCAGACGGATACAGGAGCTGGGGAGATTTTATCTCCAGATCCTGCTTGTGCTGGTCCCTTTCCCCACGGGTGGCAGGTGGAATTCCATGCGGATCCCGAGTGGATCTCCCCACTATTCTTTTCCCAAATGAACCCTGAATTTGATGTTTCCCAAGTGTTTATGGCTCATGAAAATGAAAAACTGGATCTAGGCTCATCCCAAATACTGGGAGCACCATTTTGGAGGATGCCACCACCCAGGGGGGCTTGGACTGGCTCTGAGCAGGATCCAGAGGCACCTCAGAGCAAGGAAAACCTCTCAGGCAGGGAAGGAGCCTCATCCTGCAGGGATCAGCTCAGAGAAGTTCCCATCTGTGGTTTGAAGCCAACATTAAATTTTTCCACGGGATTGGAGGCAAATTCTGTCCCCTGGAGGAGCTGGGTTGGATTCTGGGGCTCTCCCGAGCACCAGGGCAGGATCCCAGCCATCCCAGCTTCCCTAAGATGCCTTCCAAACTCCAAAAGTGAAGAAACCAAAAGTTTGTCTTCAAAATCCTGCTCAGGGCTGCCCAGATGTGACCCTGGGGGCACAGAAGGTCCATGAGATGGCACAGTGGGAAGTTGGGAATGTCCTACCTTGGCCTTGGCTCGGAAGAAGGGGTAGCTGACGTTGCACACCCTCCTGGAGGGGTGTCTGTCGTCACAGTCGATGTTGATGTCGGTGTCGTCCTGAAACGGGACATGGAATGTCCAGGACACTGGGAATGAGCCCCGGGAGCTGCTCTTTGGGAAACTGGGAACACCCGAGGGGCTGAAAATGGGCCTTGGCTTTGGGGAAACAACCAACCAACCAACGGCCCACCAATGGCCAGCCTAATAATGGCCAAGCAATGGCCAAACAGTGGCCAACCAAAGGCCAATCAACCAATGACCAACCAACCAAAATCCAACCAGCCAATGACCAACCAGCCAATGACCAACCAATTGACATCCACCAAAACCCAACCAACAAATGACAAGAACTAATGACCAACCAATCAACCAACAACCAACCAACCAATCACCAAAACCCAACCAATGAATGACCGAAACTCAACCAACCAATGACAAGAACCAATGACCAACCAATCAACCAACCAATGACCAAAACCCAACCAATGAATGACCGAAACTCAACCAACCAATGACCAAACTCCAGCAAAACACCAACCAACCAGCAACCAAAACCCAACCAACCAATGACCAAACTCCAGCAAAACACCAACCAACCAACAAAAAAACCCAACCAACCAATGACCAACCAATCAACCAACAACCAACCAACCAACCAATCACCAAAACCCAACCAATGAATGACCAAAACTCAACCAACCAATGACCAAACTCCAGCAAAACACCAACCAACCAGCAACCAAAACCCAACCAAAATCCAATAAACCACTGGTCAAGAAACTCACGAATGAAGGAAGGATACAACCACCAACCAACAACCAATCCAAATCCAACCAAAGGACCATGCAAGCCACCAGCCACTCCTCCAGCCCAGCCTTGCTGCAGCTGGGAATTCTTCCCATGCATTTGTTGCTGTTCCTGGAAAGGAGCATCTCCAGGAAGCAACTCCCAGTTTCCTGATTTTTTAAAATCCTCTTTATGAATTTAATTACGGCGGTGAATGAATTTAGCTGTGGTGAATGAAAGAACCTGATTATTCCTGGCATTCCTGATTTTTCTGGGATGAGGAATCGTTGGGAAGCACTGAGAGACAACGTGAGCTGTTATCCTGCATGGCCACCAGCTAAGCTGGAATTCCCTCATCTCAACACTGACATTGCTGCTGCTGGAAGACCTTCCACCTCTCCAGCCAGGCAGAGATGGGATGAGGTGACCATCCTCACCATGAGAGGGTGAGTTATTCCAGCTTTTATCCCACTTTGAGCTGCTGCCCCTGGAAAAGTCCTACCCAGGAGCTGGAATATCCCAGCACCAGCCACCAGCAACAGCCTGGAGCTCCCTCCCACTCATCGGCTGAAATTATGGACTTTTTGGGGCCACAGCCATTTTTATTTGTAGGACACAGATATCCATTCCCTCTGGATGCTCCTTGATGAGGAGGGCCATGCAGGAGACCATTATCTGTGACTCCTCCACGGCCAGCTGCAAATATTCCCTACAACCACGGCTGCCCAGTGCTTTCTGTTCCCCACCATCCCTGGGATTTTCCCTGCTCCCCTCACTTCGTTTGGAATAACCTCCAAAAAATGCATTTTTCTTATTTTGTGGGCAGCAAGCCCCACAATTTTCCTTTGGCACGGCTCGGAGAAAAACAAAGGAGACGGGATCTGCGGGCGGGGATGAAGTCATGGGGGGGTGAGGGAAGGCTCAGCAGCATCAGCACATTCCCAAACCTCGCTGGGAACAGGGAGGAGTCACACCAGGATCGAGTGAGTGGGGCAGTGAAATTTTTGGGACACTCGGGGACCATCCAGGGAAAGCCACGGAGAGGTGGCATCGCCCGGCTCGGTGCTGAGCTGTGGCCACGTTCCCATGATCAGCTCCTACTTCCAGGAGTTATTTCTCAGCTGCAAAAACTCACTCCTGACGGGAACTTGGCCACGTGCAGGGAGTATTTTTAAACAACTGCAGGAGAAAAATAGAGGGAAATAATTTCCTCTGTGTTTGACCTTCGCTCGGGCTCTTAAAACTCAAAACCTTTTTGTATTTCCAAAATAAAGAGCTGGAAGTGCTTAGAAACGGAGCCCATAAACAGCTGTGATTTATGAGGGATGGAGACAGATTTGGGCTCTGCTTTAGGCTGCAGCTTTCTCCTCCGGCCGGGATTAGCAGCACCTCTGGAAAAGCCTGGATCTGCCCGGGGAGCTCACCTTGGGGATCAGGCTGGCCAACTGGAGGTTCCTGGAGAAGGAGATGTTGAGGACGGTGCTGTAGGCGTTCTCCCCGCGGTTTTCCAGCGTGGCTTCCACGGCCACCCTCCTCCTGCTGCTCTCGATGACGAAGACGGAGGCGTCGAAGGAGAGGCTGAAGGCCGAGCAGTCCCCCCTGCGCAGCGCCCTCCGGCAGAATTCCCTGCAAGAAGGGGCATTCCCGGGATTTTACCGCCAGGGAAATCCCTGCTCTCCCTCCGTCCTGCTGTGCTGAAAGAGGAATTAGGGATTTTTCCCATCGTCCGTAATTTGGGGATTTTTGGGCCGATGGTGTGATGCTTTCTCAAACATTATTAGAAATGCTCAGGACAGCTGGGATGTAGGGGGAAAAACAGATCCCATGCCAATAGCAAAGGTGGCTCCAATCTCCAGTGTCCAACCTGGCCTTGGGCACTTCCAGGGATCCAGGGGCAGCCACAGCTACTCTGGGAATTCCACCCCAGCCCCTCCTCACCTTCCCAGGGAACAATCCCTTCCCAGTATCCCATTGATCCCTCTTTCACCTAAAGCCATTCCCTGTGTCCTGTCCCTCCATCCCCTGTGTCCCCAGTCCCTCTCCAGCTCTCCTGGAGCCCCTTCAGGCTCTGGAAGGGGCTCTGAGGTTTCCCTGGAGCCTTCTCTTCTCCAGGTGAACATTCCCAGCTCTCCCAGCCTGGCTCCAGAGGGGCTCCAGCCCTTGGAGCAGCTCTGGGGCCTCCTGTGGATGCAGGGATAACCTTCAATAGCTCTGTAACCACAGAGCTGCACTGTGGAATTATTTCCATGAGTCAAGCCCGTAATTGCCAGGTGGGTAATGCCAGCCTTGCAGCTATTCCCTGGTATTTCCTGATTTGTATCCCTGGAACTCATCACCATGGCATCAAATATTCCCTGGTTTGTGGATTCCCCGAAAAACCACGGATTCCTTCCCAGCAGGGAACAGGGAGAGGCTCAGAAGTGCCAAGGAGCACCTCAGGGAGGGCTCGGATGAACCTTGTGGTGATGCTGGATGAAGGACCAGTGACGTCAGAATTTGCAGAACACAGACTGGGGCTGGATTTTTGGAGCCTCCCCCAGCTGGTGACACTCTTGGAGGACGCTCTGAGTCACCTACTCACATGGCACTGGGAATGTCACTTCTGGCATCCAGCACCAGATCGGGGACACAGTGCTCATCCTCGTTGCAGCCATTCCAGAAGGGGACCTGAGGGGACAAGGAGAGCAGCTCGGTGACAATTCTTCCCGAGATAAATCTGCCCTGGTGCCTTGGGAAGCGGAACTTTGGGAGGTGGCACTTGGGGAGGTGGCACCTGGGAGGCAGCGCTGGGGAGGTGGCATTTTGGGAGGTGGCACCAGGGATGTGGCATTTTGGGAGGTGGCACTTTGGGAGGTGACAGCTGCTACCTACAGAGACCCTGAGGGAGGTGGGCCACCCATCGTCCAGCATGGGGCCGTGCTCGGGGTGCTCCAGCTCGTAGTCGATGGAGAACGTCACCGGCTTCACGTAATCCGCCGAGTCCTGGGGCACAGGGAGAGCACTGAGAGGAGCCCAGGGCTGCCTGGGCTGGGGCAGCCCCTCAGGTGTCCCCAAGGGTCACACATCTGTCCTGCAGCCCCAGCCCAGGGCTGGGATGGAACAAAAAACCAGATCCCGTCTCCAAGGTTGCTCCAAGCCCCGTCCATCCTGGCCTTGGATGCTTCCAGGGATCCAGGGACAGCCACAGCTCCTCTGGGAATTCCATCCCAGCCAGGAATTCCTTCCCAATATCCCACCTAACCCTGCCCTCTGGAAGCCCCTAGGAGCTCGTCCCACGCCTTGCCCCGGGGTGCAGAGGGATGCTCTGAAGGGAGATGTTTTTTGGGCTAAATCACGAGCTCCAGCTCCATCTCCAGCCTCAAATTTCCCAAAAGTTCACGGCAGTTCAGCCGGGACCTGGGGCTGGGCCAGTCTGGCAGCTCAGGCCTGCCTGGCTTCCACGAGATTCTCCTCATTCCCTGGGAATGTTTGGGTTTGGCCAGGTTTGTGCATCAGCTGTTCCCTGCGAGCCAGGGACCCACCAGCTCTGCACCCCGGGGTGGGACCCTGCTGGGCCACAGGGGGACACCACCGGGGACCGGCACGGGGACGCTCCATTCCCGACGGACAAACAACGGGCATTCCTGATTTTGGAGCAGGAAAAGCAGCCTGACCCCGGGCTGAGGAGCACACGCCCTCCCCGAGGACACGGCTGGTGGAACGGAGCACGTGGAGCCTGATGTCACCGCCTGGGGACCCAGCAGCTGCCACGTGCTGGCAGCTCCATCCCTGACCACATCAAACCGGCGGGGAGGAATCCAGCGGGATGAATCCAGCGGGATGAGGCTCGTTCCCACCCCGGGATGCTGGAGAGAACACCTCCTGCTCCCCACTCACCAGGACGTGGAAGGGGAGGGTGTGGCAGAGCTCCTGCCCGGCGGGCAGCACCAGCCCCCGCGGCGCCACCCGCTCGCTGCCGGCGTCCAGGTGTGCCCGGGGCGAGTAGCGCCGCTCGTCGATGGTCGTGTTGTACCTGAGCCCTGCAAGGACAGCCCCAGCTCAGCCCTCGGGGCCACAAACCCCGGGCAAAGAGTGGCCCCAGCGCCCATTCCCTGCTGAGGGAAATCCAGGGAAATCCCAGGCAGTTCTGGGAAAAGCTTCCCCTCTCCAAGTGAGGAGTTTTGGGAATGAATTTCTGCAAGGCCCTGTGTAAAATCTGTGCAGGCGTAGAATTGTTTGCCTCTCAAGTGCTCCTGTGCTGGTCTGGAGGAACTGGAGCTCACCCCTCACCTGGATGATTTATGGAGATCCTTTGGTTCCTGCACTGCTGTTGGAAAGCCAGCTGGAGATTCCCAACCAAGCAGGGATTTCAGAGAACCACAGAATCTCATCTCACTGCAGCCCCTGCCATGGCAGGGACACCTCCCCCTGTCCCAGGGCGCTCCACGCCCTGTCCAGCCTGGCCTTGGACACATCCAGGGGCAGCCACAGCTGCTCTGGGAATTCCATCCCAGCCCCTCCCCACCCTCACAGGAAACCATTCCTTCCCAAAAGTGGATCAGTCCCTCTTTCAGCTCAAAGCCATTCCCTGTGTCCTGCCCCTCCATCCCTTGTCCCAGTCCCTCTCCAGCTCTCCTGGAGCTCCTTTGGGCCCTGGAAGGGGCTCTGGGGTTTCTCTGGATTCTTCTCTCTTCCTGGCTGGACACCCTCAGCTCTCCCAGCCTGGCTCCAGAGCAGAGGGGCTCATCCAGCGGGTGACTCTTTATTTCCAGGGGAAATAAAAGTAAAATCAAATAAACAAGGAAATCCCACTCAGATTTTATCCCGCAGGGACAGCAGCAGGGAGAAAAATGCTGGGTTTGACAGCACAAAACAAAACCCTTGCTCTGGGCAATGGGAGTTTTTCCTTGGCTTTGGATCCTGATTTTCCTTGGACAGCGTTTGCTGCTGGCTGGCCGGGGCCGAGCCGCTATCGCTTCCCTGCTCCGCTGACTCCCGGGAATCCGCCGGGGATCACTCGGGGTCACGGCTCCATCCAAGGGTTTAACGGGAGGGCTGGCCAGCTCCACAGATTCCCCGGGATGTTGTGGAAAATGCACATCTGGCCGGCAGATGTGTCCCGCTGCTGCGGGAGGCGGGAGGGATGGAGGAGCCCTGCGGAACGCGGGCCGGGCACATCCTCTCCTGTCTCACCGTGAGGACATTCCTGTCACACGGAGCATGGAAAGGCAAATCCCAGGAGAGCTCAGCCCAGGGAGTAGGTGAGGGCTGAGGTGGGATTTATCCTGGGGGGGTTTCTTTGGCAGAACCACCAGAACCCGGCGACTCGGCCGGGACAGGGCCAAAGGTGAGTGACACCAAAGTGGCAGATGGACACCTGAGCTCCTCCAAGCTCCTGGGTGGTCACCATCCCAAAAGCTGGGTTTTCCATGGGGCTGGAGACCTGAGCAAGGCAGGAATTGGGACTTTGTCCTTACCCACGCTGGCGGTCTGGAAGTGAGCGGAGAGGAAGAGGGCGGTGAAGCAGACGAAGGCCCTCATGCAGGTGGCCTCCTTCCCGTTGCGCTTGCAGTCCTTGGTGAAGATGTTGATCTTGGAGGGCTCGAAGCGCAGGCTGGCGTTGATCCGCACCACGCTGCGGGACCTGCGGGGTGGGGAGAGGGCTCGGGATGGGCTCCGGCTCGGGATGGGACTTCCTGGAGTCTCCCACAGCTCCAGGTTTGTCTTTTTCACTCCTTTTCCCTCCTTTTTGCAGAAGGTTGGGAAGAGCAAAGGCGCTCTCCAGGCAGAGCCCAGGGTGACCCATCTCAGCTGGCAGAGCCACCCCAGTCCCAACAGCTTCAAGGGGCTCTCCAAACATTAATTAATATTTGAAAACATTGCTTTAATTAAATCAGACCGGAAGGAGCCTGCGCAAATCCCTACAAATGAATTTGGAACTTCTGGAGAACTATGGATGAAACTCAATGGAAAACGAACCCTGGCACATTTTTAGGGCCCCAGGGTATTGAGATCCCACAGCCCCGCTGCACAGGGGGTGGATATTCAGGAAAGATGGCTCAGATCGTTGGGAGACCAGTTTTTCCTGGGAAAAATTTGGCATGATTTGGGCAGAGGAAACCGGGAGAGGGCACCAAGGATCCCTGGCTCACCAGAGCACCACGGCGCTCCCCAGCGAGCCCACGGCCAAGTCCACGAGCCCGTCCTCGTTCAGATCCAGCTGCCCGTGGATGCTGCATCCAAAATACATCAGGCCCGGAGCGAGGTCGGCGGCCGCGATCCGCTGGAAAGGAATGGGAGCAATCCAGGCTGGATTCCAGCAGGAGCATCCCTGCCTGCCAAGGGTTTGCCAGGCTGACTCGCCGCTGAAAATCCCCCGCTCCAAGAGAACGCGCTAAACATGGTTTTCCAGGGAATTTCTCTTTGGGAAAGAGAAAGCATTTGCTTCGAGAGCAATTTCTCTTTGGAGGCAGCATCCAAGACTTCTGCTGGATTTACCCTGCGTATTTAACGTTTATCAAAAAGTGTAATAAATAAATAAATAATTTAAATCAAAATAAATAAATTTTTTAAATTATCAATTAATTAATTACGTAATGCATTTATAGCAATCCCTTGCAATGATTGCTAAACAGCGCCTCTAATTTCAAGCCTTTCCCCCCACTATTCCATGGAATAATTCAGGTTGGAAAAGCCACCCAAGACTGTGGAGTCCAACCACCCCCGGTGCTGCCAAGGCCACCACAAAGTGTCCCCAAGTGCCACATCCACACGTCTTAAATCCCAGCAGGGATGGGGATTCCACCAGCGCTGTTCCAGTGCTCGAATTCCAACCTTTTTCTTGTCCTGGATGCCTCAAAAGAGGAAATATCTGTCCATAATAATTAACAATTAAACCCCTGTGTGGATTTTTGCATTTATTCCCATGAAAGACGAGGAAAACCAAGCACGGGGAAGCCCCACCTGCTTGTACTTCCTCAGGATGGTCTCCTGGAATCCCAGGAAAACGTAAATGGCTCCTTGGTGCTCGTCCTCCAGAGGGGCCCCGACCACCAGGTCGTTGTAGGAGTCCTGGTTGAGGTCGGGGACGGCGGCGATGCAGGAGCCGAAACGGGAATTCTGGTAACTCTGGAGGTCCCCCAGGGCTCCGCTGGGAACAAAGAGGTTCTGCCAAGGAAAGAAAGGAAGGAAGACAATTCCCAAAGCATCGGCAGCGGGGCTGGAAAGAGGAGAAAGCCTCAAGCCAACAGTGTGGTGATGCGGGAGGGATTCTCCAAGGAAGGAGGGGGAGCATTCCCAGGGATGGGGGATTTTGGAGCACATCCCTGGGGAACAAGGAGTCCTGTGCCCCCCTGAGCCAGCCCCACATCTGCTTTGCACCCTAAATTAATAATTCAATAATAGTAGCAGTAGTAGCAATAATAATAATAATAATAATAATAATAATAATAATTCCATATTAATAACACATTCCGTAACAAATACAAATTCCGTAATAACAAACATCCCATACTCATAATAAATTCTATAATGAATACAAATTTCATTAATAATAACGCTAACGATAACAATAACAAAACAACAATAACAATAATAATAATTCCATAAATAATAAAGTGCTTTGGGCGTAGGGATTCCATGCTCCAGGCAGGTTTTATTTGCTTCATAATTCCAACAGGGGGAATTCCTCATCCAGGGCAACTTCCACAGGGAAGCCCCTTTAGGCTCTGGAAGGGGCTCTGAGCTCTCCCTGGAGGGAGCAGGTCTGGGGGACACCGCCTGGCTGGACATGGTTTCTCCAGAGGGACACCCACATTCCCATGTGGCAAAGATCCCAGTCTGCCCCGCCAGGGGACACCGCTGCCATGCGAGCACCCAGCTGTCCCCGCCATGTCCCCAGGTGCCACTCACGCCGTGCAGGGTGTACACGTAGACCTTGCCCCTCTCCCTGCCCTCGCTGAAGAACATGGGCGCGCCCACCAGCAGCACGTCGGTGACGCCGTCGCCGTTCACGTCCAGGGAATTGATCTCGCTGCCGTAGTAGGAGCCGATCTGGGGGAGGCAGGATGGGGTGGGAATGATGCCACCATCCCCCTGGATCCCCTGGATCCACAGGGAAGGCCCAGCCCTGCCACAGCCACGCTGTGGATGCAGCCACAACCGGCTCTCGTGGTTGGAAATGGGGGTGTGTGTTCCATCCCCATCTGTCAGAGCTGGGGCAGTTCTCTCTGTTCTTTGGGCAGTTTTTATCTCTTCCCCAGCCAACCCTCCCTCCAGGAGATCTCTGCTGTTCATGGGCCATTAATTATTAATTATCTTCTGTCCCTGGCCACAGAGTGTCCCTGCAGGGCTGATCAAATCCCACCATCCCATGGGGAGATGCTCTGCCCAGGGGAGGAGCCAAGCATTCCTACCTGGATCCAATCTGCCCTGGGAACAGCCCAGCAGCCTTTGCCCAGTGCATTCCCAGAGGAGCAGCTTTCTCCTGCCCTGCATTCCCAGAGGGAGAGCAGGCCCATCTCCAGCAGCCCTGGAGCTGCAGAGGAAAACTCCCCCCTTGTGCAGGATCCCTGCTCCAGCAGAACCACAGCTGGCACTGCAGGAGGGCTGAGCCCCCCTGGGATGGGACTGTGCCACCACCCTGAGCCCCCCTGGGATGGGGCTGTGCCACCACCCTGAGCCCCCCTGGGATGGGGCTGTGCCACCACCCTGAGCCCCCCTGGGATGGGGCTGTGCCACCACCCTGACACACAGGGGTCAGCTCCTGCTCTGACTCTGGCAGCAGTTCATTTTCTTTTTTGCACTATTGCATTTGTATTTTTATTTTCCCTAGTAACGAACTGTTATTCCTATTCTCACATCTTTGCCCGAGAGTCCCTTAATTTCAGAATGACAATAATTCAGAGGGAGGGGGTTTCCATTTTCCATTTCAGGGGAGGCTCCTGCCCTCCTGAGCAGACACCTGTCCTTTCCAACCAGGACAGCGGCACATCCGCGGCTGCGCGGCGCTGCCGAGCCGTTCCCGCTCGGGAAAACCACGGGGGAGGGTTGATTTTTCCACGGGGGGGACAAGCGGCACGGCATTCCCGGCAGGAATTACCTGCTCTCCCTTGAGGGCCTGGTGGATGGTGAGGTTCCTGTTGCTGTGCATGTTGAACAGGATGACCTTGCCCGTGTGGTTGAACCGCGGCGCTCCCGCCACGTAGATGCGCTCGTGCTTGGTGGAGATGACCGAGGAGACGGTGTAACCTGGAAAGGGATGGAGTGAGAATTCCCTGCCTGCTCCCAGGGTCTGCTTTCCACCAGCCCCCAGCTGCTGACACAGCTCTGGCCACTTCCCAGAAAGGGAAGCCTAAAAACCGGGATTTTTGCAAAGATGCAATCACCAAATGGACCCCGGTGCCTCCGAGCCCGCGCCGGTGCTGCCACGGCCGGGGCTGTGCTGGGAGTTTGGGCACTGCCTGATTCCCACCTCCTGTGCAAATCCTTCTTTTAGAGAAGGTGAACCCAATTCCTGCAATTCCCAGACTTCTGGGTGTTTTATTTCATGGCTCACATCAAGTTGGACAGACAATGGTGAGGTGCCGAGTGTTGGGAAGCTGCAGCTCCCGCTGCTCCGGGAACACCGGGCAGGGAAAGCTTTCCTGGTGCTTGATGTCAGCATTCCCAGTCCAAGAAAAGCCATGAATCCATCAAAACCATTCCTCCTGATGGAAATAACCCTGCCTAAGCCAGTGACCCCGAGCAATCCCTTTTTCCCACTGGGATCACCCCCTGGGCTGCAGCACTTCCATGGCTGCCGACGGGATTTTGTAGGAATATAAAGCTGGGGCTGCCAAATCCCGGTTTTCAACCCCAAGTCCAGGTTCCTGAACCTTCAGGCTCCGGTTAAAATTCCAGTGAAATCCTTGGAATTGGATTTGGGTGCCCAGAGAAACTGTGGCTGGAATGCTCCAATCCCAGGCTGGATGGGGCATGGAGAAACCTGGGATAGGGGAAGGTGGAATGGGATGAGCTTTAAGTTCTTTTCCAACCCAAAGCATTCCAGAATTCTGGGATTCTATGTAACTCAGTGTCTGGCCAATCATAAAACTGAATCACATTCCCTGGAATCACATCCAGTTGAGTTTTGAGTATCTCCAGAGATTTTCAGACCCCTTTCCCTGCTCACCAGCCTTACCTGGGGTCCCTCTTTCCCTAAAAATGCCCCTCCTGGAGGGATATTCCTAAACCCAGCATCAGCCCTGAGCCCCCCAGGCTGCTCCTCAGCAGGATACGCCAGCATTCCTTGATATTCCCGGAATTCTCACTCCAGGCAGTGGGAAAGAGAGCCCAGTTGGCCCATGGGACACCCACAGCCATCCCAGCTCGGGGGACACTCTGCTGTCACCCCACGGATGATCCATGTGTCCCCATTCCCAGGGAAGAGCCTTGAGGGGCTGATCCCACAGGATCCCACCTCTCTCCCCTTCCCGGGACAGCCACATCTCCGAGGAGAGGCTGCATTTCTCAATCCAGGCTGATATTTTTATTCCAGAGCTCCAGTGGCGGCAGATGGAATGGATTAACCCAGCAGGTATTTCCTGCCTAGGCATGAAATTCCATCAGTGCTTTGAAACCGCTCCAAGGAAAGCTGCGGATAACCCGCCGGCTCGGCTGCTCCTGAATTTAAATCCCATTTGTGCCCCTCTCTGGGGCTGGAGCCAGGCTCTTCCCAGGTGAGGATGCTCCTGTGCTGCATCCCACACCTCTCCCATGAGGAATACCCCGTGCTTCCTCTTTTTTAAGGAGAAAATCCCGAATTCCCCCTGCCCGGGGCAGCACGGCCTGGTTCTGCTTTCCCACCTAAATAGGCTCCGTGGTTTTTCAGCTCCTCTGGGAATTCCTGCAGGTAGGATTCCCGCAGAGGGATGACCTTCCCACTGCTGGTCTCCTTCAGGACGGCTCCGTTCCAGTCGTAGGCTCCCACTGCTCCCAGCAGGATCCCGTCCTGTGGGAACACAGGAGTGGTTTGGTGGGATCTCCTCCCAAGTGGAGGCGATTCCATCCCTCTGATCCCACACAGACCGTTCTTCCAAAAACACCTGGAATGCTGGAGGGTTTTAAAACTGCTGGAATGACGCTTCCACCCTACTCCTGTTTTCCCAATGTGTTTTTCCTCCCCAGGAATTCCCAAGAGCTTTTTCCATGGACATCCCAGCACGTCCTTCCCAAGAGGTCACAGCATCCGGAGGATCCGCTGCAGATCCTAAGGGATGCTCAGGTCTCCCAACACCTCCCTTTCCCATGGGATAATCCAGCAGCATTTCCTTATCCTCATGTTAGTGATTTAACTCCGTAATCAATAATTTGTCCCAAATCCCAATCTCCCACCTGGAGCGGGGGGTGACAAACAGGAGCAAAAAAAAAATAAAAAATTCCCACATTTCCCCTCTTACTTCCACGACGTGGGATGAAAATCCAGTCTGGGACATTTCCAGTCCAAAGGAGATCTCGTTCTTGTTGGTTCCTTAAACAAAAAAAGGGAATTTGTGTTTAATAGAGAGTTTTGCTTTCCTGGAACAGCTCCTCTGGAATTGCTCCAGCAGCTCCACATCCTCCCCACAATCCCATTTCTCCCTAAATCCCCCAATTCCACAGCCTCGTGCTGTTAGGGGTCTGGGAGCTCTGCTGGGGCGCGGCTTCTCCCCTGGCAGAGCTGCAAGATCACCCAGAACTGGGGATTTGGAGGTTTTTCCTTCATAATTCCAACTGGGGGAATTCCTCATCCAGGGCAACTTCCACAGGGAAGCGCCAGGCTGGACAGAGAAAACTGGGAAACTTGTGGGGAGTTTGCGTGCTGGTTTGAGCCAAAATCCCCCAAATTCAAGATGTTTCATTCCCAGAGCAGGCCCTCCAACTTCTGTTCCAGTTGCTCATTCCAGGCTGCATTTTTCCTCTGAAATTCGGATAAATTTAGTTTGGGAGAGCGACAAAGTTGTCACAAGAGCTGACATTTAAGACAGAAATATTTCCTGATATTTCATTTCAGCCAATAAACCCGAAATCCCAACGTTATTCCCATAATCTCCTGATGTCTGGCACCCCAGGAAGCTCCTGTGTGTGGGTTTTCCTGTTTACAGCCCTGGAATTTGATGGATGAGGAAGACACTGATGCCCAAATTCCCCCCATACCAAATCTCCAAGGTTTTCTATAAAAAGGAAAAATCAAAGCCACCGGAATTCCTCTGGCTGGAACGAGGTGTGTCCTTTGGAAAAGGGATCTCTGCTCCCGATATCCGAGGGACACAACCCCTCCAAATAAAGACATTTCCTCAAATCTGAAGTTCCTCCAAGCAGGATTTTAGGCTCAGATATCGCGGAAGCCGCGTCCGAATTCGGGGAAAAGAAGGATCAGCAGCACATTCCCAGCCCTGGGACGTGCCAGGGAGGAGCATCCCTCACCTTCCAGGCTGAAAATCCTTTCTCCCAGGGCATCCACGATGTCCTTGAGGGCCGCCTCGTCGGTGACGTTGAAGAAGTGTTTGTCATCGGGGTCGCTGGCGATGAATTTGATCTCGTTCAGAAAGGCCTCGGGGTTGATTCCTCTCCTGTTGTAGTAACCCAGGACCTGGTTGGGAATAAAACGCCAGACTTTCATGGAATTAGAATTCCCAGGCGGTTTGGCTTGGGAGGGATCTTAAAGCTCATCCCATTCCATAGGCAGGGACTCCTTCCTCTATCCCAGGGTGCTCCAAGCCCTGTCCAGCCTTGGATACCTCCGGGGATTTGGGGTCAGCAGCTCCTCCAGGCCGTTTTCCCAGGATGGATAAAACCATCCCAAAGCCCTTTGGGCTGTCCACGTGGGAGAAGCTCCATCCTGGGATCTGACATCCCTTTGTGGGAACAAACCGAGGAACTGCTGAAAAATTCCTCCCAGCTGGACATTCCTCATGGAATCTGGGGTCCTGCCTGTCCCTGGTTGTGTCACCAGCTCCGGCAGCTGAATCCTGAGCTGAGCATCCCAAGAGCAGCACCAGCCACAAGGAGCTCGTGGAATGCTCCAGGAGCAGCGGGGATGGACAGGAGCTCTTGGAATGCTCCAGGAGCAGCGGGGATGGACAGGAGCTCTTGGAATGCTCCAGGAGCAGCGGGGATGGACAGGAGCTCTTGGAATGCTCCAGGAGCAGCGGGGATGGACAGGAGCTCTTGGAATGCTCCAGGAGCAGCGGGGATGGGCAGGAGCTCTTGGAATGCTCCAGGAGCAGTGGGGATGGACAGGAGCTCTTGGAATGCTCCAGGAGCAGTGGGGATGGACAGGAGCTCTTGGAATGCTCCAGGAGCAGCGGGGATGGACAGGAGCTCTTGGAATGCGCCAGGAGCAGCGGGGATGGACAGGAGCTCTTGGAATGCTCCAGGAGCAGCAGGGATGGACAGGAGCTCTTGGAATGCTCCAGGAGCAGCGGGGATGGACAGGAGCTCTTGGAATGCTCCAGGAGCAGCGGGGATGGGCTGTCCTGGTGCTTTGTGATCCCTGGAGCACACAAGGACCTCCTGGAATGCTCCAGGAGCAGCAGGGATGGGCAGGAGCTCTTGGAATGCTCCAGGAGCAGCGGGGATGGACAGGAGCTCTTGGAATGCTCCAGGAGCAGCGGGGATGGACAGGAGCTCTTGGAATGCTCCAGGAGCAGCGGGGATGGACAGGAGCTCTTGGAATGCTCCAGGTGCAGCGGGGATGGACAGGAGCTCTTGGAATGCTCCAGGAGCAGCGGGGATGGACAGGAGCTCTTGGAATGCTCCAGGAGCAGCGGGGATGGACAGGAGCTCTTGGAATGCTCCAGGAGCAGCGGGGATGGGCTGTCCTGGTGCTTTGGGATCCCTGGAGCACACAAGGACCTCCTGGAATGCTCCAGGAGCAGCAGGGATGGGCAGGAGCTCTTGGAATGCTCCAGGAGCAGCGGGGATGGGCTGTCCTGGTGCTTTGGGATCCCTGGAGCACACAGGACCTCTTGGAATGCGCCAGGAGCAGCGGGGATGGACAGGAGCTCTTGGAATGCTCCAGGAGCAGCGGGGATGGACAGGAGCTCTTGGAATGCTCCAGGAGCAGCGGGGATGGGCTGACCTGGAGCTTTGGGATCCCTGGAGCACCACCACGCTCCGCAGGACTTCCAGGACCCACGAGTCCCGCCACTCACCGCCACGGCGTATCTGGTGACGTTGTCCCTCTCGCTGTCCTCGATCACCTTCTCCAGGTCTGGGCTGTCGTGGGACTCTCCATCTGTGATGACAATCATTACTCTCTTTGCCCCTTTCCGGCCACCTTTCCGAAACGCTTCCGAGCTGCAAGTGAAGAGATGCCCTGGGCTGCTCAGCCCCGCCAGCTCCGCGGTGGCTCCGCCGCCCACCGAGCCCGCCCCGAGGGGTCTCTGGGGCTGCTGCCCCCTGGGGAGGTGCAGGAACCCTCGGGAAAGGCTTTGGGATGTGGATTTCCACACTTTTTGCAGGAAGGAGGTCGTAATTCAACAAAATTGGATGAGGGAATGATCTGGAGTTGGCCAGCGGAGTTTGGCCTTGGCCTGTGAGGCCTTTCCCTGTCAGGGGAACATTTCTTCATCCCATTATCCACCCCTGCCAAAATCCCACCATTTTGACAAAGCATGGTCCCAAATTCCAGCATATTTATGGAAAAGGAGCACTGAGCAGGGCTGGGGACTCTGTGTGACACAAATCCTTCGGGACCTTGCTCGGATCTGGCCAGGATCCTTCTAAGGCTTTTCCAAGCTGGAATCGCCATTCCTGCAGGGATTTCCAAACCACATGGTTGTGGCACTTGGGACATGGTCAGTGGTGGCCTTGGCAGTGCTGACTTGATCTTTGACCTCTTTTCCAACCTAAAATTCCATGTTTCCCAGCTGGAATACTGCTTGGAAAAAGTGCAGGAGCAAGGATTTGTCCCTGGAAAGGGAGGAGGTGCAGCTGTCCTGAGTTCCTGGGGACTCTCCAGAGATTTCCAGGAGAGCTCCGGGACCTGGGGCTGAATTTGGGGGCTGGGAGTTCTTCCCTGTGAGCTTCCAGGGAGAGGCCACAATTCCAGAGCCTGCCCCAGCTGCAAACAAGGCCGGAACAATTTTGGGAAGCGCCACTCGCAAAGCTTCCCCCAAATCACATTTTCCTACAAACCCTGGCGATTCCCCCGTTCTTGAGCAACAAGGGAAACAAAGGGAGAGGGAAGGAGGGAACAAAACCAGGGATCTGAAGGTTTTCCTGGGGATGGGAGCAGGCTGGGCGGGGTTTTACCGAGCGAACTCGATGCCGTAGGCGGTCCTGGTCTCGGTGCCCCCGCGCTGCTCGATGTGGCTGGCGGCCGCCACCACGTCCTGCACGGACCTGTAGTCGTTCAGATGGAACTCATGGACCACGTCCTCTCCGTACTGGACAACTCCCACCTGGGAACGACGGGAATGGCACCAGAAAGGCCAACAGAACCAGGTCCTGTCCACCACCAGCGCTGTCAGCCGCGGGAGTCACCAGCCGCGGGTGAAATTCTCTACGCTCGTTTATTTTTTATATTCCATCTGCCCAGTTTTCCTTCCATGGGATCATTGATAATTCCCAATTTTATGGCTTCCCCCCCCTGCTCTGCTCCCAAGTTTTGGGGTGATCCAGATGTGCCAAGCTGCACCGTCCCAGTTTGGATCCACAGCATCTCCAGCTGGGACCAAACTGGGTTATTTGGGAAAATTTGGGATGTTTCTGCTCAAATTCCTGCCTAAATCAACCCAAGATTACTTGGAGCAAGAGCATGGAGAGCTCCTTTCCATGGGAGCTCTCCCTGTTCCCACTGGGATGTGGGATCCCTCCATAGCTCACTGAGGGACATTAATGGGAGCGTTTCCTTCCCATGGGATGAGTCAAAAATCCCAATATTTTGACAAATTCCAGCAGCTTGACAGAAAAGGGACTTTGGGAATGGCCTCACCTGGATCTGTCCAGGACCAATGTAAAACTTTTTCAGGATATTTATCAGGAAGTGCTGGACTTCAACCCACGGATAAATGCTGTTGGATCCATCCAGAACGATGATGATGTCCATGTAGGTCTGGCACCCTGTGGAAAATCCAGGGATTTATTAAAATTCCTCTTGCAAAGGGGCAGATTTATGGCTTTTCTCCCATCCTGGTACTTCCTCTTGGGATTTCTCGGGCAAACAAGAAAATCTGATTTCAATAATTTGGGAAAGAAACTTTGGGCTCCAGCAAGGTGGGGAGAAGCCACAGGAATCCTCTCTGCTGAGAAAAGATGGGATCGCTTCCTAGGAATAACACTCAGCGGCATCATTTGGGATTCAGCTTTGGAATTTGATCCCGTCTAATATCATTCCACACTTCAAAGAGGAGCAGGATCCGGCTCCGCTCCTCCCGCAGAGCCGTTCCTGATCCCTGAGTCATTCCCAGCCCTGCCATGGAAAGCAAGGCGGGCATTTCCTCCCTTCCCATGAAATCCTCGGCAGCCAAAAACCCCAGAGGGGACCCCAGGGCTCGGCTCTGCAGCCGGAGCAGGAAGGATTTCAGGATTTTTTCCAGTGGGGAAAATTGCTGAGGATCATCTCAGTCTTGCTGATGTTTTTATAGGGTTCCTTGGAAAAGTGCTGGATGGTTCTGGATTTCAGAGATTTACTGGCTGCTCTTTCACCCCGCGGGTTTTTACAGATGAAAGAATCCATGGATTGGAGTCACTCATGGATCACTGGGATCCTCTGCGTGCCTCCATCTCCATCCCATCCCGGGAATCAGGGAGAGGAACTGACCCTGCATACCACTAAATGAACACTTCCTAAAATTCCCTAAAATCCCAGTTACCCTTGGCAGCGAGGGCTGGAACATAGCAAGGAAGTTACACTAGGAATTCAATGATGCCTTTACTGCCTTGATCCCGAAAATCCCATTTTTCCAAGCCCCTCATTATGCCCTGGGACTTTGGTGGTGGGTTCTGCCTTTCCTGCCTTGATCCCCTCCCCAAATCCCATTTTTCCCAGCCCATCTGCCCTGGGAATTAACCAACACCAGAGGGCTTCTGGAGCTGGGGAATCACATCCCATGGGATGAAGAGCTCCCAGGAGCAGGACAGACTTCTGGGAATCCTTCCCAGCTCCAGGAAAGGCAGGGAACTTCACTTCAACCCTCCAAAATAAAATCCCGGCTCCAAATTCCCAAATTCCAACATGTTTAACTCCTGGTCAACGAGGGCTTTGTTTTGTGCAGCCAAAAATGGGATTGGAGCTGGGATCCGAGATGGGATCAAAACAGGGATCGGAGAGCTGGGATCGGAGATGGGATCAAAACAGGGATCGGAGAGATGGGATCGGAGATGGGATCAAAACAGGGATCGGAGAGATGGGATCCGAGATGGGATCAAAACAGGGATCGGAGAGATGGGATCGGAGATGGGATCAAAACAGGGATCGGAGAGATGGGATCCGAGATGGGATCAAAACAGGGATCGGAGAGATGGGATCCGAGATGGGATCAAAACAGGGATCGGAGAGATGGGATCCGAGATGGGATCAAAACAGGGATCGGAGAGATGGGATCCGAGATGGGATCAAAACAGGGATCGGAGAGATGGGATCGGAGATGGGATCAAAACAGGGATCGGAGCTGGGATCCGAGATGGGATCAAAACAGGGATCGGAGAGCTGGGATCCGAGATGGGATCAAAACAGGGATCGGAGAGCTGGGATCCGAGATGGGATCAAAACAGGGATCGGAGAGCTGGGATCCGAGATGGGATCAAAACAGGGATCGGAGAGCTGGGATCCGAGATGGGATCAAAACAGGGATCGGAGAGATGGGATCCGAGATGGGATCAAAACAGGGATCGGAGAGATGGGATCGGAGATGGGATCAAAACAGGGATCGGAGAGATGGGATCGGAGATGGGATCAAAACAGGGATCGGAGAGATGGGATCGGAGATGGGATCAAAACAGGGATCGGAGAGATGGGATCGGAGATGGGATCAAAACAGGGATTGGAGGGATGGGAGCGGGGATGGGATCAAAACAGGGATTGGAGGGATGGGAGCGGGGATGGGAGTGGGGATGGGAGCGGGGATGGGAGCGGGGATGGGAGCGGGGATGGGAGCGGGGATGGGAGCGGGGATGGGAGCGGGGATGGGAGCGGGGATGGGAGCGGGGATGGGAGCGGGGATCTTGCTCCTCACTCTGCAGAGCTGGAGCCACGGTTCTGGAGAAGCGGAAGTTGGAGTTGACGCGGGAACACATTCCCGTGGTGTAGTAGGAGCTGCCACACTCGTGGGACCACAGGGGGCTGCAGGCCTGGCAGGGCAAAAAAAGCAGGATTTGGTTCAATATTCCCAAAAAACCCCTTTTCCGTGGATGCGCTTTGTTTTGATTTCGCTGTCTTCCGTTTCACTTTAATTTCACTTTAATTCCATTTCATTCTATTTCATCCATAGATCCCTACAGATCTCCCCACATTCCATGGAAAAAAAAAAACCCACCGAGAGGAGCCTCCCGCCACCTTCCTGTCCCGGTGCACATTCCCAGACTCCCAGCCCACGTTCCCAGGAATGCTGCTCACCAGGAAGCTGCTGTCCCTGGGGTTGGTGGCCAGGCTCAGGCCCAGGCGCATGTTGTCCTTGCGCTCCGACACGTTGGACAGCGTCACCCGCCCTTGGGAGAGAGGCTGGCGTCAGGGACATTCCCGGGAAATCCGGAATGCCCCCCGGAATCTCCGCAGCAACCGGGAATGGTGGGCCGGAGAGGAATCTCTGCCAGCTTCACTCCGGGTTTTGGGGATTTTTGGAAGGTGAGAAAAGGTTTGGAAAACCCAGCATCACCCGCTCTTGGGAGAGAGGCTGGGATCGGGGACATTCCCGGGAAATCTGGAATGGCCCTGGAATCTCCATAGCAATCAGGAATTATGTGCCAGAGAGGAATCTCTGCTGGCGAAACTCCAGATTTTGGTGATTTTTGGGAGGTGAGAAAAAATTTGGAAAAACCATCCTCGGGAGAGAGGCTGGGATCAGACACATTCCCGGGAAAATTGGAATGCCCCTGGAATCTCTGGAGGAACCGGGAATTTTGTGCTGGAGAGGAATCTTTACTCCAGGTTTTGTGGATTTTTTGGAAGGTGAGAAAAAAGTTGGGAAAATTGGGTTTTTTCCCACATGAACAACCAAGGAAGGGAAATTTTTCAGGAATGAGGCTGGGAGCTGGAGAGGAGGAAATCCCTTGGAGTGCTCAGCTCCTCATCCTGGATTCCCGGGCTGGTGGCTGATCCATCCCTGTGCGAGATGATTGGATCAGGGACATTCCCTGGAAATCTGGAATGGCCCTGGAATCTCGGGAGCAACCGGGAATTGTGTGCCGGAGAGGAATCTCTGCCAGCTTCACTCCAGGTTTTGGGGATTTTTGGAAGGTGAGAATTGGGTTTTTTCCTAGATGAACAGCCAAGGAAGGAAAATTTTTTTGGGAATGAGGGTGGGGGCTGGAAAGGAGGAAACCCCTTGGAGATCTCAGCTCCTCATCCTGGATTCCCAGGGAATCCCTGTTTTCTCCATGGCACAGCCCAGAAATTGGGAACAGCCCCAGGGGAGCCCTGCCAGTCCCAAATGGGATTGGTCACTGAGCTGTGTCCCAAATCCTGATCCAACCCTTCCTCTGGAAAACGCAGCCCCCCACGAGCCAGAGCTCCCCCTTTGGGAAGCAAACCGGGAATCATGGAATAATTTAGGAATTTGAAGCCCATCCAGTGCCACCTTCCACCATCCCAGGGTGCCCCAAGCCCCATCCAACCCGGCCTTGGACACTTCCAGGGATCCAGGGGCTTCTCTGGGAATTCCACCTTCCTGGGGAGGAATTCCTTCCCAACATCCCGTTTTCCAGGGACAATTTGGGACGTCTGGGACTGGAATGCCGTACCCAGGTTGAGCTTGGTGCAGTTCCCGTGGCTGTCACTCGGCACTGGGCACTTGTAGACGTCTCCGGTTTTCTGCTGCCCGTTGGATTCGTACGGAGCTCCCACCACCAGCCTGCGGGAAACACGGAGCCGTCACCACCGGGACAACGGGAATCCCCTGGGAAAACCCCCCGCAGCCACAATTCCCAGATCTGGGAGTGGCAGGAGAGGGCCCCAGCCTCAGCGGAAGGAAAGCTTCTCCTTCTCTTCCCGCTGGAAAGAGAAAAAAATTTGGGAATGTGACTCTGCCACCTGGAATTATGGAATTCATTCCCATCTGCTGCAAGGAAGGGATTCCTGGAGGGGAGGGAGGGATCCAAATCCATCTGGGAGCTCAGGGAGGCAGCTCCAGGGCGGCACCAAATCCCTCAGAATCCCTATGGAATGTCCCTTCTCTCCACGGCCTAGGGAGGAGCCTTTCCACAGGGAATGGTTTGGGATGGAAGGGACCCTAAGGATCATCTCATCCCAATCCCCTCCACAGGCAGGGACACCTCCCACTTCATTCCCAGGACATGGATATGGATGCAGGATTCCAGCAGAACCAGAAGGAACAACAAGGAGCCGCTGGAGCACTTCCAGCAAATCCCACTGGGATCCACAAGGAATTTTTCCCCGGAAAATCCTGGAAAAGGGAATTTCCTCCAACCCGGCGTTGTTGTGAACAGCCCTGAGCTGAACATTGGGATCTCCAGGGGTAGCTGAGGGAACTGGAAAGGAATTTTCCCAGGGAAAACCCCGGAAAAGGGAATTTTCTCCAAGCCAGGGTTGTTATGAGCAGTGGGAGATGAACGTTGGTATCTCCAGTGGAGGGAAGGAATTTTCCCCAGGAAAACCCTGGAGAAGGGAATTTGCCCCAAGCTGGAGCTGCTCCAAACATTGGGATCTCCAGGGGACACAGGGAATTCTCCTGCTCTCCAAAAGGAGGGAGCTGCTAGATCCCCATCCCCAGCAAGGACACCAGCTTCCAGCTGGGATATTTTTGGGACATCCAAACATTTTTCCCACTTTTTCTTGGCCGCAGCATTCCAACCCAGCAACCCAAAGGCAGGAAGAGCGCAGGACCGAAGGAATCCATCCCTCCAATCCAGGCTATCCCAAAAATCCTCGGCACCACGAGTTGATGGCAGCTCCCGCTCCCAAAATAAGTGGGATTTTTTTTATTTTAAATTTTTTTAGCTTCCCAAAAATCCTATGGATGCAACCATCCCAGTCTGGATCTCCAGATAAACAGGAGCTCTTTTGTTCCACAGGGCCCTTCCCAGCAGCTGGAAAAGCCACCGGCACAGATGTTCCCTGTTAGACCAGGAATTGTCATTCCTTAAAAATGTTGCTGCTCCAAAGACAAACATCCCATTCTTTTATCCCAGACCGGAATCGCTCACCCATGGAAAAGCTCCTGAATCCAAGGATTCTCATGGAAACACTTCCTGAATTACGGCTTAATGTGGGAATTCACCACGGGAAAATCATCTCCAGCTGGAGCTGTCCTCAACGGCATCCAGGAAAATCTGGGATTTTTCAGGAATTTGCTCGTTTTCCTGAGGCTCTCCCACACTCCCATGTCCCTTTAGGTGGTGGAGAGGAGGGAAAAGGTGGAAGATCGGGAAGGGGAATGGGAAAACCTTGAGGATGAGGAGGAATAAAAGTGGAGGAAACAAGGATCTCCTGGTGCAATTCCCGATTCCCAAAGAATTTCAGGTACATGGAATTTCATTAACTTCTGGGAGCAGCTCCAGCTCGATGCGCCCCCCCATCCTGCAGGGAATCCTCTTGGAGACTTTTCCATGAGTTAATATTCCCATATTAATGTGATCACACCACCCGTTAATCAATATTCCCAAAAAACCCAGCGGGCTCGGGGTGGGATCATCCCTTTGGGATGACGAGGCAGACCCAAAGGAAACCCAAACATTCCCAGCTTTTGCCGTGAACGCGGAGCGGCCGCTGAGCTCCCGAGGCTGGAATTCTTGTCTCCCAAAAAACAATGGAATTGTTTTCCCTTTTTGGCTAAATGGGAATGATTCATCAGCTGGAGCTGTCAAATCCTCATGGAAACTTGGCAGCTCGGGACAAAAGGCTTTTCCAGCTGTTGGGAAGGTGTTTTTAGGGATGCTGCTCCACTCTTCCTTTAGTTGGAAACTCAGGCTAGAAATCCTGGATTTTTCCTTCCAAAAAAACCAAAACAAAATGAAAAAGTCAGGAATTTGGGATGGGCTATCCCAAATTCCCAAAACTATCCAAATAATCCAGCTCATCCCAGGAAAACTGGAGCATCCTGCTATAGAAGGGAGACATTCCTGGGTTTTTTCAAGCTTTCCCCCTCCACGCATCCTGGGATCATCCCAAATCTCCCAGTTTTTCCCTGGATTCCCAAGAGGGAAGCGGCTCCTGCATCACAACTTGGCCAAAAACTGAGGCTTTGAAAGAAAATCAGAACCAAACAATTCCTGCCTCTCCTCCCTCTCCATTCCCTGCTCCCGGAGAAAACAAAGGGAAAAAAACCAACGGGGATTAAGTGGGAAAAGCTCTGGCTGCTCCGAGCTGTCTGAGGATGGATTCTTAACTTCCATCCCCAAAAAAACAAGGAGAGAAAAAGCAGGAATACCCCGGGATATTGCTCTCCGAGCAAAGCCCAGCGCTGGGTCCCGATTCCCAGTTTTCTGGGAATGGGATGTGTCCATGCCTGCAGGCTGGGGAAGGCTCCAAACCAGCAAAACCCAGGAATTGTGGAATGGTTTGGGTGGGAAAAACCTTAAAGCTCATCCCATTCCAGCCCTGAGCTCCAGGCCCTGATCCTGGACAATCCCGGTCCCAGCCCAGGCAAAGGGAAAAGGAGCAGGAAAAAAAAAAAAAAGAGGGAAAAATCTTCTGGCTGGATTGAAAGCCAGAATTGTGCTGATCTGGAAAAACACTTCCAGGGGTTTCTGTTTTCCAGCTCCTGCCAGAGGTTTTCTTGGCTGGAATTCTCCCGTGGCTTGGCCGCCGCCGGAGCGCTTGGAATATTTTGGTGGAAGCGCAGAGAATTCCATAATGTCTGCTCCCAGCTCCCCCTCCCACCCCGGGATGCAGGATCTGTGGCCACCCACCCGATTCCCAGTTTTCCTGGGGATTTTCCCTCTTTTTGGCCTCGTTTTCAAGAAAATCATGGAACGGTTTGGGTCATTCCAGCCCCACTTCCAGAGGTTGCTCCGAGCTGGATTTGAACATTCCAGGGATGGGGTGGCAGAAAAGTCTGGGAATCAACAGTGGTTCTGAAGGAGAAGGGTTTGTTTGGGGTGGAAATGGGAGACTGGGAAAAGTCACCTGGGAAATTCCCAGTTTTCTTGGGAATCTCCAGAGGGAAGTGGAGATCTCACAGGATCCAGTGGATACAGATCCCAGAACGGCTCCATGGAAAATCCCGGCTGAGCCAAGAACCACGGAGAGGCCTCGCCCGGAAACTTCTCCTTAACATCCCAAAAAATGGGGGAAAAAACTCTGGGAAAAACGGGAATGTGGCATTCCTGCTGCCCAGGGTATTCCAGAGTTCCTTGGGCTGCCTTTGCTCCCGTTATCCGCTGTTTTCTGGGATTGGGGGTCCGGATTTGTCACCGCTGCCTCTCCCTGTCTGTGCCCCTCTCCAGGATTCCTTGGAAAAGGAACCTGGGGATGCTCCCAGGGAGGAGTTTTGGGACCAGAACTTCCCTTTGGATAAGTGGGATACGAGGTTGGGATAGGGAAAGCTTCCCAGGAGCATCCAGCATCCCAAAAATTCCAGGAATGGGCTCCGGGTGTTCCTCTCCAGGATTCCTTGGAAAAGGAGCACTGGGATGCTCCCAGCCACAGCTCCTGGAATGATGGGAATCACCCTGGACAAACCCTTGGAAGGGGAGACGAAAGATGAAGGGAATTTTTTCCCTTTTTTTCCCTGCTCTTGAACCTCCAGGAAGATTCTTCCCAAAATTCCACGAGATTCCAGGTGGTGTACGCCCCAAACATGAAGGAGCTCCCATTCCCATGAGAGCTTCCAGGTTTTAAGGGATACACATCCCATTTGTGGGAATTCTGCTCACTATTCCCAAAGAAATCCATCCACAGCACCCAGCCTGCCGGGATTTGGGATTCAAACCCTCCAAGACCCTTTTCATCCTCCCAGGAATTCCTTCTCCTTATCCCAGAATTCCTCCCGGGTCATTTTGTCCCAGCAGCACCAGGAGTTCCCATTTTTCCCAAAAACCCCCAGTTTGGACACTGGGAATGCTCCGATCCCGTAATTCCAGGTCCCCCTTTCCCTGCCTGCTCCAGGAGCGGGAAGCTGACATTCCACGGAGCTCCGGGGGTTTTTGGGATGAATTCCAGGCACCTGCTGTCATCTTTTCCATCCCCACTCCGAGAAGGCACCTCCAGCTCCACGGAAAGGATGGAAAAAGTGTGGAAAAGCAGGTCTGGAAACCCCTCGCTGCTCTGGAAAATGCCGGAGCAAAATCAAATCCCACATGGATGAGCTTTTCCAGCCTTAAATATCCAAGTGGAATTTCCCCTCCTCCCCCCAGAGTTTAATAACCCAGATTTTTTCCTCATGGATTTTCCGCTCTCTGGGATGCACTTCCATGGTTCTGGGTGGTTCCTTGAAAATTTGGGAAAAGGGGAAAATCCCCGACTCCCAAGAATACCTGGAAAATCCAATCAGTTTGGAGCCGCTCCAATCTTCCCTTAGAAATATATGGAAAAAAACATAAACACAAGATTCTTGGAATCTGTTCCCAAACAATTCCCGGCAGCCAAAAGCAGCATTAAAAGGCTCAGACTGAAGGAGAGGTGCCAAAATCCTCGGATTCCGCGCTTGGAATTCGGCAGCTGGGTCCCGGCACATCCATGGCTGGGATTCTGGGAGAACCCCAGAGTCTCCGCTGTATTCCAGTGGATTTTGTGGAATTCTTCGGGATGGGACTGGAAGGTGCTCAGCAGGAATTGGGGTCTCAGGACATTCCCTTTCCTTCCGTGTCCTGCCGGCTCCTGGAATTGTCCAGCTCCTGGAATTGTGATCCAGCTCCCTCTGCACATCCACGGTTTTTTATTCCAGAGGTTTCTGGTTGCTCCCAGATTTCTCCATTTTTCAGCTGCATCCACACTTCTCCCTTGGAATTTTTTCCCGCTCCATTGCGGATTCCAGCAGCGCTGTCCTGAGTTTTTGTCTCCGTGTCCATCCACAGGATCCCGCTGGAAAAATTCCATTTTTCCAAGCAGAGGAACCGACAGGAGGAAAAACTAGAGGTGGATCCTGTGGATGTTGGCAGGAAAAGTTGGGAAAAGAAGCCAGGGATGGTCTTTGGTCCTGCTTGGGAAAGCAGGAAAAAATTCCCAGTTTCCAGGGAATTCAGCCCTTGGCCACCCCACCAGTGGTGGCAGCAGGGAAAAAAGGGATAAGAGATCCCAAAATCCCGGGAATTGCAGCCCCTCAGCTGGGATGGAGCTAAAACGGCTCCCATGGATACAACCGGGATGAGAATATTCCCAGAATTGGCATTTCCCAGCAATTTCCCTCAGAATCCCGGGAAACACTGAGCTCCCAACTTTCATCCCAAGGCATCAGCCCTTCCATAGGATGCACGATCCCAATGGGAAAAGCTCCCAGTCCTGGTGGAAAACAGGGCTGGGAGCCATGGAAAGAGAGACCCCGACTTCCCAAAATTCCGTGGAATGGGAATCTCAGCTTCAGGACACAGGAGGGTTTTCCACAGGTGGCAAAGGTTGGATTCCAGAATTCCAGGGGTATCCATTGCATTAATTATGAGATTAAGCCTGGATTCATCCACCTGGGGGGCAGATCCTGAATTCCGGGAATTCCATGGGCTTTGGAGCATCCAGGACGTGCTCCTGGAATGCTCCAAAGGTCTCTGCCAATATCTGGGTGGGATCCCCTGGGATTCTTTCCCCTGGGATCAGCCTTGGATCCATCCCTGGGATCAGCCAAACCCACTCCAAATCCCAGACCTGAGCCAATCCCAGGCTCATCCCACATTCCCGATGGATCGATTCCCCAGGCCCCGGCTCCTCCATGCAAACTGTAAAAACCGGGATGGCCTGGACCCAAATTCCAGACGGGATTCCAGCCCTGGGGGGCTCCAAGGAATCGTGATCCAGGCAGGACAGCCCCTCCATACCCACCCTTCCCAAATTCCCAATATTCCCTTATCCCACCAAAAATTCCTCCTTTTTTTAAGGAAAACCTTTCCTTCATCCGGCACCTCCAGGAGCAACCTCATCCTGGCCCAGCAGTTCCTGGGAATTCTGGAGGAGATGTCCGGTGGGTTGGTGCGATTCCCGATGAAATTCCCACGGGAATTCCCGGTTTTCCAGAGCCCACTCACCATTTCTTCCCGCCGATGTCGTGCTGCTGCACCGTGTATCCAAAAAAAGATTCCCTGGATCCCGCGATGATCTGGGGCCTCTTGGTGTCGATGTTGAAGGAATTCCCGAATCCTGCGGGAAAATAAAGGGGAAGGATCCGTCAGTCAAAAAGCTGGAAAACACCAATTCCACAGGGGTGAACTCGGAATTCCGAAATTTGGGAAAGGTTCCGGCCATGGAATTATTCCAATCCCAGCTCCCGCCTGGGGTTGGATTCGATGATTCCAGAGGCGCTTCCAACCTCTCCCAACCTGGGAAAGCTGTTCCCGAATTTTTGAAAATGCTGGGATGGGTTGATCCCATTCCCATCCCAGCCAGGGTGGGAATTCCAAAGCATTCCAGCCCCACCTCATCTGCAGCTTCCCAAAATTCTGCTCTCCATCCTGGAGATCCCAGGGAATATCCAGCCCTGGGCAGGGAGCTGGGAGCTCCTTTAGGATTCAGAATTCCTGGAATTCAGCCCATTCCCAGCCCTCAGCAGCTCATCCTGGGAATTCCCTGGAGCCAGGATGGGAAGGGGAAGGAGAAAGGAGCTCCTCCCTCTGGAATCCATGGATTCAGCCACTTCCATGGGGATCACGGGATGGGATCCATGGAAAAGGGACCCTGGCCAATCCTGAGGGTTTTCCCAAGGATCCAAAGCTGGGATTCCCATTCCCTGTGTGAGGAGAGGCAGCTCCAGAGGGGGATATGCCTAAGGATGGAATTCCAGCCGGACAGGGCGATTTCTGGGATTGGTCCTTTCCCTCTGGGAAATGCTGCTTCCCACAGAACAGCGGGAGCAGGATCCACGGCATCCCAATCCCGGGATTCTGGTGCTCACAGGGAACAAATTCCAGAGAAATTTCCTTGAGCAAAATCTGGGGAATTCTCTGGCAGCTCCTCCCTGTGCCTGGAGCCAGATCCAGGTGGGAAATTGGGAAATCAGGAATTGCCCTGGGATTGGGAATCTTGGGAATGCTGGAGATGCTACCCATGGGAACAGAGGGACACGGCCCAAATTCCAGGCTGGAGCAGCAGGATGGACACAGATAACCAGGATATCCCAGACTGGGTTCCCTGAATCCTGCTGGATGCTTCATTCCAAGAAAAACCTTGGAATCCTCCTCCAGGACAGGGACGGGCTGCTCAGTTTGGGATTTCTCGGGATACAAAGGAGCTGTCAGCAGGACAGGAAAGTCCAGGATGGGAATGTTTGGATAGGCAGGAATGTCGGGGGAAAAGGGAATGTTTGGAATCCTAGGAACGAATCCGCTCCTGGAGCAGGGAATGGAGGAATCCGGCCACGGATTCCGAGGAGAAGGAGCTTCCAAATGATCCAGAAAGAAATTCTAGAAAGCCAGGATAAAAAAAAAACCAGGATAAAAAAAACACGGGAGACAGGGATGAGAGCCAAGATATTTTGTGGAGCGTTGACCTCATTTCACATCCCAAAGAAATGAAAACCTCGGGAGAGAGGGAAGCTGGGATTGGCCATGGGATGATGGGAAAGGGGGGAGGGCATCGGAGCACGCTGGGATCAGAGGGAATTTTGGGAACTTTGGATTCCCAGCAAGAAACTCCAAGATCCGGAAAAGTCTTGGATGCAGAGGAAGTGTTGGAGATGGATTTTCCTCTTAATTATCCTGGATTTTGCACATCCCCAAGCTGGGGATTTTTGGGAATAGGAACACCAGGATAAATTGGAGAATCCCATTCCATGGTTCAGGATAAAATTCTGGAAAAGGAACAGAAATATTCCATGAAATGGGAAATCTCTGGGAAAACAGGGAGGAGAGCTGGGAGTGGCTCCTGCTGGAGCATCCCAATCCCAGGGAAGCAAAAAATCTGGGAGAGAAGATTCCAAGCAACGGATGGAACCTCAAAACTCCGACAAAAAGAAAGGAATAAAATAAATATTGGGAATATTCCAGCTGGGAATATTCCAACTGGCTCCAGCTGAAATGGGAATTTTAGGAGAGGTTATCCAGGAGATTTGGGAGCCAGAGATTTTCCTGCTGGGAATGAGGAAAATCTGAAAGTTCCCCCCTTTGGTCCCTATCCCAAAGAAGTGACCAAAAGCTCCAGGTTTTCCTTGGAATTCTGAGGGCCGGGAGCCTCAAATTCCTCCTTTTCTTTGGAGCTCCTGGAGCATCCAAACTTTTGATTCTTGTCAAGGAAAATGTTGGGAAACAAGAAAGTCTTTGGGAAAGAAGGATGGGAATAAAATCCACCTTTCCTGCCAGGGTGAAAATCAGGATAGAGAAAGTCATGGAAAGGGAATTTCTGGGATGGGGATGATTCCAAAGGCCCCAGCACCAGGAAAAAAATGGGGGAAAACTGGGAGAGAGAAGGGGGGAAAGGGGGAAAACTGGGGGGGGAGAAGGCAGGAAAACTGGGGGAAAAATTGGAATAACTTTGGGAAAAGATGGAAATAAAGGAGGAGAAAAAAGGCAGGGGGGAATTGGAAAAACTGGGGAGAAAAGGGGAAAATTGCCCTGCCTGAATCCTTTGGGATTCCCAGCTGGAAAAGGAACCCTGGGAAATGCCTGGAAGCTTTCCCATGATTCCCAAACCTGGTCCTGCTTCCATGAAAATTTGGGGCTGGATTTTGCTGCCTTTGCCCTGGAGTTTTCTGATTCCCCAGAAGAATATCCTGGTTTTTCTTGGACTGCCAGGAAAATCCAGCTTTTTTTGCCTGGCTGCCGGCACTGCCCGAGCTCGGGGTGGAATTCCTGGAGAGGGAATATCGAGCTGAACTAGGAAAATTTTCTAAAGGATAAAGAAATTCGGGAAAATATCTCTGGGAAGCAGCAGGGTGGGCTTGAATTGCTGGGGATCCAAGGGAATGCTGCCAGCTCCCAGAGTCTGTCCCTGGCTTCAGGGAAAATCCCGGGATTTGGATGGGAAGGCCAGGAATGCTGGGCATGAACAGGAGCTCAGTCATCCTGGAACATTCCTGCCTTCCCACAAAATTGTTTCCCAAAAAAACCCCATTCCTGCTCTCCCAAAATTGTTTCCCAAAGCTCCGGAGGGAGCTTTGCTACAGCAGGACCTTGTGCTTCCGGAATTCCCAAAAAATCCCTGGATCCAGAAACATCCAGGGACAGAAACTCCCCAGGATGGGAATCCCAGTGGGAAAATTCACGGCCAGAAAAATCCAGGGATAGGGAAAGAAAACTGGGAGAGAGGAGAGAAAATCAGGGAATGTTTCATCCCAGGGAGCAAATTCAGGGATCATTTCCACACATCCCAAGGCAGAATTCCCAAATTCCCCTTCCACGATCCCCCCTTTATGGACCAGCACCGCGTCCACGGGGGAACATCCCGGGAATCTGACAAATGCCAGGATTTTTCCAACATCCCATTCCAGAGCCACATCCATGCCTCCATCCACACATGGATCCAATTATTTCAGGAAAAGCAGCGCGGCCGCGGCTCCCTTGAAAGGATCCCCCGGCAGAAAGGGGAAAAAAAAAATCCCAAAAAGCGCCAATCCCATAAAAGCCCCAGCGAGCAGGCTGGCGCGTTTTCCAGCAGGAAGTTTGGGAATGTTTGCAGCTGGAGGAGGCGCGAGCCGGTGGCCGAGCTCCTGGAAGTGGGAAAAGCGCTTTTTTTTTTTTTTTTTCTTTCTTTTTCCCGATTTTCCCCCCCGGTTTTTTTCCCGTTTTCTTCCCGCTTCGGCGGCTCCCGGCGCGGGTGGATTCCAGATGGGATTAAAGCAGGAATGGGGAGTCGCTTTTCCCAAGGAAAAACCCCTGGAAAAAGCAGAAAAATCCATCCCAGCCCCCCCCCGGAGCAGAACGGGAGAAGCCGCAGGATCAGCTCCTGGAATTAAACTCCGCCTAAAGCCTCTCCTAAGTTTAACCCCGAGCATTCCCCCTTTTCCAGCGGGACAAACCTCAGAAAAGCTGGATTTCGGGAAAAGGGAGCTTTCCTTCCCCCCAGTATCCGATCCTTTGGGATTATCCCGATTAATCCCGCTCCAAGGCCGAGGAGGGACCGGGAGCTTCCCGGGAATTCCAGGATCTCCATCCCTTTCCAGCAGCCTCCAGCTCCCTCCCGCTCCCGGCAAGACTTTTCCAAGAGCCCGTGAAGGTTTCTCCAGCACTTTTCCCAAGCCATTCCCGGTTTTTGTGGGGGGGATTGGGATGAGCACTCACCGGGCAAGAGGCAGAGGGAGCAGGCCAGGAGAATCCCGCTGGGAATATCCATGGAATCGCCGGCTGCCCCAATCCCCGCTCCCGAGCATCGGCGGGACTGGGAGCTCCGGTCCCAGATCCCTTCCCTTATCCCAAACTTTTCCCGGCTCCCTGACAGCGGGAGAGCGCTGGGAGGGAGTGGGAGGGACCAGGGAACGGGGAGGAGGGAAAGGACGGGAATGGGGACGGCCCTTTCCAGCCGGGACACCCTTTAGGGAGCGGATTCCAGGTGGGAATTCCAGCCTGGAATCGGCTGTGCCAGCCGGGAATGCCCACCTGGAATCGGGGCTGTGCCAGCCGGGAATGCCCACCTGGAATCGGGGCTGTGCCAGCCGGGAATGCCCACCTGGAATCGGGGCTGTGCCAGCCGGGAATGCCCACCTGGAATCGGGGCTGTGCCAGCCGGGAGTGCCCACCTGGAATCGGGGCTGTGCCAGCCGGGAGTGCCCACCTGGAATCGGGGCTGTGCCAGCCGGGAGTGCCCACCTGGAATCCTGGGATGAGGCGCAGCAGGAAAGGATGGGAATGGGGACAGCCGCCTCCAGGCCGTGCCACCCTTTAGGGAGCGGATTCCAGCCGGGAATTCCCACCTGGAATCAGCTGTGCCAGCCAGGGATTCCAGCCCGGAATCAGCTGAGCCAGCCGGGAATTGCGACCTGGAATCAGCTGTGCCAGCCGGGAATTCCAACCTGGAATCGGGGCGGTGCCAGACGGGAATTCTGATCTGGAATCCCGGGCCTCTCCCGGTGGGATCCCACAGGGATGGGAGGGGTTCCAAGGGGACACCGACGGCCGCGGGTGGCACCTGCGGGGGTGTCACCTCCCCCTGTCCAGGTGTCACCGCCTCTGGGAAAAGACTGGGAGAGAGAGGAGAGGGGAAAACTGGGAAAAAAGGGGATAAAAACCTGGGAAGAAGAGTGAGGGGAAGCTGGGAAGTAAATAAGGGGAAAACTGAGAAAAAAGGGAGGAAAAATCTGGGAGAGACGGGAGAATTTGGGAGAGAGAGGGGGGAAAACTGGGGGGAAATAAAGGAGAAAAACTGGGAGAGGGGAGGAGGAGGAAACAGGGAATGTTTCATCCCAGGGAGAGCGAGTTCAGCTGGATGCAGATCTGGGAATGACATCAACCATTCCCAAAGGGAAGATCCCGTGTTTTTCCCAGATTAAAATCCTTGGATGACTCCTCAAAAACCCGGGAGAAGGAGGAGGCTGCTCCGGCCGTGTGCTCCCAGCTGACCCCTGGATCCAGGAAAAGCTTTCGTTTGTCTGGAAAAACCCCTGGATAGCAGGAATTCCTCATGGAATCATGGAATGGGGAGCTCATCCCATTCCAATCCCTCTCCATGGGCGGGAATGGCATCCACAAATCCCTGGATCCAAATCCCAGCTCCCCCAAATCCCACAGGACTTTGTGCTTCCATCTCACCGCACTCCCGACCTTCCTTCCCTATTTTTTGGGATCATCCCAGGAGGTTTTCTGGATTTTTCCAGGCCCCAGCTGTTCCTGCAGCAGCTCCTTGATCCCGACCTGTGGGAAGCATCTGGCCTTGGATGCAGCTGCCTCGGGAGTTTGGGAAGAACCAGGCTGGAAACCAGGAATGTAAACACAGGCCAGGAATGACAACAAATTCCCGAATTCCCAGATTTCAGCGCAGGAGGAGCTGGGGAGGGGGGGCATGCAGGGATTTTATCCTGCTCCAGAGGTTTTCCCACTTCCCAGGGAAAGATGGATGCTCGGGAACAGCAAACCCCACTCCAGAGCTGGATTTGGGATTGGGATTTGTCCCTCTGGATACCCGGGAGCAGCTCCAAGCCAGAGCACGTGGATCCCTCATTCCCGATCCATCAGCTCTGCTGAGCTCAGAGCTCTGGGGAATTGCTCCAAAAAAAAAGTTGGAAGCAGAATTCCAGCCTCTCCCACAGCATCAGCTCTTCCCAAAGCCAGGAAAACAGGGAAGCAGAATTCCAGCATCTTCCACACAGGAAAACAGAGATTGCCCCCCCCCCCCACTCCATATACTGGGATGGATCCTAGGATTATCCTCCCAAAATGCTGGGATGGATCCTTGGATCCGCTCCCCAAAATTCTGGGAAGAATTCTGGATGTAGGTCCCCTAAAATGTTGGGATGGATCTTGGGATTTCCCCCCCAAAATCCTGGAGTGAATCCAGGGATCAGCCTCCCAAATGCTGGGATGGATCCTGGGATCTTTCCCCAAAATGCTGTGGTGATCTCTGGGATCAGCCCCCGGAATTCTGGGATGGCTCCCAGAAAATGGGGCGGGACTGGCAGATGGGGCTGCAAATCTTGGGAATTCTGGTGGGAATGAGGAGCTTTGGATGGGGGGTCTCCCATCATGGCCCTTTCCAAGCCCTGCTCCCATTCCTGGGAATCGTGGGAATCCTTGGCTCAGTGGGAGGCACTGGGGGGTCCTGGTCCCCCCCCCCCCTCATTCAAGGAAATTTGGGAATGCTCCTGGAGTGAGGGGAAAACCAGGAGCCGAGCCAAAGGTGTCGGGCTTGCCTTTAAAATTCCCGGTGGAGCCAAGTGCCGAACTCATCCATCAAACATTGGATCCAGGCATGGAAAACGCTCCTTCAGTTCCCTGGGCTGGCTTCCAACAGGATTCCTGCCAGGAGCCTTTTCCATGCTCCCCTCCGGCTGTTTTCCGAGCTGCCACCAGATCCCACAGTTTCCAAATCCAGCTTTTCCCCGGCAGACGGACACGGGGCAGCCGTAAATTCCCTTTTCATGGAATTCCATATCCCTGCAGGAGCCTGGGAGGCCCCAGGATGAGGAAGGGTGGGAAAGGAGCCCCCAGTGGAATTCCAGGATTCCTGCTGGGAGACTCCGTGCTGCCCTCATTCCCATTCCAGGGACACCGCTCCCTGTAGGAGATGAAATGTGGAATATGAAAACTCTGGGAATTTCCTGGAAGCTCCCACAGCTCAGGGAGTCCATGGGATCCAAACGCTGTTGGATGGGGAATATCCCCCGTAAACCTGAATGTTGGGCAGGATTTATCCCAAAATTTTCCCACTTTTCCCCCTCTGATTCCTTGAGCTTTATCCATTGGCCTTGGAAAAGAGAGGAATTTTGCCAGACAATTCCAGGGAGTCACCACAATTCTCAGTCCATGAAGGATGTTGGGAAAATATTGGATTCGGGAATGGGGACGGAGCAGAGCCACCCACACAGGGAGATTCCCACCTGAGTCCACCTGGATTCCACGGAATTTCTGTAATCTCTTGGATTTTCCCATTAATCCCTTGTTTAATCCTCTCCTGCTGGGGTTTCCCGGGATCCCACAGCTTCCTCTTCCTCCATCCCGCTGCTCTTTCCACTTCCAAAGAAATCCGAATGGGCAGAAAATAAGGAAGCTGGGATAGGCACTAAACATAGATACACAAAAATTATGGAATTCTGGAATGGTTTGGGTGGGAAGGGACCTTAAACCCATCCCATTCCATGGGCAGGGACAATTCCCACTATCCCAGGTGGCTCCAAGCCTCATCCAGCCTGTTCTTGGACACTCAAATTCCCCAAATTCCTCTCTTTTCCTCCAAAACCTCTTCCCTGGATCTCCTGCCTTGCTCCCTTTCCATCATCCTCTCCCAAACTTTTCCCATCCTATGGAACCTACACTCCATCCCCAGGAACTCCCAATCCTGGTGGTCTCCAGAGGATTGGAAGCTGATGGCACCCCTGGAAATTTGGAATTTCAGCTCCCACTTCCCTCTCCCGTTCCTTTGGAAGCGATTTTCCATTGGGAAGAGCTTCTCCCCCAAACCCACACTTCCCAGGAATTCCCAGCCCTGGTGGTCTCCAGAGGACTGGAAGCCGAGGGCACCGCTTGGAACTGGGAATTTCATCTCCCACTGGGAGGAGCTGCCTCGTCTCCGATCCCTTCACCCCTTGGAATTTTCGTTTGCGCTCCGCATTCACTTCATACTTGGAATGAGCCAAGGCGGCTCCAGATTCCCCTCCCAGTGAAAAATCGGGATCTTTTCCAGGGATAATGGGAACCAGCTGCCGGTGGTGGAGCAGACGGAGCTGTTTGTTCCCGCTCCCGGCGGAACAAATGGAATCATCTCCCTTTCAAATCCCGGGATCTGGGCTATCCGCGCGCTCCCAGGATAACGTTATTCCAGAGGAACTTCCATCCAAAGGGACGAGTGTCCGGCCCTGGACTTCTCCATAAATTATCCGCTCTGGAATCCAAACATCAGCCTCCGGATAATTGGCGGCTGCGGATATTCCAGGACTCTCCGGGTGCTGTATCCATGGTTTTCCCGTTCCTCTGTAATTGTGGGCAGAGCCAGGGACGTGCCGGGATTCGGCCACGCGGCTCCGGAATGTCCCGGAGCCGGAATCCCTGGAAGGGCCACGGCAGCAGCTCCGGGGGTTTTTCCCTAAGGATCAGTTTTTGCCAAGGAGGATCATCCACCTTTCATTTCTGAGGGAATGGTGGTGCTGAAGAAGAGCTGGAAAAGCTGGAATTGTCCCACCTGTCCCTGGGAGGGGTCGGGATTGGGGGGGAACGGAGATCCATGAAAGGTTGGGATCAGCAATCCAATGGAAAGATTGGGATCACCATGTCCCATGGGAAGATTGGGGTCACCAATCCCATGGAAAAACTGGGATCACCAATCCCATGGGAAGTTTGGGGTCACCAATCCCATGGAAAAACTGGGATCACCAATCCCATGGAAAGATTGGGATCCTCAATCCCGCTCAGCTCTTCCCACATTCCCAGCCAGCCAGGTGGGAATTTTCCCGAGGAATTTTTTTAATTGCTCACATCCAGCCCGGCAGGAAACGAGATTCCAGGATAATCCAAGGGGTGGGATGAGGAAAGATGGAAAATTATCCATGGTGGGCTGCAGATGCTGCGAGGGGGGGAAATGGGAATTTTTGGGAATGGTTTCATTCCTTATCCCGGCTCAGATCCCTGACCCTGATTTTTTATGGAATTCCGCTCATCCCAAGGTTTGTCCCTTGTGTCCCCGCGGTGACCACACCCGTGCTCCGGTGAGATTCCCATTCCCAAGATTTCCGCAGCGATTCCCTCCCGGCAGCGCCAGGAGAGGGAGCCCGAGGCGCTCCCGGATCCAGGAATTCTCCGCTCCACGAGGCCGCATCCAGCGGGATCCGCTCTTCCCATTCCCGGGACACGCCGCGGGTCGGGAATTCCAGCCGGGGTTCTGCTCCACAACTCTGGGAATGCGGTGCCTGGATCCAGTCCCGCTGGAGCAATTCCCGTTGGGAATCCTCCTGGGCTGCGGGAGACACATTCCAGAGGGCACCGGCACCAGCCTGGATCTCTGCTCCTGCTGGGAATTCAGGGGGGATCGTGGGAATTCAGGGATCTCTGCTCCTGCTGGGAATTCAGGGGTGATCGTGGGAATTCAGGGATCTCTGCTCCTGCTGGGAATTCAGGGGTGATCGTGGGAATTCAGGGATCTCTGCTCCTGCTGGGAATTCAGGGATGCTGATGGGAATTCAGGGATCTCTGGTGGGAATTCAGGAATGCCGGTGGACAATCCGGAATCTCCGGTGCTGATGGAGTTGGAGCTGGAGGAGGCCGGGACACAGCGCCCGGATCCCTCCCAGTGCCAGCAGGAGATCAGAATCCTTGGAATTCTTTCCAGGTGCTGAGCATCTCCCCTTCCCGGGATCCGCAGCAGGATCACGGATGTTCTCCAGGAAAACAAATCCGGCTGGGAGCTGGAATGGGATCCCACCGAACATTCCAAGCCAAATCTGAGGCACAAAATCCCTGGGATGTTTCCCTGCCCTCCCCAGTATTCCCAAAGCTGGGATTTGGGATCGCAGGGCTGTCCTGGTGGAGCCTGAGCTGTTTTCCTGACCGTGCCAGAGGAATTCCCTCCAGGAAGGGAACTGTCCCATCCTTGGCAGTGCTGCAAATTCCCAAATTCCCACCCCATTCTCAGCATTCCTGCTCATCCCAGCTCGGATGAGGGGCTCCCCTGGCTTTCCCAGCTTTCCCAGCTCCCAGCCCCCTTCCCAACATTTCTGGGCTCCTCCCAAGCTGCATTTGGGATTTGGGAGATGCTGGGATTTCCCCCAACCTGGAAAATCGGGATCCACCCATCACCAGATTCCCGGGATCCGCCCAGCTCCAGGCACCTTCCCAGCCTTCCCTTCCCATCCTACCTTTCCCAGCTATCCCAGCTCAGCTCCCAGTTTTTTCCAAGTTCTCAGAGTTTTTCCAAGCCGTTCATTGGGATAATTAATTCCTGGGATAATTAATTCCCCCTCTGGGATGAGGCAGCCGGGACATGGAGCTGCTCCAAGGCTTTGGAAAACCAGGATTCTCCTCCTCCGGCTTTTCCAGGCCTGGATATTCCCTGTCCTGAGCTCTGCTTCATTCCAAGCATCCTCTCAGATCCCTCGGATCCTGGGAAAAATGAGGATTTTTGGGAAAAGGTCACGGCTGGGTGGGTCGGGATTAAGCAGTGGCTGATGTCATTAATTCCCTGTTAATTGCATTAACCTTTCCCACACTTTCCAGCCCAGCTCACGTGGTTTATCCTTAAAAATAGCTGATTTTCAAGGAATATTTGGGATTTTTCCTCCTCTTGTTATCAGATCCATTGGTTTTTTACAGGGATGCTTGGAATAAAACTCATCTTCCACCGGATTCTTGGTGGAATAATCTCCTTATAAAAGGGAAATCCTTGCTTTTGGGGCTGTGCTCTTCTTCCAGGAGGATTGGGAATGCCTTCGGAATTGGCCTGGAGTTGTTTGAAAGAAATAAAATTAATTGGAGGAAAAAAATAAATTAAAAAAAAATTTAACCGAAAAAATTAATCCTGGAGAATTCCAGGCCTGGGCTGTATCCTGGTTCCATTCCCTGGAAACAAGGAGTTAATTTTTTTTTTTTTTTTCCCCCTAAATATTTATCCCCAGTATTCATCTGTCATCCCGGAGATTTTGAAGCATGGGAAAAAATTCCTGGATTTGGGGCCTGCAAGATGACACAGCCACAGGTGGCAGGGATGCTCCTAAATTCCTTTATTCCATATTAGAATTCCCCAAATCCCCCCAGATTTCTTTGGACTCTATGCCATTGGCAGTGGGATTTCCTTGGTGGAGAGAGCAGGAGTTGGGATTAAATTCTCCAGGATTTTTCCCCTTTGGGACCTGGATTTTGGGGTTATTTGGACACACCCATGTCCTAAATTATTCCGAGTGCCACTTCCAGCTGGGCCTGGGAAACGGAGCTGCCAGCCCTGCTGGTGTCACTGTCGCTAATAAAAACGGGGTAAAAAAATCTCCTTTTCCGTGCGGGTGGATCCTTCTGGATGCCGCAGCAGCCTGGAATATCCAGGAATATCAAAATATCCATGGATTCTTTAATTTCCATGGAACATCCATCCCCCCGCATCGCTGGAAGCGGCCGAGGCCAGGCCTGGGATGGGATGGGCTTTCAGCTCCTTCCCAGCTCAGCATTCCAGGATTTCCTGGCGCTGTCTGGATGGGAGGGAGCCGGGCCATGTCGCGATAGCGGGGAATCCTCGCCGACACCGCGCGTTTGTCGCGACCCCTCCCAGTATGGCCGCACCGGCCCGGCTGCTCAACCCGGGGCCGAACCACGGTTCCCAAAGGGTTAAAGCGGAACCGGGGCTGGACCGGGACTCCCAAAGGGTTAAAGCGGAGGTGGCACCGGGGCTGATGAAGGGTTAAAGCGGTGGCCGCGGAGCGACACCGGGGCTCCGAAGGGTTAAATCGGAACCGGGTCCGGACCCGAACCGGGGCTCCGAAGGGTTAAATCGGAACCGGGTCCGGACCCGAACCAGGGCTCCGAAGGGTTAAATCGGAACCGGGCTCCGAAGGGTTAACCGCGCCCCGCGGGGGTGGCACCGGAGCTCCCGAAGGGTTAAATCAGAACCGGGTCCGGACCCGAACCGGGGCTCCGGAGGGTTAGCGGGGCCCCGTGGGGGTGGCCCCGGGGCTGCCGAAGGGTTAAGGCGGCTCGGGGCCCCCCCGCCGGCCGGGCCGGGCCGGGCCGGGCCGGGCCGCTCCCCCCGGGGGCGGTGCGGGGCTGACATCACGGCCCCGCCGCGCCGAGCACCGGCCGAGCTGCGGGCAGCGCTCGGCAGCGGGCACACCCCACCCTCCTCCTCCTCCTCCTCCTCCTCCTCGCTTCTCCTCTTCGTTTCTCCTCCTCCTCCTCCGGCTGCTTCTCCGTCTCCTCCGGCGCTCCCCGCTCCGCCGGCCGCGCCGGCCGCATGCCCGTGCCGAGGTAAGGACCTGCCCTCCGCCGCCCCGGTGCCCGCAAGGTGCCGGGCCCGGCCGCCGCAGCCTCCCCCGCCCGGCCGAGCCGGCCGCCGCTCCTCTGCCGACCGCCGGGCTCCGATCGCGGCCGAGCCCCTCCCGCGGCCGCGGCCGCTCCGGCCCCGCAGCTCTGCTGCAATTTTAACCCTTGGAGGGGGCGGCGGTGCGGGGCGAGCACCCCCGGCGGGCGGGACGGCCCCGGAGCCGCTCCGAGCGGGGCAGGGAGCCCAAACCGCACCGCGCAGCTCCCGAACCGAGCATCCTCCCCCAAAACCGGGCATCCCCCGCAAACCGCGCATCCGCCGGACCGAGCGTCCCCGCACCCCAAACCGCGCATCCCCCCTAAACCGCGCATCCCTCCAGTCGAGCATCATCCGAACCGAGCGTCCCCCCCGAACTGCGCATCCCCCGGACCGCGCATCCCCCGGACCGAGCATCATCCGAACCGAGCGTCCCCCCCAAATCTCGCATCCCCCACACCGCCCATCATCCGAACCGAGCGTCCCCAAATCTCGCATCCCCCCCAACCCGCACATCCCCCCCGGCCCGCGGTCGAGCCCTCCCGGAGGTCGCGCATCCCCCGGACCCCTCCCTAGGCCGCTGCTTCCCGGACCTCTACAGGTGTCTGGAAGGGCGTGGAAAACCTCGGGAATGGCTCCCGGAGCTCGGGGGAGGGGGCGGGAGGGCCCAAATCCGTCCTGGAGCAGCTCCCGGATTCCTGCGGGGAAGGTTTTGCTTCCTGGGGGTTGATCCCGTCTCTCTCCATCCCCGATCCCTGGGAACTGACCCCGCTCTCCCATCCCGTGGCCGAGGCTGTGGCCCTGGAGCCATCCCGAGCCCCTGGATCCTGCTGGATTTGGGATTAGGGAGCAAAGGGGCCGATTCCAGGGGAGCTGTGGGATTTGGGATCAGGGAGCTCCAAGGCTGGGCCAATTCCAGACTGTGGGATCCCTGGGATTTGGATCAGGGAGCTCCAAGCCTGTCCCAGTCCGAGGGTGTGGCACGGCCATGACTTTGGGAGGTCACCAGACATTCCAGGGAATCAGCCTTGGGAAAGGTCATGGGGCGGGAAGGGTCTGGAATGACCTCAGTGGGCTCTGGGAATGGGATTGATGATCCCATAAAAGCCCTGGGCTGTGGCACAGACTGGGAAAGGCTGGAATATTGGGAATGACACTGGGAATGGGAGGCAGTGGGACTGGAGCTGATCCCTCTCCAAATCCTGGACTGGGATGTGGGAATGTCCAAACAACCCCAGTGAGAGCAGGGAGAATCCCTCCTTCCCTTTTTTTTCCCCTTAGGAAAAAACTTGTGGGATGTCACCAGCGCTGCCTTTGGGGTTGGGTATTCCCAGGTGCCATTCCCAATCCATGCCAGAATCCCTGGAAAAGTGTGTTCCCAGCAATTCTGGGGAGGGATCAATGAGCAGGCCGGAATTTGGGATATAAATCCATAACTGGGATCAAAGACCCCCAGATTCCCAGATATCCAGGGGTGCAGTTGGAAGCCAGGCTGGGAATTTGGACCACTCATTCCCAGGGTTTTTTTGGGATGGGAACAGATTTATCCCAGAAAAAGGCCCCAGGGATAGCACCTGCAGCAGGATGGGGAATTTTCTGTTGATTTTCAGGGAATGGATGAGCAAATGGAAAAGTTTTCTGTCTTCTGTCCCAAAATTCCCTCTGTTCCATCCAAGCTTTCCCTATGGATTTTATCTCCTGCAACGGGGATCGATGAAATCCTAAGAAATTCCAGGAGCAGCTTCCTCACCTGGCCCAGCACGGATTCCAGGGCTTTTCCAGGCAAAACTGGGACACAGATCCGGGGAATGTCAGTCCCTGGACATTCCCTGGATGTGGAGGGGAGAAAGGGAAGTGGGACAAGGAGCTGTGAGAGGCTTTTCCGGGATGGATTTGGCTCTCTGGAGTCAGCGTGGATCCGGGAAAAGCTCCGGTGATCCAAAGCCGCAGGGAACAGTGGGATCTGGGGATGGGAATTGTTCCCACAGAAAGGCAGGAAAAGGGGGAGCCCCAGGGAATGTCTGGATCTGCATCCTGCCCCAGCTGCCGGCCTTATCCGGGACAGGAATTTGGGATTCTCCTGCAGCAACTCCTCCCACGCCGGGGCCGCTTCCCAGCGGAGCTGGAAACCTTGGATAAGCTTTTCCAAAGTTTGTAAATATTCCCGAGCAATTCGTCCTGGGAGGAAAATCCAGCTGAAAATCGGGAGCAGGGCCCTAAAGCCAGCACCAAGAGATTTTTCTGGGATTTGGAGCGCTGGGAAAAGGCTTGGAGGGGGCTGGAATATTTCCTGGATCCATCCCTGTCCCGAGCCACCCCCTCCCTTCTCACGGGAAGGAGCAGCCGGAGCTGCAGCTCCTGGGGGAGTTTGGGACCAGGGAATTAAAAATAGGATGGAGCTGGATCCATGGGAATGCTGGGAGAGCCCACGCCTCGCTCTGGGAGCTGCCCAAATCCCCTGGAATCGTGGCATGGATGCCATGGAATGGCCACTCCAGCCTTTTTTTCCCAGCTTCCAGAAGATCTGTAGGAATCTGGGATAATTATTCCGTGCTGTGGAGTCCGGTTTGGTCTCCCTGCCTTGGCAAGGGAAGAGCATCCCAAATTTTGGGAATTGTTATCCCTCAGCCTGGATAACTCTCCCAGGAAGCTGAGGGAAGCAGGATTTGAGGGAGAAGGAATGTGAGTCAGGGTGGGAACAGAAAGGGCAAGAAAGAGATTCCTTTGCCAGGAAAATGGGAATTCTGGTCAGGGAGGGGACGGAAAATTTAACCTTGGATCAGGAGCTCCCAACTCCCACCCATTGCAGAGGCTGCTCCCAAATCCCAAATTAACGAATTACTGGGATCTGGGGGCGTGGTTGTTTTGGGAAGAGGGATTTGACACTGTTGGAGTTTTTCCCAAAAAACACTCTTGGAAAGGAGGATGGTCCTGGGATGATCCCACGGCAAAATCATGGAGTTGGGATCTGAAGGAATGGGAACATCCGAAGGAATGGGAACATCTGCAGGAAATGGAGCCAAATCCAGATTCCAGAGAGGAAATTCCAACTATTCCCCGTCAGGAGTAAATAGATGGTGCCCTACAGAAGTTCTCCATGGCTGGGAGGTTGGAACGCTGGGATATTCCCGGTGGGAATTCTCGGTGTCCTCTGCCGCCTTGGAAGGGCAGATGTCGTGGCTGGAGCAAATGCTGATCCATGGAAAAGCTGATACCGGATCAATCCGGGGGGAGCTCGATGGAGTGGCTGGGCTGTGCTAGCAGGGAACTGGGATTTGGAGAACATGGATTGGTTTCCCGGGAATACGGGATGAAGGCTTCTCCGGGGGGTTGCTAAAAATGGATTTGATGGAGCAGCCTGTCCTTGAGAATTCCAGATCTTCCAAAGGGGCTCCAGGAGAGCTGGAGAGGGATTTGGGATAAGGGATGGAGGGACAGGACACAGGGAATGGATCCCACT
Organism: Haemorhous mexicanus; assembly: GCF_027477595.1. Lineage (NCBI taxonomy): Eukaryota > Metazoa > Chordata > Aves > Passeriformes > Fringillidae > Haemorhous > Haemorhous mexicanus. Next base: position 21,425,915 of record NC_082353.1, read on the forward strand.
GCCAGAGGGCAGGGATGGGTGGGAGATTGGGAAACAATTCCTGGCTGGGAGGGGCTGGGCTGGAATTCCCAGAAAAGCTGTGGCTGCCCCTGGATCCCTGAAAGTGTCCAAGGCCAGGGCTTGGAGTATCCTGGGATAGTGACAGAGAATCCATGGAATGTGGAAGTGGGACATTTCCTGCCTCATTCTTTCTTAAAATCCTTTTCCCTTTTCCCTTTCCCCTTTTCCCCTTTTCCCCTTTTCCCCTTTTCCCCTTTTCCCCTTTTCCCCTTTTCCCCTTTTCCCCTTTTCCCCTTTTCCCTTTCCTTTCCCTTTTCCCTTTCCTTTCCCTTTTCCCTTTTCCCTTTCCTTCTCCCCTTATTCCCAAATTCTCCATAAAATCTGGGAAAAGCCCAGGTGGGGTCACCAATCTTTGGGATCGCTGTGGGTTGGGAACAGGGATAAGGAGCCGTTGAAATCTGGGAAAGGAAAATCCCCGTTCCAAGACAAATTCCCCTCATTCAAGGCAACTCCAGCCCTCGGCTTTTTAATGAGTTTTAATTGGGATTCCGTGCAATTAATTGGGATTCCGTGCAATTAATTGGGATTCAAAGGAATTAATTGGGGTCGTTAGCGGGGCCTGGCGGCATCGCCGGGATCCGTAACTCACACCCGGCCGGGCAGGCTCCTTCCCAACCCCCTTCCCGCTCTTTTCCATGGAATTTTATCAAGCCATGAATAGTTCCATTCATCCCGGATTCCTGTCTCCCGAGTCATTCCCTAAATCTGGCAGCTGGGGGGAAAAAACATCTCCGGATGGAGGGAGGCAGCTGCTCCGGAGCCCCCCAAATCCGCGGATTCCGGCGCTCCCGGAGCCGTGCCAAGGCCGCTCCCAGAAATCCCGCGCTCCTTTGTTCGTGGCAGAGCCGCTGGCAAAGGCTCCAGCCATGGATCTCCGGCTGGAATGGGGCTGGGAAAAGCTCCGGGAGCAGAAAGGCCAGGCCAGGGAAAGGCTGGAGCGGTCGAGGTGTTGTTGGAGAGCGGAAAAATTGGGATAAATTGGGATAGATTGGGATAAATAAACTGGGACCTGAGCCCAGAGTGGGGTCTGGCTGTGGGAGATCCGGTTTGATGGGAAATGTGGGAATGCTGGGAATGGTGGCAGCCACATCCTTGTATCCAATGCTTTCCCAACCTCATGTTTTCCAACCTCGTCTGAAATCCAGGGAATTTCAGGATTGGCCTGGGAGCTGTGTCCGTCCTTCCTATGGATCCAGAATTCTCATGGATGAGCCCTCCCAGCTCAGTCCCACTCATTCCAACAGGAAAAGTGACTTTTCCCCCTCTCTGACTTCCCTAAAACCCCCTCAAGTTAGGAAAAATCCTGGAATATTTTTTCCCCTCAAGGAAGCGGAATTCCGTGGAGCTCAGCCCCATCCTGGTGGAATTCCAACTGGGAATTTTCCCCTCTAGAAGGAGTGGTTTCTCCCAGAAACTCCTGCTGCGCAAATCCCAACAAATTACGCAAAATAATGATGGAAAAATGATGGAAAAATGTTGGGAAAATTATGGGAAAATTATGGAAATATCCTCCTGCACCAAAAGCTTGGGAAGAGCCATGCTCCAGCAAAATTCCCTGTTGTGCATTCTGGGAAGCTGCTGGGATGTTTGGGATAAGGCGGTGCCCGGAGCAGGGATTGTTTGGATCTGGGAATGACCTGAAAGGCAGATCCACATTCTGGGAATGTCCAAGGAAAGTTTGGATGGGGCTTGGAGCAGTCTGGGATGGGGGAAATGTCCCTGCCCATGGAATGGGGTTTAAGGTCCATTCCCACCCATTCTGGAATTCCAGGATTCCATGATTTCCAGGGATGCTGCTTGGCAAAGCCTGACCCATGGCGATGCCGGATCCCTGCGGATCCCAACCCTGGGAATGCCACCGGGGACTGGAGTTAATCCCAAAATCATCCAGATCGTTGTCCCTGTTCCCCAGTTTTGGCGACGCCGCGGTTCGGGATCGATCCCGGTTGGAATTTGGGATCCAAAGGGTTTCCTTCTTTTCCAGGCTCCTGGAGCAGCCCTGATTCCCTGAGCTCTGCGTCCATCCCGGGCGATCCGGAGGCGCCCGACCAGCCCGGGGCCAAGCAGGGCAGGTGAGGATCCCGAGGGACCCGGAGAGGGATGGGAACATTCCCGGGATTTGGCGGGAATCTCCCATCCCATCCCATCCCAAATTTCTCCCCTGGAAGCCAGGAATGGGCCTCCATGGTTTTTTATCCCTAGGACTGGGGCAGCATCCATGGATTTCCTCCCAGAACTTGACCCGTTATCCCAAAAAATTCTCTGCAGATCAAATCCATGGAATGTTCGGTCTTTGTGGGAACGAGGATGAAGGAAATTAATTAAGGAAGCGATCCAAAATGGATGGAAAAATTGGCCAGGGATGAGAATTCCATGCAAGCTCATCCAGAGGGATCCCAGCTCCCGGTGGGATCATCCCAACCTCTGGAAAAGAGAGTCTCGGGTGAAGAGCTGGGAACCCTGATTCCCAAAAAAATCCAAGGAAAACCTTGGGAAAAGGGGGATTTGAGGCAAATCCCGGGGCAGGGGAGGGACGTGGCGGCCGCTGCTCCGCTGGCTCCCAGAATAACGAGGAAAACAAGGAAAACAAGGGAAAAAGGAAAACAAGGGAAAAAGGAAAACAAGGGAAAAAGGAAAACAAGGCTCCCTTGCCTTTCTCCGGAGGGTTCCGCTCCTGCCGGGAGCCGGAGCACAAGGAAAGGCTTGTCCAGGATTCCCGAGGGTTGGGAAGGGGGGTCGGTGCCATCCCGTGACCTTCAGCCTCCTGCGGCGCTTCCCGGGAAACGGGAATGTGCAGCCTGGAATATTGACTGGATCCTGCTTGTTGTCCTTCCTCTCTCATTGGTGGGTTTGGCCGCTCCTTGATTTCTGCTGGAAAAGTTTGGGAGGAACTTCCCAAAAAATCCTTTGGGGATTTTGGGTTTGGAGCCACCCCAGGGTGCCTGTTCCCGGGAATATTTGGAATTTTTTACGTGGAAAGGGAGAGCTGTCAGAGCGGCTTCCCAGAGCTTTGGAAAAATCCCGGGAAAAAGGAATTTCCCAGGATAAATAAATTTCCCTGTCCTGTGCAAAGCTGGGGCTTGGAAAGGGATTTTTTTCCAGGCTTTCCCAATGTTTCTGCTCCCGGTGGAATTTTTTCCAGCAGTTTTTTGATCCTCTCCTTCCTGGCACCTCCCCAGGGAGTTTTTTCCCTGTGGGGTCCCTTTTCCCTGACAATTCCATCCCTTTAATTCCCACTTTAAAGTGGCTTTCCCCCCTTTTTCCCATTAAAAAGCTGACTTTGGGAAAGGTTGGATCGATGGGATCTTCCCACTGGAGCCTTTCCTTGGCATGGATCCAAACTGCTGGATCCCGGCTGGAAAATCCTGTTGGATCCAAGGATTCGTGATGGGATGCGAAATAATTCTGATGGCTGAATCCCTGGCTCATTCCAACGGGAAAAGCGACTTCTCCCCCTCTCCAACTTCCCAAAAAGTCGGGAAAAAGCCTGGGATAATTTTTCCCCTCAAGAAAATGGAATTCCGAGGAGCTGGAGGAGGGAAAATTCCCGGGGGTGGTGCCCCAGGGCAGCTCCGGGGGCTGGGAATGTTTTGTTCTCCACCCGGAGCTTCCTGAGGTGGGAAGGACTCGGAAAACAGAGTGGGAGGACAACTGGGCTCGCTTCCGGAATTTTTGCCGGAGGAGGAATTTTGGGATTGTTCTCGGCACGTGGTGCCTGGGAAAGTTTGGTTTTCCTCCTCCGGAAGTTTTCCCAGGTGGAAAATGATCCAAACGCGGCTCCCTGAGGGTGCCAGGGATGGGTTTTGCTCCTTTCCAAGAATTCCATGAGACCCATGGAAACTTGGGAAGCAGCTCCAGGATCCAGGAGGGATGAGGATTCCTGGGAATAGCTCAGCTCCGTCCGGCCTCACTTGGAGCTTTTTCCCAGCGTTTGGGAAGAGGAGAGGACATTCCCAGGATTTCTAGGAAGTTGAAATCCTTGAAAAGTCGGACTCCAGGGAAATCCCAGGCTGGAAAAACCTCAGCTGGGAGATTCCCATCCGGAATTGTCCCACCTCCCCCATTCCATGGATTCTGTCGCTATCCCAGGCCGCTCCAAGCCCCATCCAACCTCACCTTGAACATTCCAAGGATCCAGGGGCAGCCCTGGCTTCTCTGGGAATTCCAGCTCAGCCCCTCCCCGCATTCCTGGGGAAGAATTCCTTCCCAAATCCCATAATCCCACTTTTTTGAACTATAAATCCGTGGTTTTTATGGAATTCCTTCGTCCTCTAGAAGGACTTTGGCAGCCACGTGGAATTCTCCAAGAGCGGGAGGAGGAAACGGGATTGGAACCACCAAAAATTCCCTGCTGGGGGTCGGATCCCGGCCCTCCGGAGCAGCAGGAAGGGTTGGGATGTTTTCCCTGGAATTCCCGGGAAATGAATGGAATGTTTTCCTTTCCCTCTCTGCACAGAGCTCCATGAGGGACCTGCACAAGGCTGAGGTGCTGGGGAGCAAGCGCGGCCTGGTGAGTGTCCCGAGCTGGGAATTCCCACCCGGCTGCGACAGAATCCATGGAAAACTCATCCCGAGCCAGCCCAGAGCCCCCCAGGGGCCGGCTCCGCTCCGGAGATCCCTCGGAACACAGGGAATTCATGGCATTCCCACCCACATCCCGCATTTCTTTGGGTTTCCCTCTTGGGATGGAGCGTCGATCCCGTGGCGAGGTGGGATTGGGAATTCCAAACCCATGGCCGGGCTGGGTTGGGAATTCCAGCCAGCTCCTGCTCCTGAGTTTTCCCCTCCCAGTGGGAAAAATCCCTGGGCTGGGATAGGGAGGTGGCTTTGGAGGGGCTTTCCCAGCCCGTATTGAGGTTTTCCAGCCTGGATTTCAATCCCCAAAAATTCTAGGATTTCAACCCCAAAATATCCCCAGGCTCCAGCTGGGCAGGATCTGGGATCACCCCAAATCCATTCCCAAACAGACCAGATCCTTTGGGATTTAGTCCCTGAGGCTCCCAAATCCCTCGGTCCTGGTGCTCCCAGGTGCAGATTCCATGTGGAATCCACCAGAAATTTGGGATCACGGGTCCATCCCAGGAATCCCCCCAGGAATGTGGCACAGCAGTGAGTCCAGAGGGGATTTTTCCCTAAAAAATTCCAAATTTTAACTTTTTTCCCCCCTTTTTCTGCACAAAGGAATTGAGGGATGTCCATGGGGTGGGATTGGGCAGCTCCAGCTCCTTCCCAGTGATTCCAGATCCTTGATTTTCCTCTGGAAAAGCGGCTCCTGTTTGTGCCCAGCCTTAATGAGCCATTGATGCTGGAAATGTCAAACTCCAGCATTCCTGACCTTTCCCATGGATAAAAACTTCCAGGGATGCGCTGGGTCCAGAAGGAGGGAGAGAAAACAGCCCCACACCCGAGGCTGGGGTCGGCTTGGATTTGCGATTTCTACAAAATCCCCAAATTCCTACAAAACTCAGCCTTGATTTTAGCCAGAAAATCCCAGACAGGGAATTTTCGTCACAACCTCTGTGCCAGGAGAGAGGCAGGAAAACCAGGAATAACGGGATTTGGGAAAGGCTCCGTCTCCCGAATCCCCTTCCTGAAAACCCCGGAGTGTTTTGCGTGGGATTTCCTTTTCCTGATGATTTTTCCAAGCAAATCCCTCCTTTTGTTTCCCCCTGCTGCTCAACCAAATCCATTGGAAGAACGAGGGAAGATCTCTTTATTCCCATTAAAAATCCTCTGGACATGGGAAGTGCCGTGGTGACAACACAAAAGGGCAAGGGCACAATTCCAAGGGGAAAAATAGGCTGAAAGCGAGGAATTTTTCCTCCCAAAAATTCCAGGTGAAGGCAGGAATTAATTTCTCCGTGAGCTGCGACGCTCGGGGCGGATTACCGGGAGCTATTTTTAGGATATCCCGGTTTTTTCGGGATTAGGGCCGGGGCTCTGCCTGTTGCTGTGGCCACAGCTCCTTTCCCGATTTTTCCCTCGCTCCCGCTGTTTCCAAGACTCCCGAGGGATGAAAGGATCCTTTGAAAAGCCAAACACATGGAGACAAGAGCTGCTCCTGCTGCCGCTCTGGGAAAGGCCGGAGCTGCCAGGAAAGCGGGAAAACGTCCAAGCACGGCTTGGGGGGTTGTTCCTGGGTTCTTTTCCCGGTTTTCCAGGCAGTGCTATTCCCAGGGAATGAGGGCAGAGCTACTGGGGGGGTTCTTTTCCCCGTTTTCCAGGCATTGCTATTCCCAGGGAATGAGGACAGAGCTGGGAATTTACTCCTGGGTTCTTTTCCACCAGGATCAGCTGATGGACGCTTCGGATCCATCCGGAGCTCCCAGGATCAGCTCGTGGATCCTTGGGATCCCTGCTGGATCCTGGGCTGCTCCGTGCAGGAAAACCTGCGGAAAACGCGGAATATTCCCAACGCTCCCTCCGTCCCCCTCCCGCTCCAATTCCCGCTCTCCCGCCATCCATTTCCAAGCCATCACATTCCAAGCAGGAATTCCTTTGTCATGTGTACCCAGGCGTGTCCTGGATGAGCATTCCCGCTCCAGAGGGGAGCAGCTGGAATTCTGTGGCTTTCTGAGGCTTTGGGAGCCCTTCCAGCAATGGTGCTGCAGGTTTTTCGGGAATGTTCATGTTGGAATGGGCCCATCCCAATGCTTCCATGTCCATGGTAAAAACAGGGGAGCAACCAGGAATGGTCTTATGGGAATGGGTTTTTTTTTGGGAATGCTGGGCTTTCTTTTTGAGCCTTTTGGGAGCCATTCCAGCACTGGGAGAAGGCTTTTGATTTTTCGGGAATGCTCTTGTTGGAATGGGCCCATCCCAATGCTTCCATGTCCATGGTAAAAACAGGGGAGCAACCAGGAATGGTGTTTTGGGAATGGTTGTTTTGGGAATGCTGAGCTTTCTTTTTGAGCCTGTTAGGAACTATTCCTTCTCCGGGGGATGCTTTCAATTTTTTGGGAATGCTCATGTTGGAATGGGCCCATCCCAATGCTTCCATGTCCATGGTGAAAACAGGGGAGCAGCCAGGACCGTGGTGGGGGGTGGGGTGTGGGATTTTTTTTTGGGAATGCCGATCCCTGCGTTTCCCCGCAGATGTCATGGCGGCCGCAGTACCGCAGCTCCAAGTTCCGGAATGTTTACGGGAAGGCGGCGAGCCGGGAGCACTGCTTCGACGGAATTCCCATCACCAAGAACGTCCACGACAACCATTTCTGCGCCGTCAACGCGCGCTTCCTGGCCATCGTCACCGAGAGCGCCGGCGGCGGCTCCTTCCTCGTCATCCCGCTGGAGCAGGTGAGATTCCCAACGGGAATTCCCAAAAAAGTGTCCAAATCTCCTTTTCCTGGGGTTTCCTCATCATCCTGCTGGAGCAGGTGAGATTCCCCACGGGAATTCTAAAAAAAGTGTCCAAATCTCATTTTCTCGTGGTTTCCTCATCATCCTGCTGGAGCAGGTGAGATTCCCGACAGGAATTCCCAAAAAGTGTCCAAATCTCCTTTTCCTGGGGTTTCCTCGTCATCCTGCTGGAGCAGGTGAGATTCCCAACGGGAATTCCCAAAAAGTGTCCAGATTTCCTTTTCCTGGGGTTTCCTCATCATCCCGCTGGAGCAGGTGAGATTCCCAACGGGAATTCCCAAAAAAGTGTCCAAATCTCCTTTTCCTGGGGTTTCCTCATCATCCTGCTGGAGCAGGTGAGATTCCCCACGGGAATTCCCAAAAAAGTGTCCAAATCTCATTTTCCTGGGGTTTCCTCGTCATCCCGCTGGAGCAGGTGAGATTCCCCACGGGAATTCCCTAAAAGTGTCCAAATCTCCTTTTCCTGGGGTTTCCTCGTCATCCTGCTGGAGCAGGTGAGATTCCCCACGGGAATTCCCAAAAAAGTGTCCAAATCTCCTTTTCCTGGAGTTTCCTCATCATTCCGCTGGAGCAGGTGAGATTCCCGACGGGAATTCCCAAAAAAGTGTCCAAATCTCATTTTCTCGGGGTTTCCTCGTCATCCCGCTGGAGCAGGTGAGATTCCCGACGGGAATTCCCTAAAAGTGTCCAAATCTCCTTTTCCTGGGGTTTCCTTGTCATCCCGCTGGAGCAGGTGAGATTCCCAACGGGAATTCCCTAAAAGTGTCCAAATCTCATTTTCCTGGGGTTTCCTCGTCATCCCGCTGCAGCAGGTGAGATTCCCGACAGGAATTCCCAAAAAAGTGTCCAAATCTCATTTTCTCGTGGTTTCCTCATCATCCTGCTGGAGCAGGTGAGATTCCCAACGGGAATTCCCAAAAAAGTGTCCAAATCTCATTTTCCTGGGGTTTCCTCGTCATCCCGCTGGAGCAGGTGAGATTCCCAACGGGAATTCCCTAAAAGTGTCCAAATCTCCTTTTCCTGGGGTTTCCTCGTCATCCCGCTGGAGCAGGTGAGATTCCCGACGGGAATTCCCTAAAAGTGTCCAGATCTCCTTCTCCTGGGGTTTCCTCGTCATCCCGCTGGAGCAGGTGAGATTCCCGACGGGAATTCCCTAAAAGTGTCCAAATCTCATTTTCTCGTGGTTTCCTCGTCATCCCGCTGGAGCAGGTGAGATTCCCAATGGGAATTCTAAAAAAAGTGTCCAAATCTCATTTTCCTGGGGTTTCCTCGTCATCCTGCTGGAGCAGGTGAGATTCCCCACGGGAATTCCCAAAAAAGTGTCCAAATCTCCTTTTCCTGGGGTTTCTTCATCATCCTGCTGGAGCAGGTGAGATTCCCAACGGGAATTCCCAAAAAGTGTCCAGATTTCCTTTTACTGGGGTTTCCTCGTCATCCTGCTGGAGCAGGTGAGATTCCCAATGGGAATTCCCAAAAAAGTGTCCAGATCTCATTTTCCTGGGGTTTCCTCATCATCCCGCTGGAGCAGATGAGATTCTCAACGGGAATTCCCAAAAAGTGTCCAGATTTCCTTTTCCTGGGGTTTCCTCGTCATCCCGCTGGAGCAGGTGAGATTCCCAACGGGAATTCCCTAAAAGTGTCCAGATCTCCTTTTCCTGGGGTTTCCTTGTCATCCCGCTGGAGCATGTGAGATTCCCCACGGGAATTCCTACATGGAGCCATCCCAAAGTGTCCAAATCTTTTCCTGGATGGGATTCCCAAAGTGTCCCAATTCCTGCTGCTTTTCCTGGGGTTTCCTCATGCCTCCTGGGAATGGGATTCCCGGTTGGAGCCACCCCAGAATATCCAAGCCCCTGCTGCTTTTCCTGGCGTTTCATGTGGAATTGGTGAATTGGGGTTTTTTTAAGGAGGAATTCAAACATCCCATCAAAAGCATTTTTGGAATCTCTCCAGGAGATTTTCCATCATTTCGGACCCTGGGAATGTCTCCAGCCTGTCCCATTACAGTGCCAGGTGCCACTCGGATCCCGGGATTCCAAGGAATCAGCTCCTTGCAGCCTCATCCCACTGCTCCTTCCCTTTCTTTGGGTTTTCCAGGGAATGGCTGGAGGCTGGAAAGGCTAAGCTTGGATTTTTGGGAAAAATTCCTCATCCAGAGGGCGGTTAGGCAGTAGAGCAGCTCCTTTCCATGGGAAAAGCCGGATTTATCCCTCTCATCCCTGATCCAGGTGGGATCTTTCCCCACCTCCCTTTTCCATCTCCGTCCAAGATTCTCCCTGCTTTTCCTGGGAATTCCCCTGGGATCTGCCCATCTGAAGCTGAAATTCCCGTCAATCCAGCGGCTGCTCCAGCCGATCCCGTGGGATCCGCGGCTCCCAGGAAAAGCGGCAGCGGCGACCTTGAGCCTGGAATTTACCTTGGAGAGGGACAGGGGAGTGTTTTGACGGGAAGAGAATCCATTAAAATGAGATCAAAGGAATTTTTCCAAGGAGGGAGGCCCTGGCACAATTCCCAGGAAAGTTGTTGCTTCCCTATACCTGGAATGTTCAAGGCCGGGTTGGAGCAGCCTGGGATACTGGAATGGGATAAAATCCCTTCCCACGCAACCCATTCCTGGATTCTGGGATTCTTGGATTGCTCCCAAAATTTGGGCACTCACCTGGGCTATTCCTGTATTCCAAGCAGGAATTCCATCCCTAGGCACCTGCAGCTCTGGGACGCTCCCAGCCTCATTCCCAGGAGGAATTTTGCCATGGCTGAGCTGCATTCCCAAATTCCCAGATCCCAAATTCCAGCTGGGAAGGGAGGCTGGGGGAAGGAGGAGCTCTCCCTAGTTTTCTTTCCCTCCATCCCATCATTCCTTCGCCGCTTTCCCTGTGCAGCATTCCCGCCTCTCCTGAATTCCTCGTTCATTCCGGAGGCAGCTCCAGATGGAAGAATTCTAATCAGGATTTAATTGCAGAGCGCAGCTTGAGCCTCATTAATATTCCCAGAAAAAAAAAACTGGGAGCTTTGTCTGAGCACCCGGAGCGCTCCAGCTCCGGCCTCATCCCGGCTCCTTCCCCACGGATCCCAGCTGGAATCACCATCCACACCCCCTCGATCCCGAATCTTGAGGAACAACCCCACATTCCCAGCAAATCCCATTTTTTTCCTGGCAAAACCCCGGTGGGATGAAAGCAGGGATGGCGTTCCAAAGGGATCCTCCGAAATCCTGGGATATCCAGCTGGTCAATCCCGCCTGGAGTGGCCCTGGATGCTGGAGGAGTTAATAAATTCCCGATTTTTTTTTTTTTTGTCCGGAGCCTGATTAGCTCATTAAGGAGAAACTCATTTTCCTTGGAAATCAGCAGCTCCCTAATTAATTGTGATCCATAATTAGAAGCTAATGAAGGTAACCCGGATACCGCGGAGCCGCTCCGTGGATTTGCTGCCGTATTTTTGGATCTTTTCCCTGGATTTTGCCCCCAGCAAAGCTCACGGAATCTGGGCCGGGCCATCTGCTCATCCCAAATCCACATCCCGGGGTTTTCATGGAGTGATCCAAGGGATGTGTGGGCTGGGGAGAGGGAGCTTCGCTCCTCCTTCCTCCCAGATTCCGGAGCCTCGGGATTGGGAATGAGCCTGTCCCCAGCACTGGGATAAAAATATCCCAAGGGAGTGGGCGAAGGATCAGGAAGAGCAGGATTGGCTCCATAGGAACGGGAGAATCCTGGAATCCTGGAATGGTTTGGGTTGGAAAGGACCTTAAAGCTCATCCCATTCCATGGACAGGACTGGGCTGGATTTGGGATGGGAGAAAGGCTGGATTTGGGATGGGGCAGGGACAATTCCCGCTATCCCAGGATGCTCCAAGCCCTCTCCAACCTGGCCCTGAGGATTTGATCCTGGAGACCCCTTGGAAAATATTCCTTTCCTTTGAGTCAGGGAACAAAATCCTTGGATGGTGCAATTCCATTGGGAAGCAGCTCGGTGCTGTCACATCCCATCCTTCTGGAGCTCATCCTGTTCTCCTGGAGCCAGGCTGGGAGAGCTGGGAATGTTCCCTGGGAGAAGGGAAGGATCCAGGGCTCCTTGCAGGGCCTAAAGGAGGTCTGGGAAAGCTGGAGAGGGATTTGGGATAAGGATTTTGTTGGGATCCCCGTGGATCCCTTTGCAGGGAGTCACTTCCATGGAAACAGAGGGATTTTTGTTCCCGCCAGGAATGAGGAGCTGTTTTCCAGAGGCAGCCAGTGTTCTCTCCCGACGGGAGTGGCAGCGGGAAGGGGCAGCCTCTGTTTATCCGGAGGAAGCTGAAATCCAAACTCCTGCTCCCGTCACTGCCGGGATTGTGGGAATGGCTGGATTTGGGATGGGAAAAAGGTTGGAATTGGGATAGGGAAAGGCTGGATTTGGGATGGGAAAAAGGCTGGAATTGGGATGGGAAAAAGGCTGGAATGGGGATAGGGAAAGGCTGGATTTGGGATGGGAAAAAGGCTGGAATGGGGATAGGGAAAGGCTGGATTTGGGATGGGAAAAAGGCTGGAATTGGGATAAGGAAAGGCTGGATTTGTGAAAGAACATGGCATGGAATTCCCAAACCTCCCCAGGTTCCCTTCCATGCTCCCTTGGGATTCTCCATCCAGGAATGGGATCCGGAGGTGCTGCCGGATGGATGCTGCATCCATCCCTGAGGTTTTCCCTGTGGGATTGAAGGATGGAGTGGAATGAAGGGATTTTTCCATGTTTGTGGAGCTTTCCATGGAATATGAGGGTTCGGAAGTGCTCCTGGTTTGCGTTTTCCAAGGGAAAAGTAGGTTTTGGGAATTTCGGGTGTTGAAATAATTTATCCAAGATTTCCTGCGGTATGGATTTCCAGGAAAAACGGAATTCAGCCGTGGCCAGGGTGGAGCTGTGCTGCTCCAAGGATGGGAATTGAGGATTTTTCCCACCCCTTGGATTTGGTGCTGATGGATCCAACAGAAAATTCATCCCGGATTTCCATCAGGGAGGGCAATTCCATCCCTCCCATCCCAGGGATGGCTCTGAGTCCGCTGGAATTCCCAGGATTCTTTATACAGATTCCACAATCCCATTCCCTGATTCCGGAATCCAGAGGGTTTCCATCCCTCTCCCTGCTGCTATTCCAGCCATTCCCAGGGAAAGAATTCCCACTCCACCCCACAGTCCCCAAAATTGACAATTTTTCCAAATAATTTTCACTTTTCCAAGTGCTTCAGCAAAGGGAGGGGCGGGAGCTGCCGTAAGATTTCCTCCTTCCAGCCTTTTCCGTGGAAAACCTCGGAGCTGCCGGAGCCAGGAGAGCTCCGGGCTGTCCCTGCGGGGCCGGAATCTGGGTCACCGAGCTTCCCTCGGCCGGGGATCAGGGATCCAGGGATTAGGATTCACCTTGGATTAACTCTGACTGCCGGCAAGGTCCCACTGAAAAACGGGATGAAAGCAGCCGGAATCCTGGATTTTTTAGGGATTTTTTTCCCTTTTATTGCCTTCGTTTTTCCTTTGCCTTTTCCAGGTGCCCTGGGAATGGCACATTCCTTGTCCTTTTCCCGCTGTGCACAACAAATTTGAATCAAAATTCCAGATTTCTTGGGAAGAAACGTTCCCTAATAACCAAACTCAGTGTTGCCCTCTTAAAATCCCGATGAATTTTGGGAAAATCCAATAAATCTTCATGGAAAAGGCATTTGCTCGGCTGATTCCTCAGAATAAAAGAGGTGGAATTTGAATTTGTGCTGTTAAAAATTCCATCCACCTGGAATTCTGCGGTTTCTGTGGGAATTTCTGCTGCGGCCGGGGTGTGAGTAAAGTCCTGGCAGTGCAAATCAGGAATTTGGGAAAAGCAGGATGAGCTGATCCTTTGGATGAGCGATGGGGGCTGGAATGTTTCATATAACAAAGATAAAACTGGGAATTGCATCCCAGGAATTCACTGGCAGGCAGAACTAAGGAATCACTGACATTCCTGTGTTTCCTTTTCCTTCTCAGTCTCATCTTTGGGAATTTTCCTTCCCAAATTCCTCCCTACAGCTCGAGGGAGGAAGTGAATCCCAAGAAACCTTGGGAGCGACAGCTCTGGGGCTGTTCCTGGCCTTGATCCGACTTCCCGGAGCTGCTGAGGGCAGAATTCCCAGCACGTTCCTTTGTTCCCAATAAACGGAGCCGGGAGCTCGGCACGGGAAAAGTCGGGAAGGAAAATCCATGAAATATTCAGCGGCTGTGCCGAGCTGACCCAGTTATTCCGCACGCTCCGAGCGCCATTCCGGCACGGAGCCAGAACGGAGCAGGGAAGGACACCGGGGTGGCATCCGGACACAGAGCTTCCTTGGGAATAGAAAAGGTTCCCATCCCGGTGGGAATCTTCCCAGGAGGCTCCGTAAAAGCTTTGGAAATTCCGCATGGAAAGATTCCCAACCTGTGGGGTCACGGATTGGGGATTAGCAGGAGTTGTGTGATCCCAGAATTTGGGGTTTGTTCCATGGAGGAGAACCTCGGAAAATGGTGATTCCGAAGTCTGGGAAGGAAATCTAAAATCTGGGAGGGAAATCCCAAATGCTCCAACTCCAGGCCGGGTTGGATGAGCTTGGAGCAATCTGGGATAGGGAAAGGGATCCTGGGCCATGGCAGGGATTGGGAATGGATCTTCTGGAAGATCCTCCCACCCAAACTGTTCTGGGATTCTGGGATTCATGCGGGATCCAATGGCTGAGGGGCTTTGGAGCCTCTGGAATCTCTTCCAGTCCTTTCACCCATCGATTTGGATCATGAAAGGAGAAGTCTGGATATTGGGAAAACTCCCTCGCAGAAAGGGTTTTCCAGCCCTGTCCCCATTCCCAGAGGGATTCAAAATCCCTGTGGATGCGGCCCTTGGGGACAAGGATCAGGGCTGGGAATGGTTGGACTCCGTGACCTTGGAGTGCTTTTCCAGCCCCAACATTCCATGATTCCATGAATTCCCACTGAGCTCCCGGCTTTCCTTTCCCTGCTCCATGGAGTCTGGAGAAACCCCTTCCCATCCATGGATCAGCTGGGAATACTGGGAATATTGGATAAACCCAATCTCTGGCTTGGCCCATCCCAGGCTGAGCCGGATCTCCCTTCTCCAACGATTTCCCGTCCCTGGAAACACCAGTTTCTCCCTAAATTTGATGTTTTTCCCGATGTTTTCCTTGCTTTTCCACTCCAGACTGGCCGGATCGAGCCGAACTATCCCAAAGTTTGTGGTCACCAGGGAAACGTGCTGGACATCAAGTGGAACCCCTTCATTGAGAACATCATCGCCTCCTGCTCCGAGGACACCTCGGTGAGCCGGAATTCCGGGATGCAATTCCCAAATCCATCCATCCTCCGCATCCCATTGATTCCCCATTTTGATATTTCCATGGGATTTGGTTTGGGAATGCTGAGGGACAGGAGATCAAAGCCAATCCCAAATTGTGTCCAGCCTGGCTCCTGGGCCAGAATTCCCTCCCGTTCTTTATTTTCCGGGCACAAATCCAGAGGATCCAAAGGGTAATTCCCATGAGGAGCAGCTGAGGAAGCTGGGAATGCTCAGCCTGGAGAAAAATGGGATCTGGAGGGAATTCCAGGCTCTCCACAAGTCCCTGACAGGAGGGGGCAGCTGGGGGAGGTCCCAGGGAAGGTTCAGGATGGAAATCTCCATGGAGACAGTGGAAAAGAGGAACTAAATCCTGGGAAAATCCCTGGTGGTTTTTGGAGCAACTAACCTGGAAAATCTGGGAGTCTTTATCCCAAAGGATCCCAAAATGTGGAGTCTGTAGGGTCAGCTTCGGGGTCTCAGGACAAGGAAGGGCTGGGAATCTGGGAATTCAGGATGAGGATTCCAGCGCCCTGCCTGGATAACACCATCTACCCTGGCTGGATTTTTCCCAAGGGATCTCAAGAATTCCTTAATTATCCTTGAGGGACAATCAGTAGCAGGGCTGATCCTGGAATTCCTGAAAGCTTTGATTTTGGGAATTCCAGGATCCTGGATGTTTTTTGGGAAGGAGCTTTCAAGGCCAGGAGCTGGGATGGTCCAAACCCCATTCCAGGTGTGGATCCACCCTGGCTGGATTTTTCCCAAGGGATCCCAAGGATTCGTTGTTTATCCTTGAGGGCCAATCAGGGGCAGGGCTGACCCTGGAATTCCTGGGCAAGACGGCAATGCAAGGGCGGGAGTTGGGATGCTCCAAACCCCATTCCAGGTGCGGATCTGGGAGATTCCGGAGGGAGGACTGAAGCGGAACATGACGGAGGCGGCGCTGGAGCTGTACGGACACAGCCGCCGCGTCGGGCTCGTGGAGTGGCACCCGACCACCAACAACATCCTCTTCAGCGCCGGCTACGACTACAAGGTCAGGCTTCCCGGGAATGCCGTTCCAGAGGGCTTTCCCGGGTTTTGGCCCCGCTGGGAGTCACCTGCGGATGGCCAGAGGGGGATCGTGGAACGCTGGAATGGTTCCACTGGGTTGGAAGGAGCTTAAAGCTCATCTCGTTCCCTGCTTTCCTTAGGCCAGGAAGGAGCAGCTTCCATAGTCCAGGGAGACATTCCATGGACCAGGAACAGCTTCCACAGATCAGGGAGAGCTTCCATAGACCAGGGAGACGTTCCGTAGATCAGGGAGACATTCCATGGATCAGGAACAGCTGCCATGACCAGAGGGACATTCCATGGACCGGGAACAGCTTCCAAAAACCAGGAACAGCTTCCACAGATCAGGAACAGCTTCCATGACCAGGGAGACATTCCATAGTCCAGGAACAGCTTCTGCAGATCAGGAACAGCTCCCACAGATCAGGAACAGCTTCCACAGGCCAGGGAGACATTCTGTGGATCAGGGAGACATTCCGTAGATCGAGGAGACATTCCATGGATCAGGAACAGCTTCCATAGACCAGCACCTGCTTCCACAGGTCAGGGGAGACATTCCATGGACCAGGAAGACATTCCATAGACCAGGAACAGCTTCCATAGGCCAGGGAGACATTCCATGGATCACGAACAGCTTCCATAGACCAGCACCTGCTTCCACAGGTCAGGGAGAGCTTCCACAGACTGGGGAGACATTCCATAGACCAGCGAGACATTCCATGGACCAGGAACAGCTTCCATAGGCCAGGGAGACATTCCGTGGATCAGGGAGAGCTTCCATAGACCAGGAACAGCTTCCGTAGGCCAGGGAGACATTCCATGGACCAGGAGCAGCTTCCATAGGCCAGGGAGACATTCCATAGACCAGGAACAGCTTCCATAGGCCAGGGAGACATTCCATAGACCAGGAACAGCTTCCATAGACCAGGAACAGCTTCCATAGGCCAGGGAGACATTCCATAGACCAGGAACAGCTTCCATAGGCCAGGGAGACATTCCATGGACCAGGAGCAGCTTCCGTAGGCCAGGGAGACATTCCATGGACCAGGAGCAGCTTCCGGAGACCAGGAAGCCCTCCCACCACGCCGGGTTGCTCCAAAGGCTCTTCCCGCAGGTGCTGATCTGGAACCTGGAGATCGGCGAGCCGGTGAAGATGATCGACTGCCACACGGACGTGATCCTCTGCATGTCCTTCAACACCGACGGCAGCCTCCTGGCCACCACCTGCAAGGACAAGAAGCTGCGCGTGGTGGAGCCGCGCTCCGGGCGGGTCCTGCAGGTGGGACGGGCGCTTGGAGTGAGATTTTAGGGAAGAGTCCTATGGAATGTCGGGAAAATACCCATCGAGGGCCGTAGGTGCTCCCAGCGGGGTGTTTTCCATGTGGGGGAATCCGGTTGCCAGCCGGGTTGTGGAGATGGTGGGAAGGGCTTGGCCTCGTCCCAAGCGGAGGAGCTGGAGGCTTTGATTCCGTTGTTAATTAAGGATTTATGGAAAACGGTGGGAGTAAAAGGGAAGGTGCAGGGGAAGGTCCAGAGTTGGAGGCTTTGATCCCGTTGTTCATTAAGGATTTATGGAAAACGGTGGGAGTAAAAGGGAAGGTGCAGGAGGTTTGGAGGAGGGTGGTGGATTCTCCCTGGTCCTTGGGAAAATGGGAATTTCGGCTTACCCTGAGGCAGGTGCCAAAGGACAGAGCTGGAATTACCCCAGGATGAGGCTGGGGGAGCAAGGAAAGGGCTTTCCTGGGATGAGAGCTGGATCCAGGGGGAATTCCAGAGCTCATTCCTGTCTTGCAGGAGGCCAGCTGCAAGAACCACCGCGTCAACCGCGTGGTTTTCCTGGGAAGCACCAAACGGCTTCTGACCACGGGAGTGTCCCGCTGGAACACCCGGCAGATCGCCCTCTGGGACCAGGTGGGTGCCGGGATCCCCCTCTGTCCCTGCCGGAATTCCTGCTCCAATCCCACCAGGATCCCTCTCCATCCCTGCCCAGATCCCTGCTCCGTCCCTGCCTGCTGGGATCCCACTCAGCACCGCCATCAGGACACGGCTAACACCGGGATTTTCCTGTTTTCCAGGAAGATTTATCCATGCCTTTGATCGAGGAGGAGATCGATGGGCTCTCGGGGCTCCTCTTCCCCTTCTACGACGCTGACACTCACATGCTGTACCTGGCTGGGAAGGTAGGGATGCACGGAGCATCCGGATGTGCCATTCCCAGAAAAATCTCCCAGCGTTGCCCAAGGGATTTGGACCAGAATTTGGATCCTGGAATGGTTTGTAGGGAAAGGAAGCTTCGAGCTCATCCAGTTCCATGGATGTCCCTGCCATGGGACACATTGGATCATCCCAGGCTGCTCCAAGTCCCATCCAACCCAGGATATTCCAGGGATCCAGAGGCAGCCACAGCTTCTCTGGGAGTTTCAGCCCAGCTCCTCCCCACCCTCCTAAGGAACAATTCCTCCCCCATATCCCATCCATGCCTTCTAAATGCTCCTAATCCTGTTTTTTTCCACCTTCTCATTTCCAAATCCATTCCCATCCCTCTTCCCTGCTGCTCCAGGGCGACGGCAACATCCGGTACTACGAGATCGGCTCGGAAAAGCCCTACCTGAGTTATCTCATGGAATTCCGCTCGCCGGCTCCGCAGAAGGGACTGGGTAAGGGTGGAGCTGCTGCTGCTCCGCTTCCCAGAGCACGGAAAAGGCGGATGGGGAAGGTGCTGGATGGAATGGCACAAGGAAAAGGGTTTGGGTTGGGTTTGGGATGGGTTTGGGATGGATTGGATTGGTTTGGAATGGGTTTGGGTTGGGCTTAGATTGGAATGGGTTTGGATTGGGTTTGGGATTGGGATGGATTTAGGTTGGGTTTGGAATGGGTTTGGGTTGGGTTTGGGATTGGGATGGATTTAGGTTGGGTTTGGAATGGGTTTGGGTTGGGTTTGGGATTGGGATTTCCCACGCTGGGAATTTCCCGGATGGCGATCCCGGTACTCCCCGCAGGGGTGATGCCGAAGCACGGCCTGGACGTCTCCGCCTGCGAAGTTTTCCGTTTCTACAAACTCATCACCCTCAAGGGGCTCATTGAGCCCATCTCCATGATTGTCCCGAGGCGGGTGAGTCCTGGAATGTGGGAATGAGCGGGATCCGGAATGTCCTGGCGGCTCCGGAGCCATGGACATGCCCCACTTTGGCCAATCCCATGCATGGCTCTGTTCCCACCGTCCCTGGGCCTCTCCATCCTTACTCATCCCATGGAATTTCAACCACAATTTAACGGGAATATTTTTAGGGAATGTTTCTCCGAGAGGTTGGTCTCACTTGAGTTTTGGGAATTTTGGGGAAAATATCTCTTGGATTGGGGTTTTCTGGGAAGCAAATCCAGCTGCTGGCCAGGGCTGGGTGGAGGACACGATCCCAGGTTCTCTGCTCCAGCCAGCACTTCCCAAATTTCCTCCCTGTGCCCGGAGTTTCCCAACTATCCGTGTGTTTATTCCTTCTGTGTGGGAGGGAATTATTCCTCGATTCCCAGGGAGCGGATTCCCAGATCCCGTTGCTCTTCTCTTCCCCTTTTCCCAGTCGGAGACATACCAGGAGGACATTTATCCCATGACTCCGGGGACGGAGCCAGCCCTGACCCCGGACGAGTGGCTCAGTGGGGTCAACAGAGGTAAAACCACCAGGGGGGTATCCCAAAAATATCCGGGATGTGGGAAAAGACCACCACATCCTGCTGATCCGCCGTCTCTCCCACAGATCCCATCCTGGTGTCGCTGAAGGAGGGATACAAGAGGAATTCCAAGATTGTCTTCAAGGCGCCGGTGAGGGAGAAGAAAAGCGTGGTGGTCAACGGGATCGACCTCCTGGAGAACGTCCCACCCCGCACGGAGAACGAGGTGGGGGGCCCTGGAGTGGGAATGGGAATGGGAATGGGATCTGGGGATGAACCTGGAAAGGCGCCATGCTGCCTTTGGTCTCCATCCCAACAGAGGCAGGAGTGTGGGATCCCTCCAGGGATGGGAGCCCGGGATCCAGCCCATGACCCTTTCCCATGGTGGACACCTTTTCCAGGGACACCATCCACTATCCCAGGGTGCTCCAATCCGGCCTTGAACACTTCCAGGGATCCAAGGGCAGCCACAGCTTCTCTGGGAATTCCTTCCCAAAATCCCATCAAAATCTCCCATCCTTCAGTTCAAATCCATCCCTTGTCCCCAAAATCGGCCAAGTTATGGCCCATTGCCAGCATGGATCTGGCAAAATCCTGGGATGAGCTGGATGACTTTCAAAAGAAAGTCCCTGAAAAAATTCCCCAAAAAATTCTAAAAAAATCCCTAAAAATCCTGGAAAAAATCAAAAGAAAGTCCCCCCAAAAATTCCCAAAAAATTCTAAAAAATTTCCAAAAAATCCTTAAAAAATCCCTAAAAATCCTGGAAAAATCCAAAGAAAGTCCCCCGAAAAAATTCCTTAAAAAATCCTAAACAATTCCCTAAAAATTCTGGAAAAATGCAAAGAAAGTCCCCCAAAAAATTCCCAATAAATCCTAAAAAATTCCCCCAAAATCCTGGAAAATCTGGCAAAATCCTGGGATGAGCTGATGTGATCCCACCAGCTCCATCCCTTCATCTCCATCCTCGTTTTCCAGCTGCTCCGGATGTTCTTCCGGCAGCAGGACGAGATCCGGCGGCTGAAGGACGAGCTCTCGCAGAAGGACATTCGGATCCGGCAGCTGCAGCTGGAAATAAAGAACTTCCGGAACAGCCCCAAGAACAATTGACTCCAGGGACGTTTTCTAAAGAAATTCCTTTGTTTCTACTCCTGAAATCCTTGGATCCACTCACCCAGAACACAATTCCGGAGTCCGCGGCTGCCGAGAGCCTGGAATCACGTCCTGCGTGTCTTGTCCGGCACTAATCCCGCTCTAACCTGATTCCTGGGAAAGCCTGGAGGCTCCCAGTAAGTCGGAGCCATGTCCTGTCCGTTGGGATGAGCCAGCCCGGGGCAGATTCCCGGGAAAGCGCGACGCTTCCTTGCTATTAATTTTTTTTCCTATGCAAAAATGTGACAGTGGGAGCGGAACTGGAAAAGGGGCGGGAAGTGGGAAGGGCTTGATCGTCAAAGGGGGTTTCCGTGTGGGAATCCGGGATCCTTCCCGTGCTGGGAAACTGGGATCGTTCCCATGGGAGCAGGACAGGATCCTTGCTGTGGTGGGAAACTGGGATCATTTCCACAGTGGGAAATTTCCACATGGGATCCTTCTCATTATCCTTGCCCATGTTGGGTGCCCGGGACTCTTCCCCCAGTGGGATCCCGGGATCCTTGCTGTGGTGGGAAACTGGGATCATTCCCATGGTGGGAACCTGGGATTCTTCCCGCAGCTGGAGCCTGAGATCTGTCCCAGGATCCTTTCCCATGGTGGGAATCTGGGATCATTCCATGGTGGGGAACTGGGATCATTCCCATGGTGGTAATCTGGGATCCTTCCCGTGGTGGGATCCTGGGATATTCCTGGGGTTGCTCCCCCATGGACGGAGCCCAAGGAATGGATCCCGAGGGATGCACCTGGAGCTTGCCAGGCTCAGCACTTTGGACAATCCCAGGACTGACGGGATTTGCCTGGAGCACAGGGAATGACACCAATTCCCATTGGTTTTTCCTGGAGATCCCAGTTCCCACTCAGTCCGAGCTGCTGAAGTTCCCGGCGTTCCCAGCGCGGCTCTGTCCCGTCCGTGTCCTGCGTTCCCGGCGTTCCCTGCTGCGTTCCATGTGCTGTCATTCCTGATTATTTATGCTCCCACGGGATAGTGATGGAATAAAATCTTTTCAGAATACCAGAACCGCATTCCCGCCTTTCCTTCTCCACCCAGGAGCTGGGGGGGAGCCCAAGGAAAATTCTTGGATACGCTCCCCCAGACCAGGGAGGGGGGAGAAGCCAAAGACGGATCCTGGAATCCCGCATGGATCCTCATTCCAGCATTTCCAGCTCATCCCAACATTTCCAGGATCCAACACGTTCCAGAGGGAGGAAAACACGGAGCGCTGGCTCTTACCTGGGATCCAGGAGCTCCTTGTTCCCAGCCTGGCAAAGCCGGGAGAGGATTGTCCAGGAGAAAGGCTCCAGTTTTCCTGGGATAACTCCCCAGAACGCCCAGCTCCTGAGGGAAAACATTCCAGGAGCTTCACTCCACCCCAGCCTCTCCCTGGGCTTCACGCAAAGGATTTTAGGGAGCCAAAGGTCCTAAAAACACCGGGAATTCCCACTTTTCCAGAGCTGCAATTCCTTCTTTTTAGGGCGCTAAAAAAGATCTGGGAACCCCCACTTTTCCAGGGCTGCCATTCCTTGTTTTCCCAGAAAGAATTCCAGAGGCGGGATTTGTATCAAAAGCTTTATTGAAATTCCTCAAAGCCAAATAGATAAAAACTCCAAAGGTGGCTCTGCCGGGCCCCCAAATTCCCAAAAAAACCTGGAGCCGCTGGATTTCTACACACGGAAGCTTTCCTAGGAAATCCAAGTCACTTCCAAAGGGATTTTTCCTGCAGGATCTGTACATTCCCCAAGGATTTTCCTTGATTTTTGCCTCCCACAAGGTAAGAAAATACAATTTTCAGGAATTTCCATGAAATTTCAGGCATTTCTCTGGAATTCCTGGCTTTCTGGGTGAAAAAAATTGGGATTTTCCAAGTGTTTTTTCCTGGATTGGGGCTGGAAATTCCAGAGGGAGCTGACTGGGAAACTGGGGAGGAGTTGGTTTATTCCAAGGTGGGGAAATTTGGGAATTTGGGATATTTTCTGCAGAGATCCCCGGTTTTTTTTCCATGCCTGCCATTTCCAGGGATTTGGCTGCACTGGAGCCATGAAAATCCCCAAAAAATTCCCCTAAAACCCCCCAAAATAAAAAAACTTCCTCAAAAACCTAAAATTCCCTCCCAGATTAAAGGAAAACTGGGAACACACAACACACAGGGACCGCAAAGTCACCAGCTCCGAACCCATCCCAAAAAACCCAACATTCCCAAAAAAACCCAATGTTTGGTCACTATTTACAAAGAGGGAATTCCCAAAGTTGGGAAAAGGGGCCAGAAATGGCAGCATTCCCAAAAAAACCCCCATGGAGCAAGGCACCATCGCCACCCCAGGGAGGAGGCCTGGCTGCCATTCCCAAAAAAATGTGGATTTGGGAATGGCAGAGGTGGGAAAATCCCGGCTCATCCATGGATTTCAAGTCGGCTCTCTCCTTGTTTTGCTTCCGAGATGTCCAAGCTCCGCTCCGAGAATTCCCAGCTCGGCTCCTACTCAACTCTCGCAGTTCCAGGGATTCAAGGAAAAGGATCCAAGGAAAAAATTCCCAAAGAATCGGAGGAGGAGCGGCAGTAAAAATAGGATTTTATTCCCTTCCCACCCTCGCTGCTCCCGCTCGGTTCCCACAGCAACGTTACAATCCGGAAAAAAAAAACCAAAAAAAAAAAAAAAAAAAAAAAAAGAAAAAAAAACAGGAAAAGAAAAGGAAATCCAAAGGGTCGGGAGTGGGAAAAGGGGGAATTCCGGGATAAAAACAGTCAAATCACAAGAGGGAATTTTTTCCAGGGAAAAGCTGCTCAGTCGTCCTCATCCCCCTCATCCTCAGGCTCTCGTTTCCTCTTCTGGCCCCGCTCTTCCTCTGGAAAAAAGAAAGAATTCCCATTATTCCAGGATCCACATTCCTGCTTTTCTGGGAATTCCATTTTCCATGGAATTGAGGTGGCTTTTCCTTAGGAAAAGTGGGATTGGTTCCGTACCAGGCTCCTCCTCGTCCTCCTCATCGTCCACCTCGCCGTCGTTGTAGCCTTCCTCGTCCTCCTGGAATTCCGGGAAAAACCGGGATGTAAAGCTTGGGATCAGCCCAGGAGCTTTCCCAATATCCCATCTTCCAAGGAGGCAAAGTCCTTGGAATGTCCTCAGCAAGGAGCCACTTCCCAGTATGCCCTTTTTTTATGGAATAGCAGGAGCTGGCACTGAAATCCCAGGGAACCAATCCCTGAGCTGGAGCCGGGAATGTGGGAATGTGCCATTCCCAAGTTTAGGGAAACTGCATTGGGATTTATGGGAATGGGAAAAGCTGGATTGATCCAGAGCCTCCGAGCAGAACTGAGGAGGCTCAGGAACATTCCAGAGGGGCAGGAGAGGATTCAGGGCTGGAGGAGAAGGAAAACAAATTCCTGGAATTCTGTTTCCCCCTTTCCTATCCCACTTTCTCTCCTCCCATCCCATTTTCCTTCCTCCCATCCCACTTTCCCCTTGCCCTTTTTTTCCTCCCTCAATTCCATTTTCCCTCCCAAAATCCCATTTTCCTTCCTCCAACCCCATTTCCTCCCCTATAATCCCATTTTTCCCCCCTCAATCCCACTTTTCCCCCCTCAATCCCATCCTTCATCTGCCCCAGGCCAAAGTGCATCCTAAAATTCCTCAAATCCCAGATTTCCTGCCCAGCCCTTCCCAGCCGGATCCCGCAGATTCCCGAGGTGGAATTCCAAGGCTCACCTCCTCCTCTCCGCTCACATCCTCCTCCTCCCCTTCCTCCTCCTCCTCCTCATCCTCTTCATCCTCCACTACCTGAGCGTCGTCGTCGTATTCCTCCTCTGGAAAAACAAAATCCATGGAAAAAGTTGAGGTTTTTGGAATAATTCCACCCAAAATCTGGGAATCTGAGCAAAGAATTCCTTGAGGGCAGCACAGGATTGTCGGGGAATGCAGGGTCGGAGTCACTCCAGCTGCTCCACTTCCCACTATTCCCAAGGATTTGGGAGCTGGGAATCCCAGCTTTTCCGGGAATGGATGGAGCAGAACTTTCCCATCATCCATGAGGAGCCTTCCCATGGACACAAAATTCCAGCCTTTTAGGCGATTCCCAGAATTCCCAGCAGAAAACCAGGAAGTGCAGAGCCCCTGGAGTGTTTTCCATGTGTTTGGGAGCTTTTGGGAACCTTCCCAGAGTTCCCACTCAGCATTCCCGGGAAAAGTGCACATCCAGCTTTTCTGCTGTGCTGCTGGGATGGGAGAATCCAGCAAATTCCCTGGGATGGCTCCAGGGGCAGCCATGGAAAGGTGGTGCCTACAGCACCCGGACTCCCTGGAATTCCAGGCTGTTCCCTCCTCAGTTCCTGGCACAGATTCACCAGAGCTCCCCAGTGTTTTCCATGCACTTCCCTCATGGAGCAGCTCCCTAATTCCTGCTTTTCTCCATGGAAACCTTCTGCCATGAGGATTTCCACAGTTCCAGGACATTCCTTCTTATCCATGCCCATCCCTGTTCCCGTAATTCCTTCAGTCCCTTCCCGATCCCACCCCTCCATTCCCAGATGGAGGAATGGGGTCTTCCAGGCCCTGCCACCTCCTCCCCTCGTTCCTTTGGGATGCGGGAATCCCATGGAGCACATCCCACGTACCGTCCTCATCCTCCTCCTCGTCATCCAGCCCCTCCACGTATCCCTCGGCGTCGGAATCCGGCGCTTCCTTGTCGTCCCGGTCTTTCACTAGGGATAAAACTGAGGAAGTTGCTCCTTCAGGCCCCGCCCAGCTCCTTCCTGCCATTCCCTCAGGACACCCAGCTCCTTCCCCTCATTCCTCCAGGTCCTTTCCCTCATTTCCTCATTCCTTTGGGACACTGAGGTCCTTTCCCTCATTGCCTCAGGTCCTTCCCCTCAGTCCCTCACTCCTTCCCTCAATTCCCTCATTCCGTCCCTTCATTCCCTTGGAACATGCAGGTCCTTTCCCTGATTCCTTCCCCTCATTCCCTCAGGACATCCAGCTCCTTCTCCCACCATTTTTTTGGGACACCAAGGTCCTTCCTCTCATTCCCTCATTGCTTCAGGTGCCTCCCTCATTCCCCCAGGACACAGAGATCCTTCTCCCACCATTCCTTCAGGACAATAACGTCCTTTCCCTCATTCCCTCAATTTCATTTCCCTCACTCCTTCTCCTCATTCCCTCAGGACACTGAGGTCCTTTCCCTCATTCCTTTGGGACACCAAAATCCTTCCCCTCATTCCCTCAGGTCCCTTCCCTGATCCCCTCAGGACACAGAGGTTCTTTCCCTCATTCCCTCATCCCTTCCCCTCATTCCTTCCCTCATTCCCTCACTCCTTCCCCTCAATTCCCTCAACTCCTTCCCCTCGTTCCCTCAGGACACCGAGGTCCTTTCCCTCATTCCTCCCCTCAATTCCCTCATCCCTTCCCCCCATTTCTTCCCTCATTCCCTCACTTCTCCCCCTCAATTCCCTCATTCCCTCAGGTCCCTTCCCTGATTCTCTCAGGACACAGAGGTTCTTTCCCTCATTCCCTCATCCCTTCCCCTCATTCCCTCACTCCTTCCCCTCAATTCCCTCAACTCCTTCCCCTCAATTCCCTCAACTCTTTCCTCTCATTCCTCTCCTCATTCCCTATCCCTTCCCCTCATTCCTCTCCTCATTCCCTATCCCTTCCCCTCATTCCCTATCCCTTCCCCTCATTCCTCTCCTCATTCCCTATCCCTTCCCCTCATTCCTCTCCTCATTCCCTATCCCTTCACCTCATTCCTCTCCTCATTCCCTATCCCTTCCCCTCATTCCTCTCCTCATTCCCTCACTCCTTCCCCTCATTCCCTCACTCCTTCCCCTCATTCCTCTCCTCATTCCCTCACTCCTTCCCCTCATTCCCTCACTCCTTCCCCTCATTCCTCTCCTCATTCCCTATCCCTTCCCCTAATTTCCTCACTCCTTCCCCTCATTCCCCTCCTCATTCCCTCACTCCTTCCCCTCATTCCTCTCCTCATTCCCTCACTCCTTCCCCTCACTCCTCTCCTCATTCCCTATCCCTCCCCCTCATTCCCTCACTCCTTCCCCTCATTTCTTCCCTCATCCGTCCCGGTGCCGGTTCCCGTTCCCGTACCATCCTCATCCTCCTCCTCGTCATCCAGCCCCTCCACGTATCCCTCGGCGTCGGAGTCGGGCGCCTCCTTGTCGTCCCGGTCGTAGCCGTCCAGGTACGTCAGCTGCGGCAGCAGCTTGAACACGTTTTCTCTGTAGTCGTTCAAGTTGGTCACCTCGCAGTTGAACAGGTCTAAGCTCTTCAGGTTTTCCAACTTTTTCTGGGAAAACAAAGCGGTTTGGAAGGTTTGCTGGCGCGGGAGTTCCCTCCGAAGGCAAGGATCCCACGGGGAATGTGCTCAAGGGATTCCCGGGGGTGTTTTGGGCCCCCTGGAGATGGCAGGCATGGGGAAAAAAAAAATGGGAATCTTTATAAAAAAATACCCCAGATTCCCAAACTGCCCGACCTTGGAATAAACCAATTCCTCCCCGCTTTCCCAACCAGCTCCCTCTGGAATTTCCGCCCCTAATTCAGGAAAAACCACTTGGAAAATCCCAATTTCATTTGGGATTTGGGATGGGAAAGGCTCTCCCTGAAGTCCTGCAGCTCCCAAATCCAAAGGAATAGCTGAATGCAGGGAATTATCCCAAAGGAGCCAGATCCAGGAATAGCTGATGTCCAGGGAATTATCCCAAATGAATTCTTGCTGATGGAAGCAAGAATGGAGCACCAGAACTTTGATAAGAGAGGTTTAAAAAATGCAATTATTTTTCCTTAGACTATGGAAAATGAAAAAAACACATAGAAACTGAATAGGAATTTGATTCCTGAGGGTTTTGTGGAATTTTTTTTTCTTTTTGGGAAGAAGTCTGCACTGCTCACAGAACTTGGAAACCCTAAAAATAAAATCCAAAGGAATTGAGTATTTGCACCAAGGCTTATCCATAGATAAGAAATATCAACTCTAAGGGAATATCTCCTTTCCCTTTATGTAGAAAGCACTTGGGAAAAAGGCCTGGGAATGGCAAAACTGGGAGAGCCGGGAGCACTTCCAGGCTTCTCCATGAGTTTGGCAGCTCTGCCTTTTCCCTGTGCTGCAGGAAAGGAGATGCAGGAAGGAGCTGCTCCTGGAAGGATTTTCATGGGAACTGTAGTGCCTGGAGATGGATCCAGAGCCTGCGGAATCCTGGGAAGCTGCGGCGATTCCCGCCGGGAACGGGGGAGCCCGGCCGGCAGCCACTAGAGGGAAGCAGCGACTCACCGGGAACAGGGACAGGGACTTGGGATGCGGCCCGGATCCCGGGATTCGCTGGGGTTTTGGGAAGGAATGAGGGGGGAGGGAGGATCTGGCACAGCTTCCAGGAGCGACATTCCCTGGAAGCGCCCAAGGCCGGGCTTGGGGCAACCTGGGATACAGGAAGGAATTCCAAGGGTTTGGAACGGGATGAGTCCCACTCCTTGGAGCAAAACCAACTCCCCAGGATCTGGGATGCAGGGGGGTAGGAATAACAGGGATTTTGGGAAGGAATGAGGGGGGAGGGAGGATCTGGCACAGATTCCAGGAGCGACATTCCCTGGAAGCGCCCAAGGCCGGGCTTGGGGCAACCTGGGATACAGGAAGGAATTCCAAGGGTTTGGAACGGGATGAGTCCCACTCCTTGGAGCAAAACCAACTCCCCAGGATCTGGGATGCAGGGGGGTAGGAATAACAGGGATTTTGGGAAGGAATGAGGGGGGAGGGAGGATCTGGCACAGCTTCCAGGAGCGACATTCCCTGGAAGCGCCCAAGGCCGGGCTTGGGGCAACTTGGGATAGAGGAAGGAATTCCAAGGGTTTGGAATAGCACGAATCCCATTCCCAGGAGCGATCCCGACTCACCAGAGGTTCTATTGTCCCGAGATCTTTAATTTTGTTGCCGCTTAGGTTTAGGTGCGTGAGGTTCGGACACTTCTCTGCCAACACTTCCAGGCCTCCTGAGATTCTGTTGTCGCTCAGCTCGAGCTGCAAAGGCCCAAAATCATCCTCAAAAATCCCATCTGATCCCATTTCCAGCCTCTTTTCCAAACACGGAGAAGGGGAAAGGGGGGGATTTGGCTCGGGGAGGTGGGATTTACCTTCTTAAGTTTGTTTAACTTTGGTAAGTTTGCGACTGAGGTTAAGCCGACGTTGATTGTGCTGAGGAATTCCAGCTCCTCAAACTCATCCGTGAGGCCCTCGATTTTCCCTTCGTACGACCTGCAGTTGTCCAGAACGAGCTCTTTCACCTGCAACGGGAAGAAATCACGGAAAATCAGGAGGAATTCCAGGGAATTGGCAAGAATCAGGAGGTTTCCAGCAGAAGAATGCAGGAGTTTGGGGTTGTGTTGAGAAGAAAGCCAAGATCCAGCTGGCACTCACACACTGAGGGTAGAAACAATCCCAAAATTCCCAAAATAAACTCCCAAACCACTCACTGGGGTGAAATTTAGATAGAAGACCCCCCAAAATAAGGAAGTGGATTTTTTCCCTCAACAGTGTTTAATTATCAGGATTCTCCAGAGGATCCATTTGGGGATAAATAATAACGACCTTTTTTCCCCTCATGTGAGGGAAAAGCCCCCAAAATTCTCAAAATAAGTGCCCAAATTACTCATTGGGCTGAAATTTAGGTGGTAAATTCACAGATCTCATCCCTCAATGGTGTTTAACTATCAGGATTCTCCAGAAGATCCATTTGGCATAAATAGTTTTTCCCCCTCACGTTCTCCACACACATCCAAAGTTCCCGCCAAAAAAAAAGCGGGAAAAGTGCAATGGAGGCAAATCCTCCTTATCTGTGTCCCTGCTCCATTATCTCATCCCAGCACACCCAGACATGGAGCCAGGAAAGCTTGGGAGCCTCACCAGGAAGCCCCAGGTGGGTTTTGCCTCAGAGGAATTTGGGAATTCCTCACAGGAATTTCGGGAGCTGAGGGGAGCGGGAATGGAGGGAAGGGAATGAGCCCAGAGCTCACACTGAGGGGCAAACAGCATTGGTCCTGATCCCACACACTGAGGGGGAAAAAACCCCAAAAATAAATTCCCAATTCACTCATTGAGTTGAAATTTAGGTGGGAAATGCATGGATCTTTTCCCTCGATGGTGTTTAATTATCACGATTCTCCAGAGGATCCATCTGGGGACAAATAAAGAGGCCCCCAAAATTTCCAAAATAAATTCCCAAATTACTCATTGGGCTGAAATTTAGGTGCAACATTCATGGATCTTTTCCCTCAATGGTGTTTAATTATCAGGATTCTCCAGAAGATCCATTTGGCATAAATAGTTTTTCCCCCTCACGTTCTCCACACACATCCAAAGTTCCCGCCAAAAAAAAAAAGCGGGAAAAGTGAAATGGAGGCAAATCCTCCTGATCTGTGTCCCTGCTCCGTTATCCCATCCCAGCACCCCGACATGGAGCCAGGAGGGCTTGGGATCCTCACCGGGAAGCCCCAGGTGGGTTTTGCCTCAGAGGAATTTGGGAATTCCTCACAGGAATTTCGGGAGCTGAGGGGAGCGGGAATGGAGGGAAGGGAATGAGCCCAGAGCTCACACTGAGGGGCAAACAGCATTGGTCCTGATCCCACACACTGAGGGGGAAAAAACCCCAAAAATAAATTCCCAATTCACTCATTGAGTTGAAATTTAGGTGGGAAATGCATGGATCTTTTCCCTCGATGGTGTTTAATTATCACGATTCTCCAGAGGATCCATCTGGGGATAAATAAAGAGGCCCCCAAAATTTCCAAAATAAATTCCCAAATTACTCATTGGGCTGAAATTTAGGTGCAACATTCATGGATCTTTTCCCTCAATGGTGTTTAACTATCAGGATTCTCCAGAAGATCCATTTGGCATAAATAGTTTTTCCCCCTCATGTTCTCCACACACATCCAAAGTTCCCGCCAAAAAAAAAGCGGGAAAAGTGCAATGGAAGCAAATCCTCCTGATCTGTGTCCCTGCTCCGTTATCTCATCCCAGCACCCCCAGACATGGAGCCAGGAGGGCTTGGGATCCTCACCGGGAAGCTCCAGATGGGTTTTGCCTCAGAGGAATTTGGGAATTCCTCACAGGAATTTCGGGAGCAGAGTGGGGCGGGAATGGAGGGAAGGGAATGAGCCCAGAGCTCACACCGATCCAGGAACTGGGATATCCATCCCTGCCTCCTCCCTCAGCATGGGAACCAGGGAATTGCACAGAAAACCAGGGAATTAGTCAACAATTCCCTCAGGTGTGGAGCGGAGGTTTAAGGAAGAGCTGGGAATAGTCCTGGATACAGAGGAAAACCCCTCAGCACCAAGGCAAATGACCCGACTGCATTTTTTTTTCCCCTTTTAATTTGTATTTTTTTGGAATCTTGGAATGGCTTGGGTTGGAAGGGACTTTAAAGATCATCCCATTCCCACCTCTCCATGGAGTTTTTTATGGAAGGTTGTTTCCTCCCCGCTTTTCAGGAAGTTTGGTGCACCAATACCACATTCCCTCCTTCCCTGTTTCCAGCACTGGGCAAAGGCACAAATCCAACAAATCCATGGAGGAAGCTCCTGGAATCCAAGAGGCCACGTTTGGAAAGCTTGGACGAGTTCAGAGACAGTTTGGGAAGAGCAGAGCACATTCCCAGCCTTTCCCAAGAGCAACATTGTGTCGGTGTTAACTCCCTGAATCCCTGGAAACAACAGCATTCCAAACAAAATTCCAGAATGGCTCCATGCCCTTAGAATCCCCAAGGAAATCCAGGAGAATCCCCCAGGGAAAGGAGGAGGGACTGGATTTGTGGGATTTTTCCCAACACCCCGCAGGCATCTCTGCCTTCCATGGCACATTCCCTCTCCACAAAATCTCGGAATTTCAAGGAGAAGCAGCCTTGGGAGAGGCCATCACTTCCCACATCTCTAACAGGGAACAGGGAACTTTTCCAAGGATTTGTCTCCCCCAAAATTCCAACCAGAGGCGAGAAATTCTCTAGATTTCCCATTCCAATCCCACCTGGAATGCGACCAGACCAACAAAAGCTTGGATGAGCTTCCTACTCAATCCCGGGATTACCGGAGCCGCTCCAATGAGCCAATCCCTGCTCCAAGATCATCCCAAAATCCCCAAGCTCAAGAACCCAATTAAAATAACGAATTAATTAGATTCCAGCTGCAATTCCAAGCTCTCCATGATCCAACCCCAAGGCAGCTCAGAGCAGCCCCATTCCCGGTGGGAAACAGGGGAGGATTCCATAGAATATCTCCCAGCAGCTGCTCTGTGTCCGCTTGGCCACCGCTCCAGAGCTCTTCCAGGTTTTCCAGAGCCTTTGGAATTTTGCCCAGGGCAGGGAGGGCAGCAGGTGCCATGGCCCGTGGCCACTGGGGATTCCCATTCCATGGGATTCCTATCCCAGGGGGATCCTCAGCTGCTGCTGCTGCTCAGGAATGAGGAGCTGACCTGGAGCAGGATCCCATTCCACAGGGAAGGGAGAGTTCCCAAGGTTTTCCACCCTCTTCCTGCCCCGGGATAAACAGTGGATGGAATTCCTTCCCCAAACCCTACGGGATTTGGGATATGGATAGAGCCCCTCCAGGGCTTTTTGGGGAATATCCCAGCTGATTCCTGCAGAAAGCCAGGATCCTTGGGAATGCTCCATTCCCGCCTCTTTCGCACCAGCTCATCCCAACAGGAATTCCAACCCGGAATCAGAGAATCCTTGGAAAACACCACTAAGCCATGGAATCCAGCCACCAATCCAACCCCACCACTCTTCCAGATTAAACCCTTCCTGGGAATACCAAACTCCCATTGGGAATATCTGAAATGGGATACATTAATTTCCAACCAGTTATCCATGAGCATCTCCTGGCTGGGAATGTGCCAGGAAGAGAATCCCAAAAATCCTGGGGCAGGGAGAGACGGTGCTGGAAAACAGCCACGGAACACGACCCAGTTCCCGGGAAATCTAGCCACCCAATTCCATGGAAATCCCAGGAATCCTCCAGCCTGGAGAATCCCACAGCAGAGGCAGGGATGGGATTAACATGGATACTGGGATTGGGAGCAGAACTCCCTCAGCACCTCTATGGATGGAAGCAGCACTGTGGCTGCCAGGGGTTCCTGGGAATTTTCTGGAACTTCTCCAAGCTCCAGTTTATGGGAATTCCCCCGAGCCAAGAAATCCTGTTCCCCTCAGCAGTTCCCAGGCGGATCCGAGGAATCCAGGATTCCTGAGGAAAGCCAGGATCCTTGGGAACACGCTCCATTCCCTCCTCTTTCACACCAGCTCATCCAGCTGGAATTCCAACCTGGAATCAAGAGAATCCTTGGAAGAATCAATGGAATGCAGCCATCAATCCAACCTTTCTGGATTAAACCTTTCCTGGGAACAACCAAATTCCCATCCCAGGAAGTTCCAACTGGACTCCAAACTCATCCTGGCTTTCCCAAAATTCCCACAGGAATTCCTGCTCTGCTGCAACTTCCTTGGGGAGGAAATCCAAAGATTTAATTCTGATTTTCAGGATTTAAATCAAGAATTCAAGGAGATTCCCAAAACTCAGGGAGATTTTCCCAGGATTTCTTGCTATTCCACATGAAATTGGGAAATAATAAGGACAAACACATAAAATTAAGGTAAACAAGTCCCAAACTCATCCTGCCCACCCAAAAATTCCTAAAATCCAGGAATAAATTACTTGGGCATCAATATTCCTGACGAATCCCAATCCCAGAGGGTGGAATTAGCAGGATTTTCCTTTAATATTTTAAAGGAACAAAATCCATCCCACAAACTTCGTTCCCTTAAACACACGTGCCCACAGCTAAGAACACAACAACATTCCCATTTGGAATTTCCATCTCTCTGCCTAAAAAAGTGGAAAACTGGGATTTAGAACACTTTGGGGGGGGGATCGAGGCACCAACTTCCCTGAAATTTACAAGGAAAACCAAGCGGTGAAAGGTGAGATTATCCCGTTTTCCAGCTCCCTGCTGCCCATTCCCAGCCCTGAGGAGCAGGGAACTCCCTCCAGCTCCGAGTTTTCCCAACTTTTTTTTTTGGCGTGAGACAAAAGTGAGCGGAAACAGCACAAAATGCAAGCGTGGAAAAGAGGGGGAAATTGAGTTTATCCCTTTGCAGGCTGGTATTAAACAGCGTTAAAAATGGGGAAGGAACCCCCAGCGATGAGGCGAAATGGGGGCAAAAATAGAAAACTATCTAAAAATTAGGGAAAAACTCACGAAAAAAAGCAGAGAAAAATAAGAAAAAACAGGATGAAAAAAAGCAAAACACTTCCCAAGCCCAATGCTGCCTCCCCACAGGGCCCTGCCCAGGAAGGAGGCGGATTCCCCGCTCCGCGCTCCTCACCCGGGGGAACCGCGGGGCTCCTCCCGGTGCTCCCCCGGCCCCGTTCGGACCTTCCGGTGCCCCAAATAGTCAAGAAAACCCAATTTTTAAACAGCTTTTTTAATTTTTGTGTTTTAATTTTTACCCCCAACGCGGCCCTCACGAATCTCCTCCCGCCCCGCGGCCGGCGACAAAATGGCAGCGCTGCCCGTCATGTCGGGAGGGCCCCGCCGCAGCCTCCGCAGCGCCTCAGCCCCGGCGCCAGCGGGGCTCCCTCACGGCCCCGCGGGGCCGCCCGCGGCCGAGGCAGCGGCAGCGGCGGGAGGAGGAGGAGGAGGAGGAGGAGGAGGCGGCGGCCGTGAGGGGAAGGCGGGGGGGGCAGCACAGAACATGGCGCCGCGTCCTACTTGCGCTGCGGTCGCCTCACGGAGCCCCCCGGCCATGGCGGTTGTACCGCGGGGTTTGCCGTTGAGTCGTCGCCCCCCCCTCCCTCCCCCCTCCTCCTCTTCCTCCTCCTGCTCGCCCAGGAGTTTTTAAACTTTAAAGCGCAGCTTCCGCCGCCCCGCGCCCGCCTTTGTCCCCCCCCCCTCCCCGGAGCACACCGCGCTCGGTTCGGCCGCCGCGTCCCGCCGCGCTGCCCCGGGCGCTGCCCGCTGAGGTACGTTCGCCCCCCGCTCTCCCCTTCCCGCAGCCTCCGGCGGCTCGGGGGACGCGGCGGGGCCGGGGCTCGGTGAAGCCTCCCCGGGCAGCGCCGAGGGCCCGGCGGGGCGGGGGGGGATGAGGGGAAGGGGCTTCCCCGCCGCGGGTTCGCGCCCCGCCTGCCCTCGGCCACCTCCCGCCCACAATTTTGGGGTGGTTTTCCTATTTTTCGCTTCTTTCCTCCCGCCTCCCCCCGTTATTTTGTTGCTTGTTTTGGGGTTTTGTCGGGGTTGTATTTTTTGGTTGGTTTTTTTTTTTTTTTTTTTTTGTCCTGCCAAAGTTTTTCGCCGTCCCCCGTTTATTCCGCCAGACGCGGAACAACAACCTGAAGTCCGGCCCCGGGGGAAGGAAGGGGGGGAAAAGGGGGAAGAAGGAAAAACACGCACACACATCCAGCCTTTTTGTGCGTGTGCGGGGATGGAGGGGGTGGAGAGTGCGTTCATTTCTTCCAATATTATTTTTTATTATTCTTATGATTATTAGGATTATTATTCAACGCTCGCGCTACCGGCGGCGATGCCCCATCGCCCGCAAAATAAAAAAAAAAAAAACAACAACGGGAAAAAAAAATAAAAAAAGCCCAAACCAAACCCAACCAACGCTAAGCGTCGGTTTCAAAATTCTTTCCTTTTATCTTCTCAGCATCTGGAGAGAGGGAGAGAGAGAGAGAGAGAGAGAGAGAGAAAGGGCGCGTTCATGAGGACTACAAAGTTACAAATATGGCTCCCCAGTCTCTCTTGCCTGATCACTGCAAAGAAATGAAGACGCACTTTAAACTAAACCATTCGCAACTCACTCGCAGTCCCTGCCTGCCTCTCCCTAGCCCAGCACCCTGCACAAATATTTGCCAACTAAACACGCCGAGAGAGAGAGCAGCGAGCAACTTATTTTTTATTTAATGCACGGCCAGCCCCTCTCCGAGGCATCGCAGCCCGGCACGGGCAGGAGCAGCCCCGGGGAGCCCCCGAACGTCCCCGGAGCGCCCCGCGCCCCCCAAAGCGGGGGGCACAGCCCCCCGCACACACAGGTAGGCACCTCAAGGGCAGCAGCGGCCCCACCAACACCTGGCACGCTCCACCCCGCCAAAAAAAAAAAAAAAAAAAAAATAACCGTGGGATGCCTTTTTTATTATTCTCATCATTAGCGTTATTAGCATTAATTTTTTTTTTTTTTTTTTGGCATTGCATTGCTTACATCTGAGGGCGTCCTGTTCCGCAGCTCTAAGTGGATCCTTCTCTTCATGTCCATGTCCGTGGCTAGCGGGAGGCGCGGAGGGTGCGCGGCTCGGCTGGCGCAGTGACCCCGTGCAGAGCCCCCCGATCGCGGGGCGCGGAGGGACTCGGGCTCGCCCAGCGCCGCTCGGAAGCCCGAGCGCAGCACCGCGGCGCGCACTAACCTGATAACCGCGGGGGCGGGCGCTCCGGGGGCTCCGCCGGGATTGACGGCGTGACCGGCCACTCGGAGCGCGCCGCTGCCGCGTCCCAGCCAATCAGCAGCGCGAGGCGCGGCGGAAGCCAATGGGGGAGCGGCTGTGCCGGGCAGGGGGACAGCCCGGCGCCGAGCCCAGGCTCATTCCGCGCTGCCGCCTGATGGGGACGGAGCGGCCGCGGCTCCGCCGCGCCGGGCACGGTGCGCGCTGCGCCCTGCGCCCACCCGAGCCTGGGGGAGGCGCCGGGGCGGGGAGCGGCGGCCAAACCGGAGCCGCCCGGCCAGGGGCGCGCAGCCAGGAGGGAGGGAAAGGTGCGGAGCGAGGCACGGGAATGGCGCGGGCAATGGCGCGGGCCCCGGCGGCGGGGGGCGGGCGGAGCGCGAGCGGCGGGCGGAGCGAGCGCGGGAGGGGCGGCGGCGCTGAGGGCAGGGGGAGCGGCCGGGCCGCCCTCACAGGGCGCCCCGCGGCCGGGGCCGCCTCGGCGGGCTGGGAGCGGCCCCGGAGGGGAGCGGGAAGCGCTGCCCGTGCCCGGAGTACCGGGAGGGTCCCCCCCGGAAGGGCCCCGGCCGGGCGGGGCGGCGATGAAGGGACGGGGAGCGGCCGAGCCGCCCTCGGAGGGGTCCCCGCGGGCGGGGCTGCCGTGGCGGGCCGGGAGCGGCTCCGGAGGGGAACGGCAGGGTTGGGACTGCGGGGATGGGAAGGGCGGGAGGATCCCCCCGGGAAGGTCCTTGAGGAGCAGCGGGGCCCGGCTGTGCTGAGGTGGAGTAGGGCCAAGGACGGGAATTCTTCAGTTCCCAGGGAAGATGGGAAGGAATTTTTTTTTTTTCTTTTCCTTGGAGTGCCAGGATAAGGGGGATGGATTCCGGCTAGACGGGGGCAGAGTGAGGTGGGGTATTGGGAAGGAATTCCTGGCTGGGATGGAATTCCCAGCGGAGCCGTGGCTGCTCCATCCCTGGAGTGTCCCAAGGCCGGCCTGGAGCAGCCTGGGATAGGGGAAGGTGTTGGGGTTGGAACTGGATGGGTTTGAGGTCCTTTCCAAGCCAAGTCCCAGGAATTTTGAAGGAAAATGGGATACTCCAGGAATAGCAGAATGAGGATGGAGCTAGGCTGGGAATGCTGGAGAAAGGAATGATCCAGGAATCCTCAGAGCCTTTTCCAGGGCCTAAAGGAGCTCCAGGAGAGCTGGAGAGGGACTGGGATAAGGGACACAGCTTCCCACTGGGAAAGGGGAGATTGGGGTGAGATATTGGGAAGGAATTCCTGGCTGGGCTGGAATTTCCAGAGCTCCATCCCTGGGATGTCCAGGGTGGGCTTGGAGCAGCCTGGGATGGTGGGAATGATCCCAGCCCGAGGAACGGGATGAGCTTGAAGCTCCTTCCCATCCCAAACCATTCCCTGCTCCCGGATCCTTTTCCAGGTGCTGCAGGATGAGGATCCAAGCCCAGAGCTGCTCTTTTCCAAGGGTTTGGGATTTCCAGACTGTTCCCCTCAGCTGGAGCAGAACTCAGGTAAAAAGTGCTTTGATTCCTTCTAAAATCCCTGTTTATCCCTTCCTGCTTTCCCTGGAAAACACAGGGCTGGAAAATCCCAGAGAGCTGTTGGAAAGCATCAAGGGAATGCTGAAAATCCTTGGGAAACTTGATTTTATCCATGTGTTTTACAGGACAGGATGCAGACAAAGTCTGAGCTGTGAGCACGGAAAAATTCCAGGAATGTGGATAAAACCAGCAGGAATTGCATTGGGAATGGGACGGGAGAAGCTGGATCCAACTCCAGGTAAAAATTCCGATTTCAGAAAAGAAAAGTGCAAAGTGTTCCTTTTTTTGGGATGTTTGAGGGGTTCAGGGTGGAAGTTTGGGATTGGCTGAGACATCCTTGACTGGAATGAATATTCCAAACTTTTTGAAGTGTTTGGGATTTGGGAATGAGGCAGAATCTGATTTGAGCTCTCTTTAAACTTCTCCTTTCCAGGTGTGTCCAGAGGTGGCTCCTGGGCTGAATCTTCAGGAACTTTTCATGGAATTTCTGCTCCCGGTGCTGTTGAAAACCTCTGGAAAAGGACTTTTCTCCTGGAAAAGAAAAATTTCTGGGACAAGCTGGGATTTCAAAGGAATTTCTGGGAATCCAGAGCGGCTTTTTCCTTTGTTTTTTCCAGAGAAAAATGCGGATTTTGGTTGTTTGAAGGTGCAGAAAATTCCTTTTTCTTTCATTATTGAGGGAATTTATTCCCAGTTCCAAGGCATAAATCCATGTTTAAAGCTGCTCCCGTCATTGTTTGTATTCCAAGAGTTTGGGAATTAAAAACAAAATGGGAATTGTAATATTGGGAATAAATCTGAAGGGTTGTTTTCCCATGGTGCAGCTTTTCCTTCTGTGGTTTTTCATTCCTGGAGGTTTTTTCCCTGCTTTGATTTTGCAGGAATTTCGAATTTGTGGGGTTGGTTTTTAATGGGAATTCTTGGGATTTTTTTTTTTTTTCCTTGTTTGTTTTTATCAGGCGTTTGGAATTTGTGGGATTGGTTTTTAGCAGGAGTTTGAGGTTTTTTTCCTTGCTTTTAACAGGAATTTGTAATGGAATTTGTGGGGTTTTCCCTGTTTATTTTTTAAGAGGAATTTTGAGTCCGTGGGATTTGTTTCTACCAGGAATTCTTAATGGAATTCCTGGGATTTTTCCTTGTTTATTTTACCACGAATTTTGAAATTATTTGGATGCGGTTTTAAGGGGAATTTTCAGTGGGATTTGTCCTGTCCATTTTTACCAGGAATTCTGAATTTATGGAATTTTTTCATTGTTAATTTTTGACGGGAATTTTGAATTTGTGGGATTGGGTTTTTTTTTCAGGGATTTGAGGTTTTTTCCTTGGCCATTTTAACAGGAATTTTCAATTGATGGGATTTATTTTTACCAGGAATTTCTGGGATTTTTCCTTGTTTATTTTCCCATGAATTTTGAATTGATGGGATTGGATTTTAGCAGGAATTTTAAATGGAATTTGTGGGATTTTCCCCTTCTTTTTTCCCCCAGGAAATTGCAGTTTTCCCCTTTCTTTTCCCAAAATTCCCTCCCAAATTCCATGGGAATCTTCCCATTCCTGCCCCACATTCCTGGGGTGGATTCCCATGGAAAATCCCTGGGAATTGTTTGTTCATCCCTTGAACGTCCCTTTGTTTTCCCACACAAAGAATTCCTTCTTTTTCTTGGGAACAACTCCCAGCTCTGCACAGCTGGGAATGGAAAACTTCCCAGAATTCCCCAAATTCCCACCCTCAACATTCCCAGCTGGGGAACTTCGAGATGAAACAAATCCCTGGGATCCAGGAATTGCGTGGAAAACACCCTTGGGATTCCACAAGAATTTCCAGTTTGTGGTTTAACCCCTTAAGATCGGAATTTTTGCAGCATTCCAGGGAAAAAAGTGGGAAAATCTGATAAAAAAATGAGGAAAAGCTGATTTGAAGGTGAAAAATGAGGAAGAACACTCTGAGATGGCTCCAAAATTCCCTAAAATCAGTTGGAAAATGTTATTCCCATTTTAAAAATATTATCATTAAATTAATTTTCTTTTTCATGGAAAAATTTGTGGAATAATTGCAATGTTCCTGATTTTTTTCTAATGGAATATTCCAAGGTTTTCCTGCTTTATCGGCCTGGATTAATGGGAGAATTTGGTAAAATGCCCCAAAAATTCCGGATGAGTTAAAAGTCCAAGGAATTTTGGGATAATCCTTCAGAATTTAGGGAGAAGAGGTGGAAAACATGGAAAAATTGAATAAATTTGAAGTAAGAATCCAAGGAAAAGTTGGGAATTGGGGGAGGTTTCCTGTGAAAAACGGGGATTGAATTCCTCAGGATGAGCAAATCCTTTGGAATTCAAGGAAAACTTGGGAATGGAGTGTGGTTCCTGGAAAAGGGAGGAATGAAAGGGATTAAATTCCTCAGGGAATCCAGGGAAAATGTGGGAAAAACAGGGACTGAATTCCTCAGAATGAGCAAATCCCGTGGAATCCAAGGGAAAATCGGGAATGGAGCTCCCATTGCTGCCAGCCCCCATTCCCACCTGGAATTCCCATTCCTCGGAGCCCCAAATCCCACATGGAGCAGAAGAATTCCCGGATTTCTCCCTATGGAGGCACCTGGATGTGGCACAAAGAGCTGGAGGAGCAGCGGGAAAAGGAGGGAACGGCTCCATCCCAGGAAAAACCTTTGGGATCCCAGAAATACCGGGATAAAGGCACGGAGATCCCGGGAAAAGGCTGGGTTTGGGATAGGACAGGGCTGGATTTAATCCAGTTCATCCTGAGATCCTGGGGGTGTTTGGAATTTTCTGGGATCAGTTCTGTGCTCCAGCAGCTCCTGACGGTAATTCCAGGTGGGACCCGGGGGCTTGGATGCCTCTGGAATGTGGGAATCGGGAATGTTTGTACCTGGATCTGCTCCTGACATTCCCATGGCAACCTCGTCCCAGGCGGATTCGTTCCG
This sequence comes from Haemorhous mexicanus, assembly GCF_027477595.1. Lineage (NCBI taxonomy): Eukaryota > Metazoa > Chordata > Aves > Passeriformes > Fringillidae > Haemorhous > Haemorhous mexicanus. The sequence continues at coordinate 21,466,471 of NC_082353.1, forward strand.
GAGGGAATCAAAGGATGGAGGCTGGAGAAGACATTCCCGGTGTGTTCCTGACGGGCCGGAATTCGGGAGTGGATCCCGTGAATGGCGGCTCCAGATGGATTTGGCAGGAACACAATTCCCGAGGGATGGACGGGACAGGAAATGTCCAATGCAGGGATTGGCAAAGGGATAAACAACAGCTGGAAAAAGCGGGATTGGGACAGGCCCCGGAGCTGGGCGGGATTTGGGAAGGGAGGGATAATGGGAATGAGGTGGGAGAAGGGATTTGGGATTTATCCCAGCCGGGATTTGGGATTTATCCCTCTCCTAGGGAACACTGCGGGCTTTTCCGGGATTTCCCGTTGGAGGTGAACAGGAGAGGCTGGAGACGGGAAAAGGCTCCTGGAACTTGGATTTTCCTTTGGATCCTGGGGAAATCTGGGATGCTCGGAAGTGCTGATGGATTTCATGGAGTGTGGAGGGTTGGAGGAATTTTGGAGGGAATGGGAAAGGAGGGAATGGGAATGGGAGATGATCCCTGCTCAGGTTTCCTGGGAAAAAGGAATCCCCAGGGATGCTCCCATGGGCCCCGTGATTATCCCAGGAATTGGGCTTGGCAGCTCCATGGAAATTTGGGATTTCATGGAATGCAGCTGATCCCTGCGGGATCCAACTTTGGGATGTTCCATGCTGGAAGCTCTCTGGAGCGAGGCTGGGAGATCCCAAAAAGGGATTGTTGGGATTTAGGGATCGCTCCGGAACCATGGGAACGGCGGCGGATGCGGAGTGGCTGCGCTGGGTGAGCAAAAAATTTGGGAATGTCGCTGGGAAGGAGAAGGAGATCAGCCTGGAAGAGTTCAAATCCGCCCTGCAGGTCAAGGAGGTCAGGGATCCGTGGGAAGAGGGGGGGGATCAGTGGGAATTCCCTGCTCCAGGGGAACATTCCCGCTTTTCCCGCAGTCCTTCTTTGCCGAGAGGTTTTTTGCGCTCTTCGATTCCGACGGGAGCGGCTCCCTGAGCCGGGAGGAGCTGCTGGGATCCCTGCGCCGGCTGCTCCGCGGGAATTCCACGGAAAAGCTCCACTTCCTCTTCCAGGTGTACGACGTGGACGGTGAGAGGAGAAAAACGGGATTCGTTGGGGTTTTTTGGGATAGATTTGGGATTTGGTCTTCTCTGAGCATCCGGCTTTGGCCGGGATGAGGCTGCTGCCCTCATTCCATGTGGGAATGGGAAAATTCCTTTGGGAAGACCAGGATTCCATTGGTCACACTTGAGGATTTCCCAGGATTTCCCAGCAGCTGGGGAGAGCAGGATCTGCCCCACTCCAATCCCAACTCCCCATCCTGCTTTCCTGAAATTGTGGGATCGTTCGGGTTGGAAAAGCCCTCGGAGATCGAATCCAACCATTCCCACCCCCAGCCCTGTCCCCAAGTTCCCTTCCAATGCTGCCCTTTCCATGAAAGAATATTCCCAAATATCCAGCCTGAACCTCCCCTGGATGCCATTCCCATTATCCTGGTTCCTGGAAGTAGATCCTGATTTATCCAGGATTTTCCACTGGAGAATCTGTAGGACTGTGGAATATCGGGATGGAGGTGACTCCGTAGGACTGTGGAATATTGGGATCAATCTGATTCTCCAGGGAGCAGATCCTGACCCAAACAGGTTTTTCCTCCCTGCAAGGAAAATTCCTGGACTGGGACTGGAAAATTGGGATGGAGGTGACTCCGTAGGGCGGTGGGATATCGGGATGGAGGTGACTGTAGGACTGGAATATCGGGATGGAGGTGGCTCCATAGGGCTGTGGGATATCGGGATGGAGATGACTCTGTGGGGCTGTGGAATATCGGGATGGAGGTGACTGTAGGACTGGGATATCGGGATGGAGGTGACTCTGTAGGGCTGTGGGATATCGGGATGGAGATGACTCCGTAGGGCTGTGGAATATCGGGATGGAGGTGACTGTAGGACTGGAATATCGGGATGGAGGTGACTCTGTAGGGCGGTGGGATATTGGGATGGAGATGACTCTGTAGGGCTGTGGGATATCGGGATAGAGGTGGCTCCGTAGGGCTGTGGGATATCGGGATTCTCCTGGTTTCCAGGGAGCGGCTCCATCGATGCCGAGGAGCTGCGGGTGGTGCTCCGGGGGTGTCTCCGGGAGAGCTCCCTGGCCCTTCCCGAGGAGCGGCTCGGGGCCCTGAGCCAGGCCCTGCTCCAGGCCCTCGACCGGGACCACAGCGGCTCCATCACCTTCCCGGAGCTCCGGGAGCAGCTGGAAGCGTTTCCAGAACTCCTGGAGAACCTGAGCATCAGGTGGGGAGGGGAACTCTGGGAATTCTTCCATGGGCAGCCCACAGTGGGGCTGGGAGTGGCTGGAAAGGTTTGGGATTGGATCAGGGATGGGTTGGGATGTTTGCAGGGTTTGGATGACGGATGGTTTGGGATGGGGCAGCGTTTGGATTTTGGGATGGATGCAGGGATGCTGCCGCTCTGGTTGTAGGGCCGGGTACCACCCTGGGCTGGATACTTCTCCAGCTCCCCATTCCCCATCCAAACACCCCCAAATTCCCATCCAAAACCCCTCCCCAGTTCCCATCCAAACCCCAATTCCCATTTTCCCAGTGCTGCCAGCTGGCTGAAGCCCCCCAGTCCCAGTCCTGCTGAGCCCTGGCTGTTCTGCTTTTCCCGGGAATCCCGCGAGGATCAGCGGGCCGGGATGTGCTGCTTTGCCCGGGAATCCCGCGAGGATCAGCGGGCCGGGATGTGCTGCTTTTCCCGGGAATCCCGCGGGGATCAGCGGGCCCGGCTGTGCTGCCTGGGGGGCTGGGTCGCCACCACGGCGCTCCTGCTCGCCCTGGGGGCTCTGTGGCACCGGGAGCGCGGCCCCGCCCTGGCGCTGGCCCGGGGCTGCGGGCAGAGCCTCAACCTCAACTGCGCCCTGCTGGCCGTGAGTGCCCCGCGACACCGGGGGGACACCGGGGGGACACCGGGGGGACACGGAGGGGAGGGAGCCGGGAAGGCCGGGAGGGTCCCGGGTTAGCAAGGAGGGGTGCTGGCCCAAAGTTTCCTGTTGTTCCCTGCGTTTTCCAAGGCCCCCCCAACACTTCCCGTTCCCCCTGGAATTTCCCACTGTCCCCCAACATTTCCCGTTCCCCCTGGAATTTCCCACTGTCCCCCAACATTTCCCGTTCCCCCGGAATCTCCCCGTGCCTCCCAGCTCCATTTGCCCCCTGCTATCTCCGGGTGCCCGGGCCCCTCCCCTCGCCCACCGCCCGTCCCTGTCCCCTGTCCCCAGCGCTGTCCCCTGTCCCCTCCCTCGTCCCTGTCCCCGTCCCCTCTTTGCCCCCCGTCCCTGCCCTCACCCCTGTCCCCTCTTTGCCCCCTGTCCCCGTCCTCACCGCTGTCGCTGTCCCCTGCCCTGTCCCCGTCCCTGTCGCTGTCCCCAGGCGCTGATGCTGCGGCGCTCTCTGACCTGGCTGCGCTCCACGCCGCTGGCGGAGCTGTTCCCGCTGGAGCTGCACGTGCGGGGCCACGAGCGCGTGGGACACCTGGTGCTGGCCCTGGGGACCGCGCACGCGGGGGCACACCTGGCACAGGCCGGTCAGTGACAAGGGGACACGGGGACACACCTGGCACAGGCCGGTCAGTGACACGGGGCACGGGGATACACCTGGCACAGGCCGGTCAGTGACACGGGGCACGGGGACACGCCTGGCACAGGCGGGACAGTGACAGGGGGACACGGGGACACACCTGTCACAGGCTGGTGAGTGCCAGGGGACACACCTGGTACAGGCCGGTCAGTGACAGGGGGACACGGGGACACACCTGTCACAGGCTGGTGAGTGCCAGGGGACACACCTGGTACAGGCCGGTCAGTGACAGGGGGACACGGGGACACACCTGGCACAGGCTGGTGAGGGCCAGGGGACACACCTGGTACAGGCTGGTCAGTGCCACCGGGACACGGGGACAGGGAGCCCAGGGATGAGGGATCACGGCCCGGGATGATCCGTGGGAGGGAGGTCCGTGGAAGGGGTGTCCGTGTCCCAGGATCCCGTGGAAGGGGTGTCCGTGTCCCAGGATCCCGTGGAAGGGGTGTCCATGTCCTGGGATCCCATGGAAAGGATGTCCGTGTCCCAAGGAGGGGGGGGATGCCGTGGAGCAGGGGTGGCCGTGCCGGGGACACGGGCGGGGACAGGGACAGAGGCCGGACAGGGCACGGGCAGGGGACAGGGCACGGCCGGCAGCCGCGGGCTGTGATCCCCCTCTAGCGGCTCCCGCCGGACAGCCGAGGTCCCGAGCGGGATCCCAAATCCCGGCATTCCCAAATCCCGGCATTCCCAAATCCTGGCGCCCCACACCCTGGTACCCCCAGTGCCATCCCAGAGCGGGTGCCAGGGCTCTCCCCGCTCTGCTCCCCGTGCCAACAATCCCCGGGACAGGCCCGGGCCGGGCTCTGGGCAGGGCCGGGGCATTGCCGGCGGGGCAGCGGGGGTGGCACGGGTGGCTGTGCTGAGCTGTGCCCGTGTCCCCAGGCCTGGCACGGCGGGACTGGCTCGTGGCCCTGGGCGAGTACGTGCGGCGGGCGCGGCCGGGCGCTGGTGGCGTTGGTGGCACTGCCCCGCAGACCGGGCTGGCGCTGCTGGCGCTGCTCCTGGCCATGCTCGCCTGCTCCAGCCCCTGCGTGCGGCGCGGCGGCCACTTCGAGGTGATCCCATGGGAATTCCCGGCTGGAATGCCGGAGGTGCCGTGGTGGGAAGGGGAGCACCCCTGGGTGCCCATCCTGGTGGGAGCCTGGGGCACGCCACACTCACAGTTTGGGGTTCCTGGGATTTGCTTCCCCACAGGACCCAGGGAATGGTTTCCCAGCACCACAGGGATATTGGGATGGGATTCCCAGAGAAGGCGTGGGTGCTCCTGGATCCCTGGGAGTGTCCCTGGAGCAGCCTGGGATAGTGGGAGGTGCTGGGATTGGAACTGGATGGGTTTAAGGTCCTTTCCTGATCACAAATCCCAGAGATTCCAGGATTCCCTTGGGCTGCCTTTTCCCACTGGGATACCCAACAGCCCCACCAGGAAGCACCATTTGGGTCCAGCACTTCCCATTCCTGTTCCCATTCCCATTCCCAGGTGTTTTACTGGAGCCACCTCTCCTACATCCCCGTGTGGTTCCTGCTGCTCCTGCACGGTCCCCACTTCTGGAAGTGGTTCCTGATTCCCGGCTCCCTGTTTGTGCTGGAGAAGGTTCTGGGCTGGGTGTGGCGCCAGGCGGGCGATCTGCACATCCTGGAGGCCAAGCTGCTGCCCTCCAAGGTGGGAGTAAATCCCAAATCCTATCCATCCCTCCATCCATCTCAAATCCTACCATCCCGTCTCCCACCTCCTCCTGGCACTCTGGGAATGAAGGAACAAACAAACACGGAAAAGTGGGAGGCCAAACGAATTCCTTTATTTCCAAGTCTTTTTCCCTATTTTGTCAAATAAAAACTCACGGAACAACCGGAGCAGAACAAAAACTCCTGGAACTCGGAATTTTTTCCCCAAATCCCATAGTTTGAGCCCAGTGTGAACTGGGATTTTGTGCAACACAAACTGGGCAGGGAATGGGGAACAAACCCAACGGGGGGCAGAACCCAGAACTTCCTCTGCACAGAAACCAGCGGGAGACATCCTTTGGACATTCCCAGTTTTCCTGCTCCCGTTCTCCTGCAGGTGACCCACCTGGTGATCCAGAGGCCGAAATCCTTCCGCTTCCAGCCGGGGGATTACGTCTACCTGAACGTCCCGGCCATCGCCGCCTACGAGTGGCACCCCTTCTCCATCAGCAGCGCCCCGGAGCAGCCAGGTTCCTCCTGCTCCCTGCAAATCCCCCTGGAGGATTTTCCCTTAACGCCCCCGAAATCCGCTTCCCACCCCGGGGACCCATTTCCCACCCCCGGGATCTGTTTTCCATGCCCACAGTGATGTTTTAACAGCTTGGATGGGGCTTGGAGCAAGCTGGGCTATGGAAGGTGGTCCCATGGGATGAGTTGGGTTGGAAGTTCTTCCCAATCCAGAGAATTCCAGGATTTTGGGATTGATCCCACAGAAACCCTCTGGCTGCACATCCGGGCGCGGGGCCAATGGACCACCAAGCTCTACGAGTACTTCCAGCAGCTGGAATTGCACGGCCCGGAGCCAAATCCGCCCGGGAAGAGCCGCAGGGAGCGGAGGAGCCGGCACTGGGAACAGGTGGGACTGTGGGATTGGGATCAGAGCAAAGGGATGGGCACAGATGGATGTGGAGTGGATCCCATGGGATCATCCCAGCTGGGGAATCCCTCAGGATGAACATTCCCTGCTTGTCCAGCCTTGAAGGATTTGTGTCCTGTGGAATGGGAATTTGTGCTCCGTGGAATGGGATTTGGGAGGGATGGATGGGATGGTAGGATTTGGGACTGATGGGATTTTGTGCCCCATCAAATGGGATTTGGGATGGATGGATGGATGGGATGGTGGGATTTTGTGCTCCATGGAATGGGAATTGCTATGACACTCCCTGCTGGAGGCCCAGCAGATCCTGGGAGAGGTGATCCCAGTGCTGATTCCAGCCTTTGTTCCCAGGAAGGATCCGTGGCCTCTGGCAGGGATGGAGCCGTCGAGCTGACAGCATTCCAAGCCTCCGGAGCCGCTTTCCCGGGAAAGGACCCGGAGCAGGGGGTGAGCACTGCCCCTATCCCAAGGGACAGGGACTGGATCCCAAATGGGATAAAGCTCCTTAAAAAGCTCCTCTTTGGAAAGAAATTCCTTGGATATTATTGCGGCATTGACAGCTGGAATTGTGTGTGCAGCCCGGTGGGAAAACACCCCAAATCCAGGGAATTTTGGGAGTGCTTGGGAAGGGGGGGATGGTCACTGCTCCCCTCTCCTGCAGGGCACTGGGCCCGGGGAGAGCCAGCGGAGCTGCAGAGTCAAGGTGAGGATGTTCCCACCTTTCCTAGATCCTGGGAAATGGGCTGGGATCAGCATTCCCACCATCCCATCCCCATTCCCAGCTGTTCCATCCCTGCACATGGATGATCCCACTTGGGGCTGATCCAAACCCTGCCCTGCTGGAAAACTCCAGTCCTCCCATCCATTCCCTGCTCCCACAAAACCCCGGGAAGATCCCAAATTCCAGGATCCCTTTTGTGCCCTTCTCCTCCACCCGGGAGCTGCTCCAGCCCCTGGAACAGCTGGATCTGTCCCAGTGCTTCCTGGACGGTCCCTACGGAACGCCGAGCCGGCGGATCTTCACCTCGGAGCACGCCGTTCTCATCGGAGCCGGCATCGGGATCACCCCCTTCGCCTCCATCCTGCAGAGCATCATGTTCCGGTGGGTCCCCCTGGAGACTGGGAACATCCCAGGGATTTGGGATGCACGCCCGGGTGGAGCTGCCATCCAGTCCTCCCTCCTTGGGATTCGTTCCCATGGCCTCTCTCGGTGCCAGGATTTTCCTTGGGAATTTGGGCTGGGGGAAAGGCGCTGGAGGGAGCTTGGCCATGGGCAGGCACCGGGAGGGAAGGGGAAGGAAAGGTTAGGAAGGAGCAAGAAAAGGAAGGAAGGACCAGGAAGGGGAAGGAAAAGGAAGGAAGGGGAAGGAAAAGGAAGGAAGGGGAAGGAAAAGGAAGGAAAGAGCAGGAAAAGGAAGGAAGGGGAAGGAAAAGGAAGGAAGGGGAAGGAAAAGGAAGGAAAGAGCAGGAAAAGGAAGGAAGGGGAAGGAAAAGGAAGGAAAGAGCCGGAGAATGAAGGAAGGGGAAGGAAAAGGAAGGAAAGAGCAGGAAAAGGAAGGAAGGGGAAGGAAAAGGAAGGAAAAAGCCAGAGAAGGAAGGAAGGGGAAGGAAAAGGAAGGAAAGAGCAGGAAAAGGAAGGAAGGGGAAGGAAAAGGAAGGAAAGAGCAGGAAAAGGAAGGAAAGAGCAGGAAAAGGAAGGAAGGGGAAGGAAAAGGAAGGAAAGAGCAGGAAAAGGTAGAAAGGAGCAGGAATGGGCAGGAGGAGGCAGGAATGGGAAGGAATGGGAAGGAATGGGCAGGAAGTGCTGCTCCCCGTGCAGGTACCGGCGGCGGAAGCAGAGCTGCCCCAGCTGCCATTTCTCCTGGAGCGAGGAACGGCGGGATGAGGAGATGACGCTCCGGAAGGTGGGAATGGGAACGGGAGCAAGAGGGGATGTGGGATCCAGGCTTGGCCTGGGATGGGGCTGCAGGGTGCTGGGGTGGAGAACTCGGGAGCATCCCTCAAATCTGAGAGCTTTGGGAAGGGGGGGCTGGATCTGGTGCCAGGATGCGGTGCTGGGATCTGGTACCAGGATCCAGTGAGATCCCAAGCTGAGGTTTTCCCGCCCTGCCAGGTGGATTTCATCTGGATCACACGGGACCAGCAGCACCTGCAGTGGTTCCTGGGCCTCCTGGCCAAGCTGGAGGCGGAGCAGGCGGAGCTGGAGCCGGGAGGTGAGCGGGAGCATGGGGGTCATTCCTGGGAAAACCCCCAGCCCAGTCCAGGCCCTGGAGCGGGGCCGGATCCCGGCGGGCAGCTGGAATGCCTGGGATTGCCAGGGAAGTTCCTGGAGCTGCACCTGTACATGACCTCGGCGCTGGGCAAGGGGGACGTGAAGGCGCTGGGGCTGCAGCTGGCGCTGGACCTGCTGGCGGCCCGGGAGCAGCGGGATTCCATCTCCGGGCTCCGCAGCCGCACCCAGCCCGGCCGCCCCGACTGGGACAAGGTCTGGGAATGGGAATGCGGGCGGCGGGCGGGGAGAGGGTGCCGAGGGAGGGATCAGGGAATCGGGAAATGGGGTCAGGGAATGGGATTAGAAAACTGGGGAATGGGATCAGGGAACTGGGCAATGGGATCAGGGAATGGGATTAGAGAACTGGGCAATGGGATCATGGAATGGGATCATGGAATAGGATCAGAGAACTGGGCAATGGGATCAGGGAATCAGGGAATGGGATCATGGAATGGGATCAGAAAACTGGGGAATGGGATCATGGAATGGGATCAGAAAACTGGGGAATGGGATCATGGAATGGGATCAGAAAACTGGGGAATGGGATCATGGAATGGGATTAGAGAACTGGGCAATGGGATCAGGGAATCAGGGAATGGGATCATGGAATGGGATCATGGAATGGGATCATGGAATGGGATCAGAAAACTGGGGAATGGGATCAGGGAATGGGATTAGAGAACTAGGGAATGGGATCATGGAGTCGGGGAATGGGATCAGAAAACTGGGCAATGGGATCAGGGAATCAGGGAATGGGATCATGGAATGGGATCATGGAATCGGGGAATGGGATCAGAAAACTGGGCAATGGGATCAGGGAATCATGGAATGGGATCAGAGAACTGGGCAATGGGATCATGGAATAGGATCAGAAAACTGGGGAATGGGATCATGGAATCGGGGAATGGGATAATGAAATCATGGTATGGGATCATGGAATGGGATCAGAGAACTTGGGGAATGGGATCGTAAAATGGGATCAGAGAATGGGAGAATGGGGTCACGGAGTCATGGAAGTAGGATCATGGAATTGGGGAATGGGATTATGGAATGGGATCAGAGAACTGGGGAATGGGTTGGGAGGGAATGGGAAGATGATCTCATTCCAAGCCTCTGATCTGGGTAAGACTGTGGAGTCATGGAATGGGATCAGAGAATCAGGGAATGGGATCATGGAATAGGATCGGAGAACTGGGGAGTGGGATCATGGAATCAGGGAATGGGATCATGGAATCAAGGAATGGGATCATGGGATGGAGGGGATCAGAGAATCAGGGAATGGGTTGGGAGGGAATGGGAAGATGATCTCATTCCAAGCCTCTGAGCTGGGTCCGGGACTGTGGAATCATGGAGTGGGATCAGAGGATCGGGGAATGGGTTGGGTTGGAAGGGACCCCAAAGGTGACCTCATCCCACCCCACCTGTCTCGTCTGGCCGGGGATGGCGGGAGCCGGGATGGCGGGACGGGAATGGCGGGACGGGAATGGCGGGTGCCGGGATGGCGGGACGGGAATGGCGGGACGGGACGGCGGGAGCCGGGATGGCGGGACGGGACGGCGGGTGCCGGGAGGGGCGGGAGGGTGGCGGACCCCGCTGCGTTCCCGTTGCAGGTGCTGGGGCGGGTGGCGGCGGAGCGGCGCGGGGAGGTGTCGGTGTTCTTGTGCGGCTCCGCGGGGCTGGCCCGGGCCCTCCGCCCGCGCTGCCGCCGCCTCGGCTTCCGCTTCTGCCGGGAGCGCTTCTGAGCCCGGCCCGGGAATTCCTGCTGGGATCCCTGCGGCCGGCAGCGGGGGTGGGGCTTTGGGAATGCTTCCTTCGGACCGCAGGAGAAAATCGGGAAAAGATGGGAATGTTTCCTTTGGATGTCAGGAATAAATCGGGAAAAGATGGGAAACTCTCCTTTGGATCTGAGGAATAATTGAGGGAAAGATGGGAAACTTTTGGATCTGAGGAATAAATCAGGAAAAGACGGAAACTTTCCTTTGGATGTCAGGAATAAATCAGGAAAAGATGGGAAACTTTTGGGTCTGAGAAATACATCAGGAAAAGATGGGAAACTTTCCTTTGGATGTGAGGAATAATGGAGGGAAAGATGGGAAACTTTCCTTTGGATGTGAGGAATAATGGAGGGAATGACGGGAATGTTGTGGTTCATAAAAGCAATTCCAGCTCCTTGGCAAAACCAAGGAAAAACTGGGATGGGAATTGGTGTCTGAGAGGTGCTGCCCCCTCCAACCCGGAATCTGTGCTGGATTGGGTTTCCCGGTAAATCAAGGGACTCCAGGAATCAGGAGCTGGTGAGGATAACAATTCCACGTTTGGAATTCCCGATTTTCCAGCCTTTCCCAGGCCTGGGATCCACTCCAAAGCAGCTCTTGGTGGGCAAGGCACAGAATTCTCAGGTTAGCATTGGATCAGGATTGGACATCGTTCATCCGGGCTCTGTTGGGATGGTTTATCCCGAGCCGGGTGGTTTTTAGGGATGGAGGATCAGGAATTTGTTTGGAATCCCGGAATTGTTTCTGTTGGAAAAGCCCTCGGAGATCCCGGACTCCAACCACGCTGCTGTCCCCAAGTGCCACATCCAAAGGCTTCCATTCCCTCCGGGATGTGACTCCAGCCCTACCTGGCAGCTCCCACATGCTTGGAGCTTTTCCAGGTGGGAATTTTCCCAACATTCCCAAACCTCCCCCGGCGCAGCCTCTCCCCAACCCCCGCCGCTCTCCGTGAGGGCAGCAAAGCCGCCTTGCCCAGCCCGCCGCTCTCCCGGTCCCTTTCATCAGTTACTCATTAATTATTCATTAATTATTCATTAATCCCCGTTAATTATCGCGATCAAAGCCGGCGGCTCCCGCCTCACGCGGCCTCGCCACGTGATCACGCTGTGGGCGGGGCCTCACTCGGCCAATCAGCCGCGCGCTCCTGCCGGAAGCCCCGCCCCTTAAAGGCGCGCTTCTGATTGGCCGCCGCCGCTCTCGCGGGAAGCCGGGGCGGGACCGCTCCCGCCGCTCCCCCCCGGCCGCGCCGGTGCCAGCGGCGGCTGCAGCGGCGCCGGGGCCCCGCGCGGGTGCGAGCGGCGCCTGCAGCGCTCCCGGAGCCGCCGGGGCGGCGGCGCCTCCTCCCCGCCCCGCCCTGCCCTACCCGGCGCCGTTGTGGCGGCGGCACCGCCGCGCCGCGCTTTCCTATTGGCTGGCGCCCGGCGCTCGCGCCGCCCCCCGCCCGCTCCCATTGGCCGCGACGCGCGAGGGCGGGGCCCCGGCGCGGCCCCTCCGTGCTCCCCCCGCTGCCCCGCGCGGGGGTTCCGCCGCCCGCCAGGCCCTGGGCGCAGGTGAGGAGCGGGCCGGGATTCCCGGGAATTCCTGGGATAACGGGAATGATGGGAATGACGGGAATGGTGGCAATCGTGGCAGCGGGAGAAAGAGAGGGCAGCGCGATTACCCGGGCTGGGCGTGCTCGGGCCGCCTCGGGGTTGCTGCCAGAGCCTGGAATGGGGGAACGGGAGCGGTGGGAATTTGGGAATGCGAACTGGGAATGCGGGAATGCAGGCTGGGAATGTGCGGGAATACGGGATATGAGGTGGGGGAGTATGGAGTGCTGGAATCGCGGCTCTGGGATTCGGGAATATGGGATCTGGAATTCCTGGAATTCCCTGAGGATTTTCCTGGAATTCTGAAGCGTTTCCTGGTAATCAGATGAGTTTCCTGGGAATACCAGGATTTCCCTGGGAATATCAGGATTTTCCTGGAATTAGGAGGAGTTTCCTGGGAATACCAGGATTTCCCAGGAAAAGTTCCATCTGGGGCTGCTCCAGCTCCATTTTTCCCGGTTTTCCCTGCAGGAATCCCAAGAGGAATCAGTAAATCCCGGGGTTTTTGCCTCTGGAAGCTCGAGATGCGTTAGAATTCCAAGAATTCCCAGAATTCCCTCTCCCTAAGGTAAGAGCAGAGCTGCTTTTCCCCGTTCCCGTTTGTTCCCGGCTCTGCTGGGATCCCCGGAGTTCCGGTTCCCACATTTCCCTGATTCCCAGGAATGCTGGCACTGACCCGGGACAGGGGTGCCATTCCCATCCAGGAGATCCCAAATCCACGTCCTGATCCAGTTTTTCCATGGTTTTCCCAGGAATGTTCCACCATGAGTGCTGTTCCCAGCTGGAACATCCCAAATCTCCCTCCTGATCCCGTTTTTCCATGTTTTTCCATGTTTTCCCAGGAATGCAGCACCATGTGCTCACCATTCCCATCTGGAACATCCCAAATCCCTGTCCTGATCCTGTTTTTCCCTGTTTTTCCCTGTTTTCCCAGGACTGCAGGACCGTGTGCTGACCATTGTCCTCTGGAACATCCTGAATCTCTCTCCCAATCCTGTTTTTCCATGTTCTTCCATGTTTTCCCAGGAATGCAGCACCATGCGCTGCCTGGCCCTGTTTCCCTGACCATTCCCATCAGGACCACCCCAAATCCCTCTCCTGATCCTGTTTTTCCCTGTTTTCCCAGGAATGCAGCACCATGCGCTGCCTGGCCCTGTCACCGTGACCATTCCCATCAGGACCACCCCAAATCCCTGTCCTGATCCTGTTTTTCCCGTCTTTTTCCCTGTTTTCCCAGGACTGCAGGACCGTGTGCTGACCATTCCCCTCTGGAACATCCTGAATCTCTCTCCCAATCCTGTTTTTCCATGTTCTTCCATGTTTTCCCAGGACTGCAGCATCATGTGCTGCCTGGCCCTGTCACCCTGACCATTCCCATCCTGACCACCCCCAATCCCTCTCCTGATCCCGTTTTTCCCATTGTTTTTTCCAAGAATGCAGCACCATGCGCTGCCTGGCCCTGTCACCATGACCATTCCCATCCGGACAACCCCAAATCCCTGTCCTGATCCCGTTTTTCCCGTTGTTTTTCCCAGGAATGCAGCACCATGAGTGCTATTCCCATCAGGACCACCCCAAATCCCTCTCCTGATCCCGTTTTCTCCGTTGTTTTTCCCAGGAATGCAGCACCATGCGCTGCCTGGCCCTATCACCGTGACCATTCCCATCCGGACCACCCCCAATCCCTGTCCTGATCCCGTTTTTCCCGTTGTTTTTCCCAGGAATGCAGCACCATGCGCTGCCTGGCCCGCCTCAGCTCCAAGGCGCTCCTGGTGCTCTGCTCCCTCCTGGCTCTGCTCTCGCTGCTGCTCTGGACCCGCTGCTCCCAGCGCCCCCCGCCCCCCGCCGGCCCCCCGGAGCGCCCCGGCATTCCCGACAGCGAGGAGGCCTCGCCCCAGGACGCGCCCAGAGCCCCGGGAATGCCGGGAATGGCGGGCAGCGCCGGGAGGGCGGCGGGGCCGCGCTACGAGGAGATCGACTGCGTGATCAACGAGGAGCAGACGGTGAAGGGGCGGCGCGAGGGCGGCGAGGTGTTCCTGCCCTTCAGCTGGGTGGAGAAGTACTTCCAGGTGTACGGGCGCATCGCGCAGGCCGACGGCGCTGAGCGCTTCGAGTTCTCGCACAGCTACTCCAAGGTGTACGCGCAGCGCGCGCCCTACCGCCCCGACGGCGTCTTCATGTCCTTCGAGGGCTACAACGTGGAGCTGCGCGACAGGGTCAAGTGCATCAGCGGCCTGGAGGGTGAGGGGATGGGCGTTCCCATGGGGAATCTTTGGGGATGAGACCTAAAATCTCCTGGAAGCGCTCCGTAAAATGTCCTGGAAGCGCTCTGTGAAATGTGCTGGAGGTGCAACATGACCTGGATGGGAATATGGGAATGGCGGTAGGGTCAAGTGCATCAGTGGCGTGGAGGGTGAGGGGATGGGCATTCCCATGGGGAGTCTTTGGGGATGAGCCCTGAAACCTCCTGGAAGTGACCTGGATGTCCTGGTGGGAATGGTGGTAGGGTCAAGTGCATCAGCGGCCTGGAGGGTGAGGGGATGGGTGTTCCCACGGGGAATCTTTGGGGATGAGACCTAAAATCTCCTGGAAGCGCTCCGTAAAATGTGCTGGAGGCGCAAAGTGACCTGGATGGGAATGTGGGAATGGTGGTAGGGTCAAGTGCATCAGCGGCCTGGAGGGTGAGGGAATGGGTGTTCCCATGGGGAATTTCTGGGGTGGGGATGAGCCCTGAAATCTCCTGGAAGCGCTCCGTAAAATGTGCTGGAGGTGCAACATGACCTGGATGGGAATGTGGGAATGGGGGTAGGGTCAAGTGCATCAGTGGCGTGGAGGGTGAGGGGATGGGCATTCCCATCGGGAGTCTTTGGGGATGAGACCTAAAACCTCCTGGAAGTGACCTGGATGTCCTGGTGGGAATGGTGGTAGGGTCGAGTGCGTCAGCAGCCTGGAGGGTGAGGGGATGGGCGTTCCCACGGGGAATTTCTGGGGTGGGGATGAGCCCTGAAACCTCCTGGAAGCGCTCCGCAAAACCTCCTGGAAGCGCTCCGTAAAATGTGCTGGAAGCGCTCTGTGAAATGTGCTGGAGGTGCAAAGTGACCTGGATGGGAATGTGGGAATGATGGTAGGGTCAAATGCATCAGTGGCCTGGAGGGTGAGGGAATGGGCATTCCCATCGGGAGTCATTGGGGATGAGACCTAAACCTCCTGGAAGCGCTCTGTAAAATGTGCTGGAAGCGCTCTGTGAAATGTGCTGGAGGTGCAAAGTGACCTGGATGGGAATGTGGGAATGGTGGTAGGGTCAAGTGTGTCAGCGGTGTGGAGGGTGAGGGAATGGGCATTCCCATCGGGAGTCTTTGGGGATGAGCCCTGAAACCTCCTGGAAGTGACCTGGATGTCCTGGTAGGAATGGTGGTAGGGTCAAGTGTGTCAGCGGCCTGGAGGGTGAGGGGATGGGCGTTCCCACAGGGAATTTCTGGGGTGGGGATGAGCCCTAAAAACTCCTGGAAGCGCTCCGCAAAACCTCCTGGAAGCACTCCATAAAATGTGCTGGAAGCGCTCTGTGAAATGTGCTGGAGGTGCAAAGTGACCTGGATGGGAATGTGGGAATGGTGGTAGGGTCAAATGCATCAGTGGCCTGGAGGGTGAGGGAATGGGCATTCCCATCGGGAGTCATTGGGGATGAGACCTAAAACCTCCTGGAAGCGCTCCGTAAAATGTGCTGGAAGCGCTCTGTAAAATGTGCTGGAAGTGCAACATGACCTGGATGGGAATGTGGGAATGGCGGTAGGGTCAAGTGTGTCAGCGGTGTGGAGGGTGAGGGGATGGGTGTTCCCACGGGGAATCTTTGGGGTTGGGATGAGCCCTGAAACCTCCTGGAAGTGACCTGGATGTTCTGGTGGGAATGGCGGTAGGGAACCAAATGTGTCAGCGGCATGGAGGGCAAGAGACTGGGCGTTCCCATGGGGAATTTCTGGAGTTGGGATGAGCCCTAAAACCTCCTGGAAGTGCTCCGTAAAATGTGCTGGAAGTGCAAAGTGAAGTGTGCTGGAAGTACAAACTGACCTGGATGGGAATGTGGGAATGGCGGTAGGGTCAAGTGTGTCAGCGGCGTGGAGGGTGAGGGAATGGGCATTCCCGTCGGGAGTCTTTGGGGATGAGACCTAAAACCTCCTGGAAGTGACCTGGATGAGAATGTGGGAATGGTGGTAGGGTCAAGTGTGTCAGCGGCCTGGAGGGTGAGGGAATGGGCATGCCCATGGGGAATTTCTGGGGTTGGGATGAGCCCTGAAACCTCCTGGAAGTGACCTGGATGGGAATGTGGGAATGGCGATAGGCTCAAGTGCATCAGCGGCCTGGAGGGTGAGGGGATGGGCATTCCCGTGGGGAATTTCTGGGGTTGGGATGAGCCCTAAAATCTCTTGGAAGTGCTCCATAAAATGTGCTGGAAGCGCTCCGTAAAGGGTGCTGGAAGTGCAAAGTGACCTGGATGTTCTGGTGGGAATGGGGGTAGGGTCAAGTGCATCAGCGGCCTGGAGGGTGAGAGCCTGGGCATTCCTGGGAATCTTTGGGGTTGGGATGAGCCCAGAAATGTGCTGGAAGTGCAATGTGACCTGGATGTTCTGGTGGGAACGTGGGAATGGTGGTAGGTAGTGGCGGAACGGTGGTTGTGCATCGGTGGCATTGAAGGTGGGAGTCAGAGGATTCCCAGGAATTTTTGGGATTGGGATGAGCCTGAAAATCTCAAAGTGCTCCTTAAAATGTGCTGGAAGTGCAGAGTGACCTGGATTTGGTGCTGGGAATGTGGGAATGGGGTTTTGTGGTGGCACCTCTGGCCTTGGGATCATCAAGGATGGGTTGGGAGGGACAGGACACAAGGATGGATGGGATTTTGGGAAGAAATTCCTGGCTGGGCTGGAATTCCCGGAGAAGCTGTGGCTGCCCCTGGATCCTGGGAATGTCTCATGCCAGCACGGAGCACCCTTGGAAGGGATGGAATGGAGTGGGATTGAGGTTCCCTTGCGCCCAGCTGTTCCACAATTCCATAAAAGTTGGGAAGACCACGCCAGGGATTCCTCTGCCAGCTAAAACCATGGAATTCCAGGTTTTATTGGGAAGGGGCCCAACCCCCTCCTTCCCTCTAACCTGCAACCGCATTGATGGAGCTCTCGGAATTTCGGGGTGCAGAGGAGGACTTTTCCCCTCATTCCAACGCCTTTTCCGTGTTTTTTCCGGGCAGGAGTTCCTCTCTCCACGCAGTGGGGCCCTCAGGGCTACTTCTACCCCATCCAGATCGCCCAGTACGGGCTGAGCCACTACAGCAAGAACCTGACGGAGAAGCCGCCGCACGTGGAGGTGTACGAGACGGCGGGGGACGGGAACGGGAACGGGAATGGGAACGGGGAATGGACGGTGCCCAAGGGCTGCTCCCTCACCACCGTCTGGGACAAGTCCCGGCTCACCGGGGTCAAGCAGTTCTCCTGCCCAGGTGGGTGGTGGGAATTCCGGCGGGTGGTGGAGCAGGGAGGGGGAATTGTTGGGTGCTGGGGTTGTGTTTGGCCTTTGTTCCCAGTCCTTGATTCCAGTCTTCATTCCCAATCCTTTTCATTCCCAGTCCTTCTCTGCCAATCCTTCATGCCCCACTCTTTTGATTTCTGCTCCTTCATTCCCAATCCTTCATTTCCAGCCCTTCATTCCCCATCCTTTTCATTCCTTATGCTTCATCTCCTGTCCTCTTCGTTCTCCATCCTTTTCGTTCTCCATCCTTTTTGTTCTCCATCCTTTTCGTTCTCCATCCTTTTCGTTCTCCATCCTTTTCGTTCTCCATCCTTTTCGTTCTCCATCCTTTTCGTTCTCCATCCTTTTCGTTCTCCATCCTTTTCGTTCTCCATCCTTTTTGTTCTCCATCCTTTTTGTTCTCCATCCTTTTTGTTCTCCATCCTTTTTGTTCTCCATCCTTTTTGTTCTCCATCCTTTTTGTTCTCCATCCTTTTCGTTCTCCATCCTTTTCGTTCTCCATCCTTTTCGTTCTCCATCCTTTTCGTTCTCCATCCTTTTTCTTCCCAATCCTTTGTTCCCAGTCCTTGATTCCAAGTCCTTCCTTCCCAGTTCTTCATTCCCAATTCTTCATTCCCCATCCTTTTCATTCCCAGTCCTCCATTCCCCATCCTTTTCATTCTTATCCTTCATTCCCAGTCCTCCATTCCCCATCCTTTTCATTCCTTATCCTTCATTCCCAATCCAATCAGGTGAAACAGCCCAGAAACGTTGAATTATTGAAGGGCTGCTCTAAAAGCTTTGGAATCCCTCCCGGGAGCGGGGATGGCCTCTGGAATCCGCTCCAACCCTTTGGAAACCGGGAATCTTTCCGTGCTGAGCGCGCCTTTTCCGGGGTTGCTTTTGCAGAGAGCTCCGAGGGCGTCTCCCTGGAGCTCAACAACGGCCGGGATTTCATCATCTCCTTCGACCTGAAGCTGCTGAGCAACGGCAGCGTGTCCGTGGTGCTGGAGACCACGGAGAGGAACCAGCTCTTCACCGTGCACTACGTGTCCAGCACGCAGCTCATCGCCCTCAGGGACAGGGACATCTTCTACGGCATCGGAGCGCGCGGCAGCTGGAGCACGCTCACCCGGGACCTGCTGACGGATCTGCGCAAGGGCGTGGGGCTCTCCAGCACCAAGGCGGTGAAGCAAACCAAGATCATGCCCAAGAGGGTGCTGCGCTTGGTGGCCAAAGGCCGCGGCTTCCTGGACAACGTCACCATCTCGGCCACCGCCCACATGGCCGCCTTCTTCGCCGCCAGCCGCTGGCTGCTGCGCAACCAGGACGAGCGCGGCGGCTGGCCCATCATGGTCACCAGGAAGCTGGGAGAAGGCTTCAAATCCCTGGATCCGGGCTGGTACTCGGCCATGGCGCAGGGCCAGGCCATGTCCACGCTGGTCAGGGCCTACCAGCTGACCAAGGAGCCGGCGTTCCTGGGCGCGGCGCTCAGGGCCACGGCGCCCTTCAAGCTGCCGGCGGAGCAGCGCGGCGTCAAGGCGGTGTTCATGAACCGGCACGACTGGTACGAGGAGTACCCCACCACGCCCAGCTCCTTCGTGCTCAACGGCTTCATGTACTCCTTGATCGGCCTCTACGACCTGAAGGAGACGGCCGGCGAGAAGCTGGGCAGGGAGGCGCGGCTGCTCTACGAGCGCGGCATGGAGTCGCTCAAGGCCATGCTGCCGCTCTTCGACACCGGCTCGGGCTCCATCTACGACCTGCGGCACTTCATGCTGGGCACGGCGCCCAACCTGGCGCGCTGGGACTACCACACCACGCACATCAACCAGCTGCAGCTGCTGGGCTCCATCGACGACGCGCCCGTCTTCAAGGACTTCGTCAAGAGGTGGAAGAGTTACCTGCGGGGAGGGCGGGCCAAGCACAACTGAGCTCTTCCCCGTCCTTCCCAAAATTGGGGGCCTTAAAACTGCTCCGGCTCCGGGGAGGGTTTGGGATCGGGACGCTCTCCCGCGTTGAGGTTGAGGTTGGGTTGTGTTGGGATTGGTTTTTCCTTTCCCGAGGAAAACGTTTGCAGAAGCCATAGAAGTCTTGGAAGCGCGGTCGCTGCCTGGAGAGCTCATCCGGGGCCTCCCAAAGCAGGATTTTGTGTCCGTGCTGGAGCAGCTCCCGTGGGATGAGCGCCGTCCACGGGAATCACTCGGAGCCTGGGAGTGCGAAGCGTGGCTTTAAAGTGGGGGGGGGGCTTCCTAGGGATTCGCTTTTTTGGGATGGAAAATCCGCAGTCGGAATTTTTTGCCAGTTCACTGCCTGGAGATCCTGAAGCTGGAGGGTTTCTTCATGGAAAACACGTGCCCGGCATCATGGAAGCACAACTGGGAGCCTGGGGCACACAGCCCTGGGCCACCAGCACCCGTGTCCCCTCGGAGCTGGGATCCTTATCCCAGTCACTGGAATTCCCTCGGAGCTGGGATCCTTATCCCTGTCACCGGAATTCCCTCAGAGCTGGGATCCTTATCCCTGTCACTGGAATTCCCTCAGAGCTGGGATCCTTATCCCTGTCACTGGAATTCCCTCACAGCTGGGATCCTTATCCCAGTCACTGGAATTCCCTCAGAGCTGGGATCCTTATCCCTGTCACCGGAATTCCCTCAGAGCTGGGATCCTTATCCCTGTCACTGGAATTCCCTCGGAGCTGGGATCCTTATCCCTGTCACCGGAATTCCCTCAGAGCTGGGATCCTTATCCCTGTCACCGGAATTCCCTCAGAGCTGGGATCCTTATCCCAGTCACTGGAATTCCCTCAGAGCTGGGATCCTTATCCCTGTCACCGGAATTCCCTCAGAGCTGGGATCCTTATCCCAGTCACTGGAATTCCCTCAGAGCTGGGATCCTTATCCCTGTCACCGGAATTCCCTCAGAGCTGGGATCCTTATCCCTGTCACCGGAATTCCCTCAGAGCTGGGATCCTTATCCCTGTCACCGGAATTCCCTCAGAGCTGGGATCCTTATCCCTGTCACCGGAATTCCCTCAGAGCTGGGATCCTTATCCCTGTCACCGGAATTCCCTCAGAGCTGGGATCCTTATCCCTGTCACTGGAATTCCCTCAGAGCTGGGATCCTTATCCCTGTCACCGGAATTCCCTCACAGCTGGGATCCTTATCCCAGTCCCTGAAATTCCCTTGGAGCTGGGATCCTTATCCCTGTCACCGGTGTCCCCTCAGAGCTGGGATCCTTTTTCCTGGATCTCGGTGATTTCTATGGGATTTTGGAATTCCCATCTGGGGGAGGTTCCTCAGAGCATTGGGGTTGTTTTCGGGAATTGCCGAGCGGGACATGGAGCTCGTCCAGAGATCCTCAGGAAATTCAAGAATTCGGGAATTTTCATTTTTCTCCTGCTCCAGCCCGTGCAGCATTTTAACAATTCTGTCCCAGAGGTATTTCCAGCTCTCCCTGGGCTGGAATTCCCAGAGCAGCTGTGGCTGCCTCTGGATCCCTGGAATGTCCAAGGCCAGCTTGGAGCAGCCCGGGACAGTGGAAGGTCCCTCTGGAATGGGATGAGCTTTAAGGTCCTTCCCACCAAACCATTCCGTGATTCCATGATCCCACCAGCTGCCTGATCCCGAACTCCTGGATGGACTTTGGGAATTCCCACTGCTCCCGTTCCATGGTGGAGCTGATCCCAATCCCAAAATCCCAGGCACAAGGACAGCACCCATCTCCACCTTTTTATTGCTGTTATTTTTCGAGGCTTTTCCTTCATTTCTCGCCGATCTCGGAGCGACTTTTTCCCGGCTTTAATCCGCGCGCTCCGGTCGGATCCACCCGTCCGATGGATGGCGGAGCAGAAATTCCAATACCAAAGGTAGCAGAGGGGAGTTTTTTCCATGCCCATGGAAACCCAGCGGACACAAACCCACCCCGAACCCGGAATTCCTTCCCAAAAATCCGCTCCATCCCCCCCCCCCCCGCGCGCTTCTCCCATCGTTTTCCGGTTGGAAAACCCGGGGAGCCTCCTTGGGTGCTGCTCCAGGACGGCGCTGGTGCCTTACAGAGGCCGGAATTCCTCTCGGTTGGGTTTTTTGGGAATTGCTGCCAATGGTGGGGTTGGAGCGCGGCCGATTTTCCCGCTCCGGAAGCGCGGGATGGGCATTCCAAGGTTGTCCCTCTTGTCCCACCTCTTGTCCTTCCGTCGCCTTCTGGTGGCCTTAGGCAGGTGGAGCCTCCAGGAATCCCCAGAGGCTGTAAATCCATGGAGAATCCATGGGGATATTCCTGGTATTCCTTAAATTCCGTTGTGCATTGGAAGAGGATCCTTGACCATGCCGGCAGTGCCCAAAACTCCATGGAATTCATTCCAGTTTGGGATCTTTTTGTTCGTTTTCCATCTCCAAGTTCCCAAAAATCTTTGGGACCAAGATCAGCTTTGATCCCAGATTTTCCCCAAGATCCATTGGCTCTTCCCATGGGATTTTTTTTTCCTCCATGGATGCCGCTGGAAGTTTGGGATGGAGCATTCCAAGGGTTTCCCTCCTGTCCCTCCATCACCTTCTGGAGGCCTTAGCACAGGTGGAGCTTCCAGGAATCCCCGCCAGAGGCTGCAATTCCATGGAGAATCCATGGGGAATTCCTGATATTCCTGAAATTGTGCATTGGAAGCGGACCCTTGGCCATGGAGCCGATCCCCAAAACTTCTTGGAATTCATTCCCATTTAGGATTTCTTTGTTCATTTCCACCCTCAGACTCCCAGAGATCTTTGGGACCCAGCTCAGCTGCGATCCCAGATTTTCGCACGGAGATCCCGCTGGCTCTTCCCATGGGATCCCCTCTCCGTGGCTCCCCCACCCCAACAGCACAAGCACAACCCTCCCTGGGATCCGGGCATTCCCTGGGATCCGGGCATTCCCTGGAAGCCGCTCATTCCCGTTCTCCTCCTCCCCGGGCGTGGCTTGGCTGGGATTTTGTTGGATTTTCCGGGATTTTCCCGAGGATCCCGATGGAAAATATGCAATAATTTGTTTACAGGATGCTCCGGGCAGGGCGCTCCTTTAAGCACAATGTGCACAGGATAGTTTTGTATTCCGCCCCTCCGGAATTTTTGGCGGGAAGAGGTTCTCCTACGTTTCTATGGGACATTGGGAATGCTTGGAAAGCTTTCTAAGACTGGGAAATAAATTTTTTTATCTTAAGAAAAAAAATCCCCAAACCTTGGGATGTCTTCCTTATTTGGGGATTTTTCCAAGTATTTTATTTTCCAAATGTATTCCAGGTTTTTTTCCCTGTGGTGGATCTGAGGCGTCGTGGTTTTAAGGAGGTTTTCTTCTGGAAAAGTGGGAAAATTGTGGATTTTTCCCATTAATTAAGGGTTTGGTGATTTGAGGGAAGGAGCACAAGTGGTGGATTCCTGCTGGGAATTATTCCAGCTCGTTTGGAATTTTTTAGGAGTTGTTAAATGAGGATTTTCATGGAGCGGTCGCTAAAAACATCCCAACGTTGGGAATGGGGAGATGCAGCTCCAGGGAATCCCAGAGCCCTTCTGGGAATCCAGGGAGAGCTGGAGAGGGATTTGGGTCAGGGAGGGAGGAGCAGGACACAGGGAATGGCAGGAGAAGTGGAGATTTAGATGGAGCTTGGGAAGGAATTCCCAGCTGAGATGGAATTCCCAGAGCAGCTGTGGCTGCCCCTGGATCCTGGGAATGCCCAAGGCTGGGCTGGAGCACCTGGGATAGGGAAAGGTGTCCCTGCCCATCCCACCCAAAATATTCCTGGATTCTCCTGAGTGATTCCCATCCCTCGGCACGTTGGGATTGAAAAGAGCCTTGGAGCATCCCCGAAGGTGGGAAGGGAATTCCAGAGCCCCGGGAAGCCATGTCCAGGGAAAAGCCGTGTCTCAGTGTGGGCAGGACGGGGTTAATTCCCAGGATTTTCCTGTGGGATTGAAGTTCGGGATAGAGCTGGGAATCCACCAGCCCTGCCCAGATCCCTTCTCCCAATTCCTGAACAACTAAGGGATAATAATTAATAATAATAAACTGAGCCCGCTCATCCCTTCCCTCTCTATCCCGCTGGAATCTCCTGCTCTCTGAACTTTGGGAAAGCTGTTTCCCAGTGCAGGAAAAGTAGCAGATTTTTGGGAAGCAGAACGGGAAACTCACCGGGCTGGGATTCATTCCCATCCAGCCGGGAATAATCTGGGAATGAGGAGCCGCGGGAGGGCTGGAACTGCCAGGCTCCTCTGGAGGAGCTCCGGGAGTTTTCCAGAGGTGCTGGGAGCGGGAGATGCGCGGCAGGGCTGGGAATTGGTATTTTTTCCTGCTTTTTTTCCACTTCCTCGCCGCTGGATCCGATCCCGGCCGCGTTTGGCCGCGCTGATTTCCGGGTTTATCTGGGAACCTTTTTCCCTTGGACGAGCCAGGGCTCATTCTCTCCCAAAACCTGGGAATTGCCGGCTCTGGGATCATCCCTGGGGGCGCTTCCTGGCGGGATCCTGCCTCTGGAAAAGCCGCGCCCGCCCGGCCGGGAATTCCATGTGGGCAGTGTTTGTTCCCAGCTGAGTAATCCCGGGATTCGGAGGCAGCGCTGGAAAACGCCGCATCCAGCGGCGGCTCCGAGCAGCGCCGTAAGTCCCGGCTTTTCCCGGCTTTTCCCGCTGATCCCGAGGGTCGGCTCCCGGGAAGTTCGGGAATGCGGGAAGGGGAATGGGAATGGGAACGGGGAAAGCGCCGGAGCAGCGGGAGCATTCCCGGCCCCCCCACGGCTCCCGGTGCAGGGGATCGCGGAATTCCCGGGAAGTTTCACTCGGGAGCGGGATGGGGTCTGGGCCCCCGCGGGAATGACGGGTGGGAGCGGCGGATTTCTGGCATGGAAAAGCCGCTGCTCCCGGCGGATCCCGGCGAATTCCAGCGGCAACAACAACAACTCCCACAAAGCCGCCGTTGTCCCGCCGGGAGCGCTCCTGGCGCGGCCCGCGCCGCTCCCGGAGTTTTCCAGCGCTGCTCCCGCTCTCCCGGTGCCGCTGGAAACGCGAACGGGGCTGCTCGGGAATTCCCGAATATTCCC
This sequence comes from Haemorhous mexicanus, assembly GCF_027477595.1. Classification (NCBI taxonomy): domain Eukaryota; kingdom Metazoa; phylum Chordata; class Aves; order Passeriformes; family Fringillidae; genus Haemorhous; species Haemorhous mexicanus. The sequence goes on from NC_082353.1 coordinate 21,490,904, forward strand.
GGCCTGAGGAAAAGCGCCGCCGGAGCTGGCACGGAGCGAGGGATGTGCCAGGGAGAGCCGTGCCAGGGGGTGGGATCTGCCGTGGGGAGGGATGTTCCGTAGGGAAGGAGATCCCACAGGGAAGGATATTCCATAGGGGAGGGATGAAAGGAAAGGAAAAAGGGAAAGGAAAAAGGAAAGAGGAAAGGAAAGGAAAAAAGTGGGAAAAGTGCCATGGGAGCTGTGCCATGGGCAGAGGACGGTGACAAGGTGACAGGGCCGGCTCCTGGCAGCAGGGCGGGTGGCAGTGGAGCCAGGTGGGGACATCGGTGCCAGGTGGGGACATTCCCCAGGTGGGGACGAGCCTGGGTGAGCCGGGAGCTCCCGGCCGGAGCTGCGGCTGCCGGGCCGGGCCAGCCCCGAGAGGGGTCGGGGGGGACTGGAGGGAACCGGGGGAGGGAGAGGAGGAGGAGGAGGAAATTGAGGAGGAGGAGGAAGAAGAGAAGGAGGAGGAAGAAGAGAAGGAGGAGGAGGAAGAGGAGGAGGAGGAAGAGGAGCTGTTGCAGCCACCTGAGTGAAGCCGCAGCGCTGTCAGAGGTGACTCACAGGGGTCGCAGCCCCGCCATGTCCCCATCCCATTCCCATTCCCATTCCCATTCCCGGCTGGGAAGAGCTCGACCGGGAGGAGGGGGAGGAGGAGGAGGAGGAGCAGGAGGAAGCAGGCCCGGCCCGGCCCGGCCCGGCCCGGCCCGCAGGGTGTGCCCGGCCCCAGTGACTCACTGTGCTCGCTGCCCTCATCCCTCCCAAACCACAAATTCCTGCCTGAGGCCGGGCCTGGAGCCTCCTCCGGCTTCCCGCAGGGAACGGGGAATGGGAACAGGGACAGGGAACTGGGAACGGGGAATAGGAACGGGAATGGGGAATGGGGACAGGGACTGGGGACAGGAATAGGAACAGGGAATGGGGAATGGGGACAGGGAACTGGGAACAGGGAATAGAGACAGAAAACAGGGAACAGAGAAGAGGGAACAGGGAACAGGGAAGAAGAAATTGGGAACAGGGAACAGGGAAGAAATCCCGGCCACAGGAATGTCTGGGTGGGGATGGATCCAGGTGCTCCCAGCTCAGGGATCCCATCCAGGGGCTCTGTGCACAGGGGGATCCTGCACCTGGGAGGAGCCTCTGGAAAAGCCCAAGCCTTTGGAATGGCTCATGCCTCTGGAAGGGCTCATTCCTTTGCCCTCTGAGAATCCCAAAATTCCAGGTTGGAAAGGCCCTTAAAACTCATCTCATTCCAGCCCTGGCCATCGCAGGGACCCTTCCATGAACAGATTCCAGCCTGGCCTTGGGCACTGCCAGGGATCCAGGGGCAGCCACGGCTGCTCTGGGAATTCCAGCCCAGCCTCTTCTCACCCCGCCAGGGAACAATTCCCATTCCCACTATCCCATCCATCCCTGCCCTCTGGCAGTGGGAGCCATTCCTTGCGTCCTGTCCCTCCATCCCTTATCCCAGTCCCTCTCCAGCTCTCCTGGAGCCCCTTCAGGCCCTGCCAGGGGCTCTGAGCTCTGCCTGGAGCCTTCTCTGGATTCAGGTCCCGTTTCCACCATGGAAAACCAAAGGAATTCTGTGGGATCCGAGGGCTGCAGACTCTGTGGAGCTTTGAGGCAGCACCTCGGTGCTTCCAGAGCCCCAGGAAGCACTCAATTCCCAATTCCCAATTCCCCATTCCCCATCCCTGATTCTTCATTCCCAATTCCCCATTCCCAGTTCCCTATTCCCCATTCCCCATTCCCTGTTCCTCATTCCCCGTTCCCCATTCCCCATTCCCAGTTCCCCATTCCCCATTCCTGTCTAATCTTTAACCAGAGGCGTTCCCAGCGGGGTTTTGTTGGTTCATTGCCTCATTAATTTTTCCCTCCCTCTCCAGCCGTTCCCGCTGTCCCACGGCTTTTCCTGGAGCTGCCTCACCCCGGAGCTGGCAGAGGTAGGGCTGGGCTGGGAGGGAATCCCGGGAATTCCAGGGGCTGGGAAAGGGGTTCTTTGGGAATGGCTCTGTGGCACACCCAAGGGCTGGATCCCGCTGGGAAGTTGGGATGGCTGGAGCAGCTGGAATGGCAGCCCCGGATGCTGCAGAGGCTCCAGGAGCTCTCGGGATTCTGGGAATCCAGAACTTTGGATCCCTCTGGATCCTGGTGGGATGGAGCTGAGGCAGCACCCGGAGCAGGAGCTCCCTTCCTGCTTTTCCTGCCCTGGGAAGGAGGGATCATGGATTTTTCCGTTGATTTCCCAGAGTGCCGGCACCAGGATCGGGTAAGAGCTGGAGCTGGGATATTCCCTGGGAGCAGGAAAGGGGATCCAGCTGGGATCCCGTGTCCCACTGCTTCCCGAGGGACCTTCCTGCATCCCGGGATCCTGAGGTGATCCTGAGGTGATCCCACATCCCTCTGGATCTGTTGGAATTCCCGTCTCTCTGGGAAGTGGGATCAGCCTTCTCCCACTGCTCCCTTGGGATCCCAGCACCCCGCAGGGGACGGCTGCTCCCCATCCCGCTGGGATACAATTCCCTGTGGGAGCTGGGATTTGGGATTGGACCCTGTGCCACATCCCAGGAATTCTCATTCCCTCCAGGCCGTCCTGATCCCGGGATCCTCGTGGGAGCAGTGCCATTCCCACGGGATGTGGCCGGGAGGGCTTTAAGGCTCCAACCCCGTGGAAGCTGAGCTGGAGAATCCCGGGATCCGGAGCCGGCCATGCCGAGCCCCACGGCCCGGCTGCTCCGCGCCCACCAGGTGCCCGAGGTCAGCGGGAATTCCCTCCCTGATCCCGGGATCAGCGGGCTTTGGGATCTGACACACGGGAACAGCGGCGGGGTCACCCCGAGGGCGCCCAGCTGTGTCCCAGCTCCGGAATTTTGGGGATGCTCCCCATCCTTTTCCATTCCCATTTCCCATTTCCCCTTTCCATTTCCTACTCCCATCCCCATTCCCATTCCTGTCCCTGTTCCCTTTCCCATCCCCAGTTCCCATTCCCATTCCCATTATTCCCATTACAGTTCCTGTCCCTATTCCCATTCCCTATTCCCACCATTCCCATCATTCCCATTCCCATCATTCCCATCATTCCCATTATTCCCATTATTCCCATTATTCCCATCCCCATTCCCATTATTCCCACCCCCATTCTGTTCCCCATTTCCATTCCCATCCCCATTCCCATCCCCATTCCCATCATTCCCATCATTCCCATCATTCCCATCATTCCCATTATTCCCATTCCCATTCCCATTATTCCCATTCCCATTATTCCCATCCCCATTCTGTTTCCCATTCTGTTTCCCATTCTCATTCCCATTCCCATTCCCATTCCCATCATTCCCATCATTCCCACAATTCCCACGACTCCCACGATTCCCACTATTCCCAGAGTTACCGGGAGCCGGGAATTCTCTCCGGGTACCGCCCCCCCCGGAGCTCGGCCTGCGAGTGCCTGCTCAGCCTCTTCGGGATGAACAACGAGACCCTCAACATCTGGACACACCTGGTGCCCGCCGGGTGAGTGCCCGCAGCCCCGGCACACCTGGGCACACCTGGGCACACCTGGGGGCGCCCCTCAACACCTGGGCACGCCTGGGGGTGACCTCAGCCCCTGGGCACACCTGGTGGGTGGCCCTTAACATCTGGGCACACCTGGGCACACCTGGGGACAGCTGGCCATGCCCTCAACACCTGGGCACACGTAGGGGTCCCCTCAACACCTGAACACACCTGGACGCACTTGGTGGGTGTCCCTTAACATCTGGGCACATCTGCTGGGTAACCCTGAACACCTGACACACCTGGGCACACACCTGGGCACACCTGCGCACACACCTGGGCACCCCTGGCACACCCCTGGGCACACTTGGGCACACCTGAGCATACACCTGGGCACACCTGGGCACCCCTGGGCACACACCTGGGCACACCTGGGCACCCCCGGCACACACCTGGGCACACTTGGGCACATCTCGGCACACACCTGGGCACACACCTGGGCACCCTTGGCACACCCCTGGGCACACCTAGGCACACCCCTGGGCACCCCAGGCACACACCTGGGCACACCCCTGGGCACACTTGGGCACATCTTGGCACACACCTGGGCACACCTGGGCACACACCTGGGCACACACCTGGGCACACACCTGAGCACCCCAGGCACACACCTGGGCACACCTGGGCACACTTGGGCACATCTCGGCACACACCTGGGCACACCTGGGCACCCCTGAGCACACCCCTGGGCACACCTAGGCACACCCCTGAGCACACACCTGGGCACACCTAGGCACACACCTGGGCACACCTGGGCACACTTGGGCACATCTTGGCACACACCTGGGCACACCTGGGCACACCTGGGCACACACCTGGGCACACACCTGGGCACACACCTGAGCACCCCAGGTACACACCTGGGCACACTTGGGCACACACGTGGGCACCCCTGGTACACCCCTGGGCACCCGTGGTACACCCCTGGGCACACCTGAGCACACACCTGGGCACACCTGGGCACACTTGGGCACATCTCGGCACACACCTGGGCACACCTAGGCACACCCCTGGGCACACACCTGGGCACACACCTGAGCTCCCCAGGCACACACCTGGGCACACCTGGGCACACTTGGGCACATCTCGGCACACACCTGGGCACACCTGGGCACCCCTGAGCACACCCCTGGGCACACCTAGGCACACCCCTGAGCACACACCTGGGCACACCTAGGCACACACCTGGGCACACCTGGGCACACTTGGGCACATCTTGGCACACACCTGGGCACACCTGGGCACACACCTGGGCACCTCTGGCACACCCCTGGGCACCCCTGGGCACCCCTGAGCACACCCCTGGGCACACCTAGGCACACACCTGGGCACACCTGGGCACACTTGGGCACATCTTGGCACACACCTGGGCACCCCTGACACACCCCTGGGCACACTTGGGTACATCTCGGCACACACCTGGGCACACCTGGGCACACACCTGGGCACCCCTGGCACACCCCTGGGCACACCTGGGCACCCCTGAGCACACCCCTGGGCACACCTGGGCACACTTGGGCACATCTCGGCACACACCTGGGCACACCTGGGCACACCTGGGCACACACCTGGGCACCCCTGGCACACCCCTGGGCACACCTGGGCACACCTGGGCACACACCTGGGCACACCTAGGCACACACATGGGCACCCCTGGTACACCCCTGAGCACACACCTGGGCACACACCTGGCCACACCCATTACCCACCTGGCGAGTGCCCGGCTCTGACGCCCCGCCCCTTCTCTCCCCCCAGGTATTTCCTGTGGCTGCTGCTGTCGCGGCTGGGCGGGGCCGGGGCGGAGGCCGGGGCGGGGCCGTACCTGGCCTACCTGGGCACGTGCGCGCTGTACCCGCTGGCCTCGAGCGCCGCGCACGCCCTGGGCGCGCTGGGCGGGCGCGGGCGGCACCGCGCCTACTGCTGCGACTACGCGGCGCTCAGCCTCTACGGCCTGGGTGGGGAGCGCGGCCGGGAACCACGCCGGGAATGGCCTGGGATGGCGGGCATGGATGGGATCCGGGAGGGCCGGGGGGCTTGTGGGGTGTGGGGGATGCCGGGGGGGTCTGTGGGGTGTGGGGAATTCTGGGGGGTTTGTGGGATCTGGGAATGCCAGGGGGTTTGTGGGATCTGAGGAATGCCGGGGGGGATCTGTGGGATGCGGGAAATTCAAGGGGGGTTTGTGGGATCTGGGGAATTCTGTGGGGTTTGTGGGATTTGGGGGATGCCAGGGGGCCTGTGGGATTTGGGAAATTCAGGGGGGTTTATGGGATGTGGGAATGCCAGGGGGTTTGTGGGATCTGGGGAATTCTGTGGGGTTTGTGGGATTTGGGGGATGCCGGTGGGGTCTGTGGGGTGTGAGGAATTCTGTGGGGTTTGTGGGATTTGGGGGATGCCAGGGGGCCTGTGGGATGTGGGAAATTCAGGGGGATTTATGGGATTGTGAGAATGCCAGGGGGTTTGTGGGATCTGGGGAATTCTGTGGGGTTTGTGGGATTTGGGGGATGCTGGGGGGGTCTGTGGGATGTGGGAAATCCGGGGGGGTTTGTGGGATGTGGGAATGCCAGGGGGTTTGTGGGATCTGGGGAATTCAGGGGGGTTTGTGGGATGTGGGAATGCCAGGGGGTTTGTGGGATTTGGGGAATGCCGGGGGGGATCTGTGGGATGCGGGAAGTTCAGGGGGGTTTGTGGGATGTGGGAAATTCTGTGGGGTTTGTGGGATTTGGGGGATGCCGGAGGGATTTATGGAATCGGGGAATTCTGGGGGGATTGATTGGATTGGGGAAGTCTGGGGGGGGGGTTGTGGGATTTGGGGGATGCCGGGGGGGATCTGTGGGATGCGGGAAATTCTGGGGGGTTTGTGGGATGTGGGAATGCCAGGGGGTTTGTGGGATCTGGGGAATTCTGTGGAGTTTGTGAGGTTTGGGGGATGCCGGGGGGGATTGATGGGATTTGGGGGAATTCTGGGGGGGTTGATGGGATTGGGGAAGTCTGTGGGGGTTGTGGGATTTGGGGGATGCCGGGGGGATTTATGGGATGTGGGATTTCTGGGGGGGTTTGATGGGATGTGGGATTTCCAGGGGGATTGATGCAATTTGGGAGTTCTGGGCGTTTATGGGATTTGGGAGTTCCGGTGGGATATATGCGATTTCAGGAATTCTGGGGGGATGGATGGGATTTGGGAATTCAGAGGGGTTTAATGGGATTTCGGGGATGCCGGGGGGTTTGTGGGATTTGGGAGTTTTGGGGGGATGGATGGGATTTCAGATTTCCAGGGAGATTGATGGGATTTAGGGATTACGGAGGGATGGATGGGATTTGGGAATTCTGGGGGGATTTATGGGATTGGGGAAATCTGGGGGGTTTGTGGGATTTGGGGAATGCCGGGGGGTGATGGATGGGATTTCAGGAATTCCAGGAGGATTTATGGGATTTGGGAATTCCATTCCGGGGGGATTGAAGGGATTTGGGGAATGCCGGTGGGATTGATGGGATTTCAGGAATCTGGGGGGTCAGGAGGAGGTGGGAGAGCCTGGGTTTATGGGATTTCAGGAATTTAGAGCAGACCTGTGGGATTTCAGGAATTCTGGGGGATGGGATGAGCCTGGATTTATGGGATTTTGGGAATTTATCCCGGATTTATGGGATGCCACCTCCAGAGGGGAGGTTTGGGGGAAATTCCTGCTTTTCCCGTTCCTCATCCCTGCACTCCGGAGCTCGGGAATGGCCTGGAGCAGCTCCGGCCACAAATAATTTGGGACAGACCTGGGATTTGGAATAGTGGGAATGAGGAAAAATCCCAGATTTTACCACTGGAGGAGCCTCACTGGGAGCACGAGGCAATTCCAGGATATTCCCACAGCCCTCCAGCCCCTCTGGAATGCTGCCTGTTCCAGAGATTCCCGGCCCTTCCCGATGTTCCATCCCGGAGCTCAGAGCTGAGCCCAGGAGGAGGAGGAGGAGGAGGAGGAGGAATTCCAGGGGAATTCCAGGGAATTCCAGGATTGGGAGCTGACGGCCCCGCTGTGCTTCCAGGCTCGGCGCTGGCGTACTCCGCCTACGTCTTCCCTCTGGAATGGGTCGGGAGCACATTCCATGATTTCTACGTTCCCGTGGCCGTGCTCAACTCCCTGCTCAGCACGGGCCTGTCCTGCTATTCCAGGTGGGATGACCCAGTGGGAATTCGGGAGGAGGGGTTCGCTCACGGGCGGGGCCGGGCGGGGAAGGGGAGAGGGGGAATTTTCCTGTTGGGAAATGAGGAGAATTCGGTGATGAAAATGTGGGATAACGGGAGGAGCTGCAGTTTTTGGGAAGTTCCAGAGGGGATTTGTGGAATCCTGGAATGGTTTGGATTGGGAGGGAGCTTGGAGATGGTCCAGGTTCGCTATCCCAGGTTCCCAGAGAAGCTGTGGAGTTCCCTGTGTATCCCATGGGGAATTCTAGGTGTATCCCATGTGGAATTCCCAGTGTATCCCATGTGGAATTCCTGGTGTATCCTATGTGGAATTCCCTGTCTATCCCATGTAGAATTCTCAGTGTGTCCCCGTGTATCCCATGTGGAATTCCCGGTCTATCCCTGTGTATCCTATGTGGAATTCCGGGTGTATCCCATGTGGAATTCCCTGTGTATCTTATGTGGAATTCCCGGGGTATCCTGGTGTATCCTATGTAGAATTCCCTGCGTTTCCTGGTGTATCCCATGTGGAATTCCCTGTTTATCCCATGTGGAATTCCCGGTGTATCCTATGTGGAATTCCCTGTGTTGCCCTGTGTATCCCATGTAGAATTCCCTATGTTTCCCTGTGTATCCCATGTAGAATTCACTTTGTATCCCATGTAGAATTCCCTGTGTTTCCCTGTGTATCCCATGTTTAATTCCCTGTGTGTCCCATGTAGAATTCCCAGTGTATCCTATGTGGAATTCCTTGTGTTTCCCTGTGTATCCCATGTGGAATTCCCAGTGTTTCCTGGTGTATCCCATCTGGAATTCCCGGTGTATCCCCTGTGGAATTCCCTTTGTATCCCATGTGGCATTCCCTGTGTATCCCAGCGCATCCCACACAGAATTCCCGGTGTTTCCCAGGTTTCTGGAGGCGGAGCGGCCCCGCCTGAGCAAAGCTTTCCGAACTCTGGCCTTCGTGTATCCCTACCTTTTCGACAGCATCCCAGTTTTCTACAGGGTGCGTATCCCACAAAATCCTGGGAAATTTCAGCTGCCTCAGCCTGGAATTCTCTGGGAAAACAGGCCCAGCTCGGGGCTTGAAAGGCAAACAAACTCCGGCAGGAAAAGCCCTGGGATATTTTTTCCTGCTCCAATTGCCGGCGAATTCCTCCCACTTCAAAGGGCTGGAAAATTCCTGCCCTGGGAAGCTGGGAGGGGCCTTTTCCAGGGATTGAACTGGAGCAGGGTGGGAATTTGGGCCGGCAGGAGTGGAGGTGATGGGTGTGGGGAACTGGGAATGGCTCCTTGGGATTGATGGATCAATCCTGCTTTTTCCTGGGAAGCAGGTTGGAATGGGGCTGAGGGGAGAGAGGAACTGGGAATGGCTGTGGCTCCTTTGGGATGGAGGGATGGATGGATGGATGGATGGATGGATGGATGGATGGATGGATGGATGGATGGGATGGGATGGGATGGATGATGGATGGATGGATGGGATGGGATGGGATGGGATGGGATGGATGGATGGAGGGATGGATGATGGATGGATGGATGGGATGGGATGGGATGGAGGGATGGAGGGATGGAGGGATGGGATGGATGGATGGATGGATGGATGGATGGATGGGATGGGATGGGATGGGATGGATGATGGATGGATGGATAGAGGGATGGAGGGATGGGTGGATGGATGGATGGATGGAGGGATGGATGGATGGATGGAGGGAGGGATGGATGGATGGAGGGATGGGATGGGACGGATGGATGGATGGATGGATGGATGGATGGATGGATGGATGGAGGGAGGGATGGGATGGGATGGATGGAGGGATGGATGGATGGATGGATGGATGGAGGGAGGGATGGATGGAGGGATGGATCACTCCCGTTTTTGCTGGCAGCTGTCCCGGAGCGCGGCCGGGAGCTGCTCCGAGGGCTCGCTCCCGCTGCATTCCCGGCACAGCCTCTGCGCCCTCCTCACCTTCCTGAGCTTCACCTCCCGCCTGCCCGAGCGCCTGGCGCCCGGGAGCTTCGACTTCATCGGTGAGCATTGCTGGGAATGCCGGGAATGAACCCCGGGAATGCCGGGAATGAACCCAGGGAATGCCGGGAATGAACCCAGGGAATGCTGGGAATGAACCCAGGGAATGCCGGGAATGAACCCAGGGAATGACCCCCGGGAAATGCTAGGAATAACCCCATGGGGTCCCAGGAATGAACCCAGGGAATGCCGGGAATAAACCCCATAGAATCCCAGGAATAAATTCCCTGGAGCCAGAGGCATTGGGAGTAGGAATTACAAGGAGGATAAAACCCCAGGAATTGGGAATAGGAGTTTGTAGGATGATGAAACTCCAGCAATCAGGAGCAGGAGTTTGTGGGATAAATATTCCATGGGTGCCAGGTGAAGTGGGCTGAGCATGATTCAGCCCTGGAATCCCGGAATTCCGGGATCTTTTGGATGGGCAAGGACACCTCCCACTATCCCAGAGCGCTCCAAGCCTCCGGAGCATTCTGGGGACATGGAACCCACCTGTCCCAGCCGAACACCCCTGGAATTTCCATGGAATTTCCATGGAATTCTCAAGAGTTTTCTGTCGCAGGGCACAGCCACCAGGTTTTCCACGTCTGCGGGATCCTGGGAACGCTCTTCCAGCTGGAAGCTGTCTCCATGGACATGGCGGAGCGGCGGGGCCGCCTCCCGCTGCCCTCTTCCCTGGAAACCTTCGGATCCCTGGGAATGGGAGCGGCCGGCAGCCTGGCCATCCTCGGGATCTGCTTCCGCAGCCTCCGCCCGGAGCCTCCTTCCAGGGAAAAATCCCACTGAATCAGGGACTGCCTCGGATTTCCAGAGGCAGTCCCATTCCAGAGGTGTCCATGGGGGAATTGGATAGCCTGGGAATATTTCTTTGGGAATTTCCCGAGGGAAAACTGCCCCGGTTTTATCCGTGGATGGGCTGGGAAAGGCTTCCCATCCTGTTGTTATCCGCAGGGAAAGCGTCAAATAATCAGGATTTGATCCCTGAAAAGGGAGGGAAGTGCTCCTGCTTCCCAAAGAATCCGGGATCCCTCAGGTCTGCCTCAGGGAGAAATCCAGGGAATGTTGGCATGGCCAGCTGGGAGATTCCCGGGGAAGCCAAGCACTCCCTGATTCCCGTTTTCCCCTCGGATGTGGCATTCCTTTGGAATTCCGAGCCTTGCACTCCGCCCAAGTGCCTGGAGAGGTGGGATGGGGGGACTGGATTTTCCTTCCCGGTTTAATTCCCACTGGCTTTGCTCTTTATCCGGGAAAAGGGATTCCAGGAGAGCCCCAGAGGGATGTCCCTGCAGGAAAGCTCTTCCAGGGCCTCATTCCAGGAAATCCTGAGAAGTTCATTGCTGTGGGAATTCCAGGTTTCCATGGCAGGGGGGATGGAATTAAGGAATTCCACCCTGTCCTGGGTATTCCCAGGATGGATCCCAGGATTGGGGGTGGGAGATGGGAGAGCTCCACAGCCCAACCTCCTGGGATTTGGGATCCCTTAGGAAAAGGTTTTGAATGTTTTGGGATTGGGATCTGCAGGGAGATGCCAGGAGAAAAGCAGGATTTGGGACACCTCAAGGGCTAAAAGCACCCTGGAATTTTAAAGAATTCCCAGGATTTTCCCTCTGCTGTTCCTTGTTTTCCTTCCCCGCTGCTTCTGGAACTTGCAGGAGGAGCCTGGAGCTCCAGGCTTTTCCAGGATCCAGGTTTTCCTCTTGGATTTCCCTGCGGGAATGCGGCACACGCTTAATCCTTTGGGAATATTTTCCTGGATAATCCCACGGGTCTTCCGTTAATTTCCTTTAATTGCCTTTGCCGAGGTCTGACTGGGAGCTGCTGGAATTTGGGATATCACAATAAAATCTGGGACAAGCGGGTTAAATATGGGAAAAATCAACCCTTGGGATTTTCGGGATATTTATGAGCACTGGAATTGTTTTTTCCAATGGTTTTATTGAAATGAGATAAATCACTGATTTTATTCCGCTTAATAATAAAAATATTCCAGAGGAAACGAATTCCTTTGGAGATCATTGCTGATAATTCCGGAGTTTATTTACTTTGGGAGCTGCCGTGGCCGGGGAGGAATCCGGCTGGGATTGGAGAGCCCGGAAAAAGGTCGGGAATCATCCCAGAATCATTCCAGGTCGTGCAACTTTTGAACTGAAACCCTCCCGTCCTCTCCAGTGCCGGGAATTTTGGGAAAGCTGCGTTCCAAAGGGGATGGAATGCCAGAATTCCACGGGATCCTCTGGCTGAACCCGTGGAATGGGGGATGCTGGATCTTGGAGCGGCACAGGGAGGGGATTTTTCCAGCTTTTCACCAAAAACCTCAGGGTTTTCCTCAATTCCCTTCCCAGGAGAAGTGAAAACTCCGTGTCCAGTTGTCCCAAGGAAATAAAACAGGGATATTTATTTGTGGAATGCTGATCCTCACCAAATGCCGAAGGAATTTGGGATGAAATTCCAGCAAACCTCCCTCCTAAGCCACGTGGATTTGGGAAAGCTGAAAAAAACCAGGAATTTCAGGCTCCTCCAGGTGCTTTTATCCCTTTTTTTTTTTTTAATATCCTTGAAGTGCCTTGTAGAAACATTCAGGAATTCCAGCTGAAAATGGGAAATTTAAATTCCTTTGAAATTCCCTGGAATTTCAAAGGAGTTGAACCCCATTGGAATCCATTCCCTGGGAAGGAAGTTTACTTTTCCCTGGACTTGTTCTGCTGGATTTTTCCCATGTGTCCCGACACCACGGATCATTTCCACGGTTATTTTCCACCACGGATCATTTCCCACAGGTTGGGAATTAACTAATTTCCATCGGGTTGGGAATTAACTCGTTTCCTACAGGTTGGGAATTATTTCCAGCAGGTTGGGAATTAACTCATTTCCAACTGATTGGGAATTCACTAATTTCCATTGGGTTGGGAATTAACTCATTTTCCACACGTTGGGGATTAACCTGTTTCCACAGTTTGGGAGTTAAGCTGTTTCCACAGTTTGGGAATTATTTCCAACAGTTTGGGAATTCACTCATTTTCCACAGATCGGGAATTCAGTCATTTCCACTGGGTTGGGAATTAACTGAGTGACTGATTCGCCTCCAGGCAGGCACACAGGGAAGCCCTGGCCCTGCAAACCGTCTGCATTCCACCTGTTTTCCTGAAAATTTGGAATTAAACGGATAAAAAGTCGGGGGAAGGAACCCGGGATCGGCCGGGGCCGGGATTCGAACCCGCGGCCTCCCTCCACCACCGCCACCAGCAGGGGGCGCCCGCGCCTCGGGCCGCGCCCCTTTCTGCGTCTCTACGGTAACGCGCCGTGCGTGACGACGTCAGCGGCGGCGCGCTCGCTGATTGGTCGGATTTGAATCTCGGGGGCGCGCGGCCGCCGCCCGGTGCCAGCCGCGCAGCGCGAGCCCCGGGCCCTGTCGCGACAGCGGCGGCACCCGCGACATGAAGGCGGCGTGAGTGGCTCCGCAGCCCCGGGCCGGGCGGGGAGGGGAGGGCGGCCTGGGAGGGGTCCCGGGGGGTGGCGGGGCCGCTCTCAGCTCAGCTCCCTCCCGGTTCCTTCGCCACCCCGGTGCTCCCGGCGCTCCCCTCCCCGGCCCGCTCCTCCCGCCCGCCTCCTCTCGGGCGCTTCCCGGTGTCCCTCACGCTCTCTCCTCTCCGTAGGGCCAGGACGCCGCGGCGGCCGAGGAAAGCCACGAACCCCACGCAGAAGGACCCGGTGGGGGTGAGTGCGGGGCTCGTCCCGAGCTCCCCCTTTCCCCCCCCGCCAAATTCCCGGCTTTATTCCCGGGTTTATTCCCGATTCCCGCTCATTCCCACCTCTCATTCCAGCTGTACTGCCGTGTTTATCCGTTTCCCAATACCAGCTTCATTCCCAGATTTGTTCCCGGTTTATCCCTGTTTCCCAATCCCAGCTTCATTCCCAGATTTGTTCCCGGTTTATCCCTGTTTCCCAATCCCAGGTTTATTCCCGGTTTATCCCCTTTTCCCTCATTCCAGCTGTATTGCTGGCTTCATTCCCAGGTTTATTCCTGGTTTATCCCTGTTTCCCAATCCCAGCTTCATTCCCAGATTTGTTACCGGTTTATCCTTGTTTTCCCTCACTCCAGCTTCATTCCCGGGTTTATCCCTGTGTCCCAATCCCAGGTGTACTGCCCGGTTCATTGCCAGGTTTATTCCCGGTTTATCCCTGTTTCTCTTATTCTCAGATTTATTCCCCGTTCATTCCCGGTTTTTCCCTCCCTCCCAGGGCTACTGCCCGGCTCATTCCCGGCTCATTCCCGGCTCATTCCCGGTGTTTCCCCCCTCCCAGGGGTACTGCCCGGTCTATTCCCGGTTCATTCCCGGTGTTTCCCCCCTCCCAGGGGTACTGCCCGGTCAATTCCCGATCCATTCCCGGTCCGTTCCCGGTCTATTCCCAGTTTTTCCCCCCTGCCAGGTGTACTGCCCGGTTAATTCCAGGTCCATTCCCGGTTCATTCCCGGTGTTTCCCCCCTCCCAGGTGTACTGCCCGGTCCTTTCCCGGTCCGTTCCCGGTTCATTCCCGGTGTTTCCCCCCTGCCAGGGGTACTGCCCGGTCCATTCCCGGTTCATTCCCGGTTCATTCCCGGTTTTTCCCCCCGCTAGGTGTACTGCCCTGTCCATTCCTGGTCCATTCCCAGTTTTTCCCCACTGCCAGGTGTACTGCCCGATCCATTCCCGGTCCGTTCCCGGTTCATTCCCGGTGTTTCCCCCCTGCCAGGTGTACTGCCCGGTCCGTTCCCGGTTCATTCCCGGTGTTTTCCCCCCTGCCAGGTGTACTGCCCTGTCCATTCCCGGTCCGTTCCCGGTTCATTCCCGGTGTTTCCCCCCCTGCCAGGTGTACTGCCCTGTCCATTCCCGGTCCGTTCCCGGTTCATTCCCGGTGTTTTCCCCCCTGCCAGGTGTACTGCCCGGTCCATTCCCGGTCCATTCCCGGTTCATTCCCGGTTTTCCCCCCTGCCAGGTGTACTGCCCGGTCCGTTCCCGGTTCATTCCCGGTGTTTCACCCCTGCCAGGTGTACTGCCCGGTTAATTCCCGGTCCATTCCCGGTTCATTCCCGGTGTTTCCCCCCTGCCAGGTGTACTGCCCTGTCCATTCCCGGTCCATTCCCAGTTTTTCCCCCCTGCCAGGTGTACTGCCCTGTCCATTCCCGGTCCGTTCCCGGTTCATTCCCGGTGTTTCCCCCCTGCCAGGTGTACTGCCCGGTCCGTTCCCGGTCCGTTCCCGGTTCATTCCCGGTGTTTCCCCCCTCCCAGGTGTACTGCCCGGTCCGTTCCCGGTCCGTTCCCGGTCCATTCCCGGTCCGTTCCCGGTTCATTCCCGGTGTTTCCCCCCCGCCAGGTGTACTGCCGGGTGCGGCCGCTCAGCCGGGCAGACCAGGAGTGCTGCATCGAGGTGATCAACGGCACCACGGTGCAGATCCACCCTCCCGAGGGCTACCGGGTGTTCCGCAATGGCGAGTACCGCGAGGTAACGGAATTCCCGCCTGGAATTCCCCTGGAATTCCTGCCCCCCGCCCCTGGAAGAGTCGGGGGAGCAGCCTGGCTTGGCGGGAGGTGTCCCTGCCCTCGGCATCGGGGTTGGCTTTACGGCCCCTTCCCCCACAAAGTTCTGGAATTCCGTGAGTTCCATCCAGCTCCCGCTCTCCAAGCTTTCCCATTTGTGTTTGTGGCACTTGCAGAGTGCAGAATCCGAAGGTTTTCCACCCAAAAACCCATCTAGGACAAAAAACATCACTTCCTCATCTGTCAAATAGAGGGGCAGGACCTTAAAGCTCATCCCATTCCGTGGGAATCCACCTTCCCAGACTGATCCAGCCTGGCCTTGGGCATTCCACGGCTTCTCCGGGTGGGAATCTTAGCTGGGATGTGGAATATTTTGTTTCCAGTTTCAGCTGGAAAATCCCTATGGGACGGGCATTAAGGGGCCTTCAAAGGTTTAAATAAGGCAAAGCTTAATTAATGAAATGTTAATTTAATTAAGTGAGGTTTTGCTCAGGAATTTGGAATTCAGCTATTTTCCTTAGGGAAGAATTTTGGTGGAAAATGACCAAAAAATTAAAATTTGTTTAAACATTTATTGAAATAGTTCATTGAAAAATAAAAGCAGTTTGAAATTTAGGACCATTAGAATTCATTTTAAAATTAATTTGTTCGTTTTAATAATTAATTTTAAATTAAAATAATTTATTAAAAAATAAAACCAGCTTGAAATTCAAGACTGAAAACTGCGGCTGGCCTGGAAAAAGATCCAAAATAAACAAAATTCCATGAGGGAACAGCCCCACTTTGGCCAGGTGGATGTTCCTTCGCTTGGATTCGGGGAGGGGAGCTGAAAGGAAATTCCAGCTTTTAGCTGCCCTTTGGGAATTCTCCGCTCCGTGGGATCCCTCTGGCCCCTCCAGGCCGTGGGGCTGGAATTCCAGGGTGGTTTTCCCTCTCTTGGCAGACGCAGTATTCCTTCAAGGAGGTGTTTGGCACGCTGGTGGTGCAGAAGGAGCTCTTTGACGTGGTGGCCAAGCCCCTGGTGGAGGATCTGATCCGGGGCAAGAACGGTGGGCAGAGTCCTCTCCTGTGTCCCCATTCCCAGGAATTCTGGGCTCCCAAGGCTTGGTTGGAGCTGTGGCTCAGCTGCTCACACCACGCCCCTGGCAGCTCTTGATGGAGTGGGAATCCTGGGGTGGTTTGGGTGGGAATGGATGGTCCAGGGTTCCTGAGGTTTGGTTGGAATTGTGGCTCAGCTTCTGACACTGAGTGGGACTTAATGGGATTCTCCTGGGCTCTTCCCTTGAAAAAATGGGAAAAAAAATTGGCAAGTATTTAATTAATTAGGTAATTGTATCCCACTGAAATTCCCAACCTGTTCCTGCTGCTCTAACAAGAGATTTTGGCTTGGAGGAAGCCATTCCCTTGGAAGCCCTTTCTGGAGAGGAATCCTGGGGATGGTTTGGGTGGGAATGGATGATCCAGTGCTCCCAAGGTTTGTTTGGAATTGTGGCTCCTCACACCAGACCCCTGGAAGCTCTTTCTGCAGTAGGAATCCTGGGATGGTTCGGGTGGGAATGGGTGATCCCATGCCATGGAATTGTCATTGGAGCAGCCTGGCTTAGCAGGAGGTGTCCCTGCCTTTGGCAATGGGATTGGCTTTAAGGCCCCTTCCCACCCAAAGCGTTCTGGAATTCCATGAATGATGCATCCAGATCCTTCTCCCTGCTCTCCCAAGTTTTCCCACGGTTTGTTGGAGTTGCAAGGTGTGAGATCAGCATTCTGGGCTTTTAGCAAAGCGCATTTTCAACTCCCAAAAAAAGCAGCAAATGGCAAAAAAGCATCACCTCCTCTATGGGAAGGACATTAAAGCTCATCCCATTCCATGGGCAGGGAAACCTTCCAGTATCCCGGGCTGCTCCACGCCCATCCAGTCCGGAACATTCCAGGGACGGCACACCCCGTGCCAGGGCTGGTTTGTGGCTCTTGGAGAAGGATGAAGGATGTTCCCAGCTGTGACCACTTTGGACGGTGTGCAGTATTTGAGGCGGGTTGGTTTTTTTTTTTCCCCAATCCCTTCGATTTCTCCCTTTTCCCTGCGTTCCCAGGTCTGCTGTTCACCTACGGAGTGACGGGCAGCGGGAAGACCCACACCATGACGGGATCTCCTGGGGATGGGGGGCTCCTGCCCCGCTGCCTGGCCATGATCTTCAACAGCATCGGCCCCTTCCAGGCCAAGAGATTCGTGAGTGCCTCCCCTCATCCTCCCCACGGCCCCAAATCCATGGATTTCTGCTCCAAAGCTCCCACTGAAGGGCTTGGAAGAGGAAAAAAAAAAAAAAAAAACCCCACGCCAGGGTCCTTGTTCCAAAAGGGTTTGAATTTCTGGGAATGCTTTTAAAGAATTCAGTGGTTTGGTGCTCATTGCCCAAGCCCATCCTAGGAAAAATCCGTTAAAAACGCATGGGAAGGAATCCAGCCAGGAATGTTTCAGTTCTGATGGCCAAGGTGTTCCCTTCCTCGTTAGGATGGGTGATTAATAAGCATATCTTTAATTAATTAAGCATCCCACTGAAATTCCCAGTCTATTCCTGATGTCCTAACGGGTGATTTCAACATGGAGGAAGCCATTCCATAGATTTTTTTGTCCCCTGGAAACAGTGACAAACGCTGGTTTGCTGCTCCATATTTCCATATTATTCCACTTCATTTCAGTAATTCCCATAAATCCAACCATTAACTGTCTCCTCATGAAATCAGGAATATTTCTCCAAAGGTCTGCACATGCCTAAAATATACTGAAATAATCCTGGAATTCTCATCCTTGGGAGCTTTCCTGAAACATTATTTGGCAAATTGTTTTTGTCAGATCTTGCTGGGTCGAGTGCCAGTGAGGGGCACGGTATCAATAAATTAATACCAGCCTAATCAGAGTAATTAATGAATCAAATAATGCTTTGTTGGCCAGCACCTGGATGCTGGAACTGGCCAAAATTCCTGTTTTTTCCCTCAGGTTTTCAAGCTGGATGACAAGAACGGGGTGGATGTGCAGAGCGAGGTGGAGGCTCTGCTGGAACGCCAGAGGAGAGAGGCCCTGCCCACCCCAAAAACTCCAGCTGGGAAGTGAGTGACTCCGGGAAGAGCAGAGGGAATTTATTCCCTAGAAATGGGGTTCAACTTCTCTTGGGCTCTTCCCTCGAAGAAATGAAGGAAAAAAAATTGGCAAATATTTAATTAATGGGATATCTGTGTCCCACTGAAATTCCCAATCTATTCCTGCGGGTCTAACAAGAGATTTCATCTTGGAGGAAGCCATTCCATAGCTTTTTTTCCTGAGTTTTTGGCCTTTTCCCCCCAGAATTTGAACAGGATCTTCAAGTTGATATCGTCCATGGGTAGGGTCATTAATAATAATAATAATAATTAGTAAAATATTAATGGGTAATGAGTGTGTTCCACGTGCTTTGAGCAGTTCTTTGGATGAGCAGATTTGGGCTCAGCCTATTTTTCTGTTTTCAAGCCAGGGTTGAAACCCCTGGTGCTGAGTTAGAGCCCAGCTCTGCGAAGCCTGACCAAGCTGAACTTTGGATTTTCCAGCCAAACCCGGTGGAGTTCAGTTTGGAGATATTTCCATACAACCACAGAATTCCCTCAGCCGGATCGTGGAATTCCAGCCTTGGAATTCCCTCAGCTGGATCATGGAATTCCAGCCTTGGAATTCCCTCAGTTGGATCATGGAATTCCAGCCTTGGAATTCCCCCAGCTGGATCATGGAATTCCAGCCACGGAATTCCCCCAGCTGGATCATGGAATTGCAGCCATGGAATTCCCCCAGCTGGATCATGGAATTGCAGCCATGGAATTCCCCCAGCTGGATCATGGAATTCCAGCCATGGAATTTCCTCAGTTGGAGCATGGAATTGCAGCCATGGAATTCCCCCAGTTGGATCATGGAATTTCCTTAGTTAGATAATAGAATTCCAGCCACGGAATTCCCCCAGCTGGATCATGGAATTGCAGCCATGGAATTCCCCCAGCTGGATCATGGAATTGCAGCCATGGAATTCCCCCAGCTGGATCATGGAATTCCAACCATGGAATTTCCTCAGTTGGAGCATGGAATTGCAGCCATGGAATTCCCCCAGTTGGATCATGGAATTTCCTTAGTTAGATAATAGAATTCCAGCCATGGAATTCCCCCAGCTGGATCATGGAATTTCCTTAGTTAGATAATAGAATTCCAGCCACGGAATTCCCCCAGCTGGATCATGGAATTCCAGCCACGGAATTCTCCCAGTTGGATCATGGAATTTCCTTAGTTAGATAATAGAATTCCAGCCATGGAATTCCCCCAGCTGGATCATGGAATTTCCTTAGTTAGATAATAGAATTCCAGCCATGGAATTCCCCCAGCTGGATCATGGAATTCCAGCCATGGAATTCCCCCAGCTGGATCAGGGAATTCCCCCAGCTGGATCATGGAATTCCGACTCCTGGCCCTGCACAGGCCCCCGCGGGAAGGGGAATTTTGCGGAATGTCGCGTGTTTCCCCCCCAGCCTTGCAGCTCCGCCCCGGGCTGCCGGGAATCCCATCCCGATCCCGGTTTCCGGCAGGAGGCAGCTGGATCCCCAGTTTGCCGACATGATCGACGCGCGGGATCCGTGCCGGGCCGAGGAGGTGGACGAGGACAACGTCTACGGCGTCTTCGTCTCCTACATCGAGATCTACAACAACTACATCTACGACCTGCTGGAGGAGGCTCCCTGCGACTCCATCAAACCCAAGTGAGTCGGGAATTCCGGGATTGGCCCGGCCTGGGCTCGGGAAGCAGCGCCGAGCCGCTGGAAGAGGTTTGGGATGAGAGGAACGGGATGAGAGCGATGGCTGCTGTGTCCTATTCCCACATCCACCCTCTGCCTGGAGCCCACCACATCCAAGGGAGTTTGGGAATTCCCGTATTCCCAGGCCTGGGAGGATTTTGTAGGATCTCCACCCTGGTTTTTTTTGGTCCTGACCTTGGGGAGTTTGGCTCAGAATTCCTGGGAATCAGTGTTAAACACAGGTGGAAAGGGTTCCAGCCGGGAATGTTTCAGTACTGGTGGCCAAGGCGCTCCCTTCCTCGTTAGGCTGGGTGATTAGTAGGCAAACATTTAATTAATTAGGCAATTGTATCCCACTTAAATTCCCAGTCTGTTCTAACAGATGACTTCAACTTGGAACAAGCTATTCCATAGCTTTTTTCCCCTGGAAACAGTGAAAAACACTGTTTTGGTGCTCCATATTTCCACATTATTCCACTCAGTAATTCCCATAAAACCAGAAATCAGGGATATTTTTTAGGGATATTTTTTCCCAAAGGTGTGCATTTGTGATGCCTAAAATCAGTAGGAAAAGTCTGCAAATTCCACTTAGAATCCATGGATTGAAATTCCAGCTCCATTAAAGGAGCCCCTCAGTCCTGTATTAATTAAGGAGTGGTTGATTAGCAAAGATTAATGAGGGCAAAGCAAACTGGGAGCTGTCTCCAGGGTCTTCATTCCAGAAGATTTTGAATCTCTGGGAATGCTTTAAAACCACTCAGTGTTTAAACACTGAATGGCTTTAAAGCATTTTAAAATAAAATGGGTTTTTTAAAACATTAAAATTTCAATTAAAATTTTAAACATTAAAATAAAATTTAAAAAAAAAAAATTTAAACAAGGTGTTTATTCCCAAAGCCCATCCTAAAAAAAAAAAAAAAAAAAATCTGGGATTGTTTGTCCCTCTGGAAGATGCAGCATGGAAAGATTTGAGGCAGAAATCAAGGATTTAATATTTTTTCCCCATTTTTTTGGTAGGTGGAACAATTGCAACACTCCTGTGAGAAATGGAGACTTTGTGTATGTGTCCAATGTCTTGTTCCCGTTATTCCAGTGCTGTTTTCCTTGAGTAGAAGCAGAAAATTCCCCGCCTTTCCTTGCTTTCCTAGGAAATCTAGGATGCTCTCCTTGCTTCTGTGTGCTTGTAGAAAAGCAATAGCTGCCACCAAAGCAATTAATTGCAATTAAATAGCTGCTAATTAGAGCAGTAGCTGGAGTGTCACTAATCCTGGCTGTGTGTCCATGTCCTGTATTCCCTCTTCCATCTTTTAGATGGATAATTGACCTTTTCCCTCCGAATTTTTGACCTTTTCTCCCTGGATTTTGACCTTTTCCCCTCAGACTCGTGACATTTTCCCCTCCAAATTCTGATTTTTTTTTTACCTTCTGAATTTTGTCCATTTTCCCTCAGAACTTTGACCTTTTCCACCTGAATTTTGACCATTTTCCCCTCAGAATTTTGGATTATTTTCCCCTCAGCATTTTTGGGCTTCTTTCCCTCAGAATTTTGACCTTTTCCCCTCAGACTTGTGACATTTTTCCCTCCAAATTCTGGTTTTTTCCCCCCTCTGAATTTTGACCATTTTCCCTCGGAATTTTTGACTTTTTCCCCTCAGAACTTTGACCTTTTCCCCCTGAATTTTGACCATTTTCCCCTCAGAATTTTGGATTATTCTCTCCTCAGGATTTAGACCATTTTCCCCTCAGCATTTTTGGGCTTCTTCCCCTCAGAATTTTGACCTTTTCCCCTCAGACTTGTGACATTTTTCCCTCCAAATTCTGTATTTTCCCCCTCTGAAGTTTGTCCATTTTCCCTCGGAATTTTTGACTTTTTCCCCTCAGACTCGTCACATTTTTCCCTCCAAATTCTGAATTTTTTCCCTCCGATTTTTGACCTTTTCCTGCTGAATTTTGCCCTCCGAGAAAATCCGCACGGCAGGAAGCTGCACAGAGAACTCCCCTCCACTGGGATTTATTTGGATTTTTTTTTTTCCCCCCTCTTTCCCACTATCCCAAAGACCTCCCCAGTCCAAAATCCTTCGGGAAGACCAGAACCACAACATGTACGTGACGGGCTGCACCGAAGTGGAGGTCAAATCCACAGAGGAAGCTTTTGAAGTCTTTTGGAGAGGTAAAAATCTTGGAATTCAGGGCTGATCCCACATCCCAGCACCTTTAGAGCAGGGAAATTCCGCTGGATCAACCCCATCCTTGGGATGGAGCATCCACAACTTCTCCCCGTTTAAGGCTTCCCCATTCCCAGCCCTTCCCAGCATCCCACAGCTGTGAAACCCCTCATGGCCTGATGCTGGAGGGGGTGGAGCTGTGGGAAAGCTGCAGGAATTTTTGGGAATTTTGGGGTGTCTGAGCAGGGCAGAAGAAGCGGCGCATCGCCAACACGCAGCTGAACCGGGAATCCAGCCGCTCCCACTCCGTGTTCATCATCAAACTGGCACAGGCTCCCCTGGATGCTGATGGGGACAACGTGCTCCAGGTGAGTTCCCGCCAGTTCCAGGAGGATTTTATGGAATTTGCCTTGGGAACAGCTCCCGTGCCTCAGGTCTGGAGGTGACAGAGTTAATCATAAAGTCCGGTGTTGAAACAGAGGGTGAAGCTGCTGATTCCTTTGGTGTTCACCTTTTCCTTTGTTTGGGAATCTGAAATCTGGGGAATTGGAATGGTCCAACAGCTTTGAATCCATGGCCCAAGGCAGAAGGGATCTGCCAAACTTCCCAAAAAAAGCTGTGCCGCTGTCTGGGCTGTGCCAACCCCTCTGTATCCAACACATTCTTTGGGAGTGGGTTTTGGGATGAGGTGTCCCCCAGCCCTTTAGGGGGAATCTGGAGGGATCCAGGATTTCTTCTGTGTCCCAGGAGAAGGAGCAGATCACCCTGAGCCAGCTGTCCCTGGTGGATCTGGCGGGAAGTGAGAGAACCAACAGGACCAAAGCCGAGGGGAACAGACTGCGGGAGGCAGGTAGGAAACCCTGGAGCACCCTGCTAATTAACCATGCTAATTAAGCTCCTGCTAATCCTGTCTCCTAGGGAGGAATCCCAGGGATTCTTGAAGTGCTCTGTTAGGATCAGTTAGGATTTGATGACCTCAAATCCTCCCACAAGTTTGCAGCAGCACTTCTGCCACTTCAGTTAATTAGAGCAATTATTAACAAATATCGTTAATTAGGCAATTTATTCTTCTGACTAATCTGGGAACGTGATCCCAGGGCTGCTCATGGAGTTACTTTGCCTTGTGTTTGCTTTTTTTAGGGAATATCAACCAGTCCCTGATGACACTGAGGACGTGCATCGAGGTTCTGCGAGAAAACCAGCTGTACGGGACAAACAAGGTGGGCAGCCCTTCCCTGATGATCCCTGGATTTCATCACCTGCACGAGGAAAACTCACGGGCTTTTCCCTGGCCTTTATTCCCAGATGGTTCCGTACCGAGATTCCAAACTGACTCATCTCTTCAAGAACTATTTCGATGGAGAAGGGAAAGTTCGGATGATCGTGTGTGTGAATCCCAAAGCTGAGGACTACGAGGAAAGCCTGGTAAATTCCCTTTTTCACTTCCCTCCTGCTCTTCTTTTCCTGTTTTTCCCTGGATTCTTGCACTCCAAGAGCTATAAAGAATTGTAATTGTTTTTTGAGCGCTTCCATTATAATTCTGTGGGATAAATCTGCTTCCCAAGTCTTGGTTTTGCTGTTCATATTACACCCGCTCCTTGCTTGGAAAGTGGGAAAGGTTTTCCTTCCTCACAGAATTCCATGGAGCCATATTTGGGCGTTTAATCCCTCCTGTTCCAAGAATCCCAGCTGTCCCTGCCCGAGCTTTTGTGGCACCTTGTGGGGAGGTTTCGGGATGATCCCGACCCGTGGCTGGGAGCCCCGTGCGATTTCAGCCGGATCATTCCTCCTTTTCCCACTGCTCCCAGTCCCGGCTCCGGGTGCTCCTGGCGGTTTTTCCCTGTTTTCTTGCAGCAAGTGATGCGTTTTGCAGAGATGACCCAGGAGGTGGAGGTGGCCCGGCCCCTGGACCGGCCCCTGTGCGGGCTGACGCCGGGGCGGCGCCTCCGGAACCAGGCATTCCGGGAGGAGCTGTCCCGCAAGCTGGAGCTCAGGGGCGGCCCCGTGGGAGCAGGTGAGGGCTGGAGTGGGGGGCTCTGCTCTGGGAGTGTCCACCTGGGAAAGGGAAGGATTCAGGGAAAATTTAGACAGCCTTCCAGGGCCTAAAGGGGCTCCAGGAGGGCTGGGGAAGGGATTGGGATAAGGGATGGAGGGGCAGCGCGCAGGGAATGGCTTCAAATTGGAAAATGGGAAATTTGGGTGGATATTGGGGAGGAATTCCAGGCTGTGAGGGTGGGGAGGGGCTGGGCTGGAATTCCCAGAGCAGCCGTGGCTGCCCCTGGATCCCTGGAATTGTCCAAGGCCAGGCTGGAATGTGGGACAGTGGGAGGTGTTCCTGCCCATGGAATAGGATCATTTTAAGTTCCTTTCCAACCCAAACCATTCCATGATTCCAGCAGAGTTTTCTGTTAGGAATTAAAGGCTGGGAATTAAATTTTAAACCAATTCCACTGAGCCTTAACTGTGTCAGGCTGAACCTCAGTGCCCTGGGAGCTGCTGCTCTTCCCTCTGCAGCATCCCTGTGGAGGTTTCCAACGAATTCCACGGCATTGGGATGAATCCACAATCCCAATATTTCAGCTCCTGACAGGAAATTGTGCCAAGGAAATTGTGGGGTGTTCCTGGATGTTGAGGACCTGCTTTTAGTAAAACAAGGAATCAAGGATGTCACATCGAATCCTTTCCCATCCACCACCTCTTTGGAAACCCCTAGCTCCTATCAATCATTCCCGTTTTTCCACGATCCTGCCCCTTGCCCGTTGGAATTTTCCCATCCTGCTGAGGGATTTTCCATCCTGCAGGACCAGAGGAGCCATCTGCTGCTGAGCTGTTCTTCCAGAGCTTCCCTCCCCTGCCTCCCTGCGAGCTCTTGGACATCAACGACGACCAAACGCTCCCAAAACTGATCGAGGCCCTGGAGCAGCGCCACAAAATGAGGCAGATGCTGACAGAGGAATTTGCCAAAAACGGTAGGAATTTGCCCCAAATTGGAGCATCAGGGCAAAACTCAGGTTTGGTGCCCTTATTATTCCTCAAAGGATCCCCCTTGCCTCAATTTTCTTGTTTAGATTGACTGTTTCAACCTTTTTTTGAGGAATTTTAGGCTTTAGATTTGTTGGGGAAAGCAGAGGTTTGGATGTTCTGGGGATAAGGGAGAAGATTAAAGATAAAATAGGAAATACCTGAATTCTCTTCCAGTTCTTGCCTTTAAAACAATGCTGCAAGAATTTGACTCCAGTGTTGCATCCAAGGAAAATTATATCCAAGGAAAACTGGCTGAGAAGGAGAAAACTATAACTGGGCAGAAGACGGAGCTGGAACGGCTGGAGAAGAAAATTAAAACCTTGGAGTACAAGGTCAGTTGGATCGTTTTGGAGCACAAATCCCATTTTTTTTAAATGGATTATTGGCAAATTCCTTGCCATCAGGAATAAATATTTTGGAGGGAACTTTTGCTGAAAATTTGCTGGCTTTTTTACGAGGTGAGGCTTTTAAAACAACAAAATCGGCGATTTAGAATTGAAAATTGAGATTTCCCAGGGAAATACAAGCAGGGATTCCTGGATTAGAAGGTTGTGTTCCCACCCAAATCCCTCCTCTCTTCCTGCAGATCGAGATTTTGGAGAAGACAGCCACGATTTACGAGGAGGACAAGAGGAACCTGCAGCAGGAGCTGGAGAGCAAGAGCCAGAAGCTGCAGCGGCAGGCGTCGGACAAGAGGAGGCTGGAGGCCAGGCTGCAGGGAATGGTGGCTGAGA
Organism: Haemorhous mexicanus; assembly: GCF_027477595.1. NCBI lineage: Eukaryota > Metazoa > Chordata > Aves > Passeriformes > Fringillidae > Haemorhous > Haemorhous mexicanus. The sequence goes on from NC_082353.1 coordinate 21,516,916, forward strand.
CCTCCCTCAAGTGGGAGAAGGAATGTGTGAGTGCAGGAATGGGGGAAAACGGGATCAAATTATCGGGAATTTGGGGATCTGGGGTGTGGGGAGATCCTAAGGGAGGGGGTTTGTTGGTTTGGTTGGTGTTTGTGGGAATTCCTGGCTGGGAATTGCTCTTTGGCCTTGTGGAGGTTCTTGGGTGGCTCTGCTAAAGGGAAGGGAAGGAGAAGGAGTTTGAGGGGAGGGAAGGAAAAGGAATTTGAGGGGAGGGAAGGAGAAGGAATTTGAGGGGAGGGAAGGAGAAGGAATTTGAGGGGAGGGAAGGAGAAGGAATTTGAGGGGAGGGAAGGAGAAGGAATTTGAGGGGAGGGAAGGAGAAGGAATTTGAGGGGAGGGAAGGAGAAGGAATTTGAGGGGAGGGAAGGAGAAGGAATTTGAGGGGAGGGAAGGAGAAGGAATTTGAGGGGAGGGAAGGAGAAGGAATTTGAGGGGAGGGAAGGAGAAGGAATTTGAGGGGAGGAAAGGAAAGGAATTTGAGGGGAGGAAAGGAAAGGAATGGAATTTAAGGGAAGGGAAGGAAGGGAATGGAATTTAAGGGAAGGGAAGGAAGGGAATGGAATTTAAGGGAAGGGAAGGAAGGGAATGGAATTTAAGGGAAGGGAAGGAAAAGAATGGAATTTAAGGGAAGGGAGAGAAAAGAAGGAAAGGAAAGGGCAAGGAGGGTTGGGCTGTGCTCCCAGGGAACAAGGACAGGAGGAGAGGGAACGGCCTCAGGCTGTGCCGGGGCAGGCTCATTTTGGATACTGGGAAAATTCCCTCATGGAAAGGGTTGTAAACATTGGAACTGCCCGGGGAGGTTTGGAATCCCCATCCCTGCAGGTATCCAAGGGACTCCTGGACGTGGCACTCAGGGCTCCAGGCTGGCCTGGCTGATCCTGGCGGGTTTTCCAGCCTCAGCAATTCCATGTTTTCCATGGCTTTTCCCTGTTCCTGCAGGAGCGGCGGGTGGCAGCCAAGCAGCTGGAGATGCAGAACAAGCTGTGGGTGAAGGATGAGAAGCTGAAGCAGCTCAAGGCCATCGTCACCGAGCCCAGAGCCGAGAGGCCAGAGAGGCCATCCCGGGAAAGGGAGCGGGAAAAGCCTCTCCCGAGATCCGTGTCTCCTTCCCCTGCTCCCGTGAGTCACTCCCAAACCTGCTGGATTTAGGAAACAGCGTTTTTAGGGATGAAGTGCAGGGATTTTAGTCATTAGTAGCCCCCGAGCACAGAGTTGGAGCAGCTTGCTTTGAGCTCCTTGTCTGCTGGTTTTTTCTTCATCCATTCTCCCACCTCCTGATATCCTTAGGAACAGGAAATCCCTGGATTTTTCTGTCCCTGTTTGCTTGGAGTCTCCTGTGTCTCACTGACCTCTCCCTTCTTCCCAGAGCTAAGGTTGGAGCCCAGACTTGGAGCAGCTTGAATTCCTTTTCTTCTGTTTGTTCTTCATCCATTCTCCCACCTCCTGATATCCATAGGAACAGGAAATCCCTGGACCTGTCTCTCCCTGTGTCTCACTGATGTTTCCCTTCTTCCCAGAGCTGCGGTGTCCCTGCTGAAGTTTGAGCCCCGAGCTGGAGCACCTTGAATTCCTTGTCTTGTCTCTGTTCATTGTTGATCCATTCTCCCACTTCCCAATATCCATAGGAACAGGAAATCCCTGGGCCCGTCTGTCCCTGCATGGTGTCCCTGTTTGACTGCACGACGCCTCCTGTGTGTCACTGGTGTTCCCCCTCTCTCCAGAGCTGTGGTGACCCCGCTCAGCTTGAGGACAAAGTTGGAGCAGCTTGAATTCCCCGTGTCCTGTTTGTTCTTCATCCATTCTCCCACCTCCTGATACCCACAGAACGGGAAATCCCGGGATTTGTCTGTCCCTGTTGGCTTGGAGTCTCCTGTGTCTCACTGCTCTCTCCCTTCTCCCCAGAGCTGTGGAGACCCCGCTGAGCTCGGGGACAGCCGGGTGGCCCCGCGGGTGCCCCGGCGCTCCAACTCTTGCAGCAGCATCTCTGTGGCCTCCTGTGTGCTGGAGTGGGAGCAGAGGGGCCCTTCCTGCCAGCCAGCCAGCATTCCCAAATCCAGGAATAAAGCTGGAGCAGAGCCAGGCTCGGCCTGGCCCAGCCCTGCCAGGAGGAGAGGGATGTGCTGGAGCCGAGTGCTGGAGGTGCCCAGGGATAGAGAGGAGCTAGAGCAGGAAGAGGATCCGTGCTGCAGGGTTAGTCCTGGCCTAGTGGGGCTCAGCCTGGCTTAAAGGTTCTCTGACCCTGAGCCTGGCCTAAAGGTTCTCTGTCCTCGAGCCTAACGTAGAGTAGAGCTGTCCCTGATGTCTCCTGCGGGTCCCAGACTGAGCCTGGCTGCTCTCGCCGCCCTCTTGGGGTTTGGAGCTTCCTTGGAAGTCGAGAATTCCCACTTTTAGGGAGCTCTGAGGTGGCCACACTCTGCTCTAGCCATGGGTGTCCTCATGTTTTTCCCTGGTGTTTCCCTTTACCCTGGTGTTTCCCTTTTCCTGGCATTTCCCTTTTCCTTTCCCTCTCCCTTGTGTCTCCTCCAATCCCTCCTGCAATTTCCCAGCTTCCAAGGTGCTTCTGGGAGCTTTTCCTGCCTGGAAACATTCCTTGGATAAACCTCTTGTGTGCCTCAGCTTTAATTTCCTAATTCCCATTAAACTGGGAGCTCTGATTCCATGAATTATCTGGCTCCTTGAGGATTCAGTCCAAGAGCACTTTAGGAAAACAGAGCAGGACAATCCCTTGGGCTGGTGGGGTGGGTTTGGAAATTTGGGAGGAGCTTTCCCAAACATGAGGAGACTTAAAGGAATGTGACAGATTGGACAACACTGTGATAAAATTTCCATGAAATGGGAATTGGCCTGAAATGTTCCACAGATAATTTGATGCCAAGCTCTTGGTGGTGCCCTCAGGATCCAACCCAAGGATCAAACTTTTGTCTTTCCCACACACCCACCCCATCCATTCCCTGTGCCCATTCATTCCCAGTGCCCATTCCGTGTTCTCATTCCCTGTTCCCATTGTTCCCAGAGTGCTCCGGTGGCGCTGCTGCGGCCGCAGCATTCCCGCAGTGCTGGGGAGCGCTGGGTGGATCCCTGTTCCTATTCCCTGTTCCTGTTCCCATTCCCCGTGCCCATTCCCTGTTCTCATTCCCCGTGCCTGTTCCTTGTTCTCATTCCCTGTTCCCATCATTCCCAGAGCACTCCGGTGGCACCGCTGCGGCCGCGGCGTTCCTGCAGCGCCAGGGAGCGCTGGGTGGATCCCTGTTCCCGTTCCCTGTTCCCATTCCCTGTTCCCGTTCCCTGCTCTCATTCCCCGTTCCCATCATTCCCAGAGCGCTCCGGTGGCGCCGCTGCGGCCGCGGCGTTCCCGCAGCGCCGGGGAGCGCTGGGTGGATCCCTGTTCCCATTCCCTGTTCCCGTTCCCTGCTCTCATTCCCTGTTCCCATCATTCCCAGAGCGCTCCGGTGGCACCGCTGCGGCCGCAGCGTTCCCGCAGCGCCGGGGAGCGCTGGGTGGATCCCTGTTCCCGTTCCCTGCTCTCATTCCCTGTTCCCATCATTCCCAGAGCACTCCGGTGGCGCCGCTGCGGCCGCGGCGTTCCCGCAGCGCCGGGGAGCGCTGGGTGGATCCCTGTGCCCGTTCCCTGTTCCCGTTCCCTGTTCTCATTCCCCGTGCCTGTTCCCTGCTCTCATTCCCTGTTCCCATCGTTCCCAGAGCACTCCGGTGGCGCCGCTGCGGCCGCGGCGTTCCCGCAGCGCCGGGGAGCGCTGGGTGGATCCCTGTTCCCGTTCCCTCTTCCCGTTCCCTGTTCTCATTCCCTGCTCTCATTCCCTGTTCCCATCGCTCCCAGAGCACTCCGGTGGCGCCGCTGCGGCCGCGGCGTTCCCGCAGCGCCGGGGAGCGCTGGGTGGATCCCTGTTCCCATTCCCTGTGCCTGTTCCCTGTTCCCATTCCCTGCTCTCATTCCCTGTTCCCATCATTCCCAGAGCACTCCGGTGGCGCCGCTGCGGCCGCGGCGTTCCCGCAGCGCCGGGGAGCGCTGGGTGGATCACCGGCCGCCGTCCCACGTGCCCACGGAGACGCTGCTGCAGCCGCGCGTGCCCAGGGCCATCACGGTGGAGGCGCCCAGCGAGCGCGCCCTGGCCAGGTGTGACCGCTACCTGCTGACCCACCAGGAGCTCGCCTCCGACGGGGAGATCCAGACCAAGCTCATCAAGGTGACCGCGGGAGTCTTGGGAATGTTGGGAACGTTGCGTTGGAATTGCTGAGATTTCGTTAAAATTACCCGAGGAATTCCTGGATGTGGCACTCGGTGCTCCGGGCTGTGGGCACGGTTGAGATCCAGAGCTCATCAAGGTGACCTTGGGAATGTTATTGGAATTGCTGAAATTTCCTTAAAATTACCCGAGGAATTCCTGGGTGTGTTGCTCCAGGCTCCAGGCAAGGCTGAGATCCAGACCGAGCTCATCAAAGTAACCTTGGGAGTCTTGGGAATGTTGCATTGGAATCACTGAAATTTTGTTTAAGCTCCCCAAGGAATTCCTGGATGTGGCACTCGCTGCTCCAGGCCGGGGGCAACGCTGGGATCCAGACCGAGCTCATCAAAGTGACCTTGGGAATTGTGGGGATCTTGGGAATGTTGCTTTGGAATTGCTGAAATTTAGTTCGGCGTTTTCACGGTTGGCTCCCATGATTTGTGGGATCCCATGATTCATGGATCCCGGGATTTTTGGATCTCACGGTCCATTAATCCCATGATTTGTGGGATTCCATGATTCATGGATCCCGGGATTTTTGGATCTCACGGTCCATTAATCCCATGATTTGTGGGATTCCATGATTTGTGAATCCTATGGTTTATGGGATTCCAGTATTTGTGTGGATCCCCTGATTTTTGGGATCCCACGATTTGTGGATTTTCCTGTGGAAAAAGGCAACGATCCATTGGCAGTGAAATGGGAGGAGCTTATTTGTGTCCATATCTCTTTGGGCTGGAATTCTGGGATGGATCCCAGTGTTGTTCCTGTCCCAATCCCGCTTTTCCTTGTCCTTTTCCCATTCCAGGGGGACGTGTTCAAGACCAGGGGTGGGGGCCAGGCCGTGCAGTTCACGGACATCGAGACCCTCAAGCAGGAATCTCCCACCGGGTGAGTCCGGCCTCTGGAATCCTGGAATTCCCAAAATTCCAGTCGTGGAACCTTGAATTTGAGCTTCAGCAGTCCTGGAATTCCCAAGGTTCCCATGATGGAACCTCTCATTTGGGCTTCTGGAATTGTGGGATTCCAGGTGTGTGCATGGAACTTCTTCCTGGCTGGATGATCCAGTGGGAACATCCAACTTGAAATCCCATAAACTTGGAGAAATTTATGGACGCTGGAGCTGCTGGATCCAAGATTTATTAAGGAAGAATAGAGGGGTTTCCCAGTGTTGGAATGTGGCAAATTCCATGAGGTGTGTGCTGTAATCCCACAAATTCCCATTCCAGGCGGAAGCGCCGCTCGTCGCCTCCCAATCCCGACCCTGCCGGGGACGCCGCGGACTCGGAATGGACGGACGTGGAAACCAGGGTGAGCCGGGAATGTCACCCTGGATCCTGGAATGCTGGCCTGGGTCGGGTTGGGAGGGAACTTCAGCTCATCCCAATCCAGCCATTCCATGGGCACTTCCCGCTATCCCGGGCTGCTCCGTCCAGCCCGGCCTTGGGCATTCCGGGGCTGGGGATCCAAACCCCTCTGGATGAGGATTTGGGAATGCTGGGAGCTGGGAATGGTGGGAAGCAGCGGATCCTGACTTTGGTGTGTTCCCAGTGTTCCGTGGCCGTGGAGATGAGGGCGGGATCGGCGCTGGGACCGGGATTCCAGCACCACGCCCAGCCCAAGTGAGTGCTCCTGGAATTCTTTCCCGACGACTTCCAAACTTCGGGAATGCTTTCCCCCTGGCTTTGCTGCCCTTCCCACATCAGGTTTGCATTCCCAAGTGGAACATCAGGAATGGCAGTGGGAATGCCCTGGATTCCCTCTCCTGCCCCTTTAACCTCTTGCTCACATTGTCCGTTGGGAAATCCCAGTTTTTTGGGATTGGGAAATTCCAGTTTCTCGGGATTGGGAAGTTCCCCTTTCTCAGGACTCCATTTCCCTGTGGGAGGAGGGAATTGCGGTGGAATTCCTGCTAAAATTCCAGCTGCATAACTATGGAACCACTAAGGAAGCCTGGAGAATTCCCTCTTTCCCAAATTCTTCATAAGGCATCCCTGGGAATTCCAGCTCCGTGACCAGCCCAAGGAAGTGCTCCTGGATTTCCTTCCTGACAACTTCCAAAATTCAGGAATGTTTTCCCCCCCAACTTTGCTGCTGGATTTCCATTCCTGATTGGAGTAGGGCCGGGAATGGCAGCGGGAATGCCCTGGATTCCCTCTCCTGCCCCTTTATCCTCTTGCTCCTGTTGTCCATTGGGAAATTCCAACTCCCTGTGGGAAGAGGGAATTGAGGAATTGGAATCCAACTTTGTTTGCTGCTCCTGCTACCTAAAAATCCAAGGAAAACACCGGATTTTTTGGAGTTTCCTTGGATTAAAATGTTGGATTTTTTAGGAGGTGTGTGGGAACTGGGAGTGCAAAAACCTGGGAATGAGGAGTTGGCTGCTCCCAAAATTCCTCTGGATGAATCCTGAAAGTTCTCTGTGGCTCTTTCCCATTGCAGGCGCAGGAAGCCCTGAACTGTTCCTGCTGGAATCCCGGATTTTCCCAGCCTGAGGAATGCTCTGCTGCCGCTGCTCCTCAGGAACTGCTTTGTGCTCATTCCCAGAGGTTTTCTGGGAAGCTGGGAAATGGTTCCCTTGGTGATCCCAAAGAGCTCCTGGATGGATCTGTCCTTTTCCATAGATGCAGGGAAATCCTAAATGTCCCTCTGGGATTTCAAACGGAGCTGGATCCGTACAGACAGCGCCAGCAGGCTTTTCCCTGGGGGACTTTTCCAGAGTTTTCCCAGTCTTTTAATCCCAAATCCATCTTTTCCGGTCTTTCCCTCTCTTTTGGGAGACCCAACTGCTGCTATTCCGAGCTGCAGTCCAGCACTTTAAGGGTGTTTTTGGCCATTCCCGATTTTACTGGAAGCAGGAAAAACCTTGGGAATTGGGATTTCTTCTGGCAAGAATGAATTTGGAGTATTTAAGTGTGTCACTGAGCTGTCAGAACATTCCAGAGTCTCCCAAAATCCTGGGAGCGGTGGGAATTCACATCCCAGCTGCTTTGGGGCGTGAGGGGAATTCTGGGATGTTTTCCATGTGGGAATGGGGGGGAAGGGATGTTTTCACAGATAGGGTGAGAATTGTCTGTCTGTCTGTTCCCTGCAAGGTGGTTAATAAATCCTTTTATTCCAAACCCTCTTCCTGGCTTTTAGGGAATTCCAAGGGGAGCGGCTACCCTGGCTTGGCAGAAAGCTGGGATCAGAGGTGTTTTTTGGGATGGTAAATCCCGGGATCTGCTTGGATCCCGAGGTGGGGTTGGGACAATTTTGCCCTCAGGTCTCTGCAAAGGGAATCTGGGGACATTTGGGGCCGTTTTCAGGGATTGCCTCGATCCAAGGGTTTCCAGCCCATGGAAAAGCTTTTCTTCCCGAGGTTTGGGATCCTCAAATCCCAGAATGGCTTGGATTGGGATTGGAAGGGGGGCAGGGACACTTCCCACTATCCCAGGGTGCTCCACACTGGCATTGGATATTCCAGGGATCCAGGGGCAGCCACAGCTGCTCTGGGAATTCCAGCCCAGCCAGGAATTCCTAATTCCCAACTCCCAATATCCATCCCTGCCCTCAGCAGTGGGAGCCATTCCCTGTGTCCTGTCCCTCTATCCTTGTCCCAGTCCCTCTCCAGCTCTCCTGGAGCCCCTTCAGGCCCTGGAAAGGGCTCTGGGCTCTCCCTGGATATTTCCTTTCTCCAGGGGAACATTCCCAGCTCTTCCAGCCTGGCTCCAGAGCAGAGCAGCTCCGGGATCTCCTCTGGAATTTCTCCAGGAGCTCCAGGTCCTTCCCCTGCTGTGACTCCAGAGCTCATGGGGGGACAAAGGGAGAGCTTTTCCAGCCCCTCAGAATTCCATGAGCTCCAGAGGCATCTCCCGGCTGGATCCGTGGGAAGCAGCTCTCCCGGAGCGCCACTAGATGGGGCAGGAAAACCGCGGGAATGGCGCCGCTTCCCGAGCCTGCCCCTGCCCTGGGACAGGGAATGGCTCCTGGGAATATCCCTGCTCCCATCCCTCCTCCTGCTGATTGGGATTGGGATGGGGATAACCGCCGGGAATGGCGCTGCTTCCCAAGCCTTTCCCAGCGGGAATCAGGCTGTGCTCTGGGACAGGGAATGACTCCTTGGGAAATCCCAGCCTGGGCAGCTTCCCTGCTCCCAAACCTCTTCCTGCCCCCTGGGAGGATTGGGATTGGGATAGGGATAACCACTGGGAATGATGGAAAACTCTGGGAAGGATTTATTTGTGGGATTTAATGAGGTTGTTAATCGTTAACGAGGAGCCATCTCTTGGATTTGGGTTCCATTATCCCGGTGACAAGATAAATCCCATTGGGAATATTCCTGTGGAAAACTGGGATACACGAGGAACTGACGCTCATGGAGATGGTTTGGATACAGGCTGAAAACACTGGGAATTCTGAATCGGCTCCCTTGGATTTTATAATTTTATTTTTGTAATTTTATTTACTTTTATTTTTTTGTTTTTATCCTTATTTTTGATTCATTTTAATTGACTTTTATTTTTAAATTTTTCTTCTTATTTCAATTATTTTTAAAATTTTAATTTTATTTCTATTTTGATGTTTATTTTTATTCCTATTTTTTATCAACTTTAATTTTTAATTTAATTTTTATTTTTAAATTTTTCTTCTCACTTTGACTATTTTAATTTTAATTCTGATTTTACTTCTATTTTTACTTTCATTTGTTTTGTTTTCCTCCAAAGCCCCGGCAGTCGGGGCAGGTTGGAGGGGAAATGTTGGATTTGCAGCTCCAAGATCTCCAGGTTTTCCCAGGCAGATCCTGGTCCCAACCCCTTTGATTCCCGGGAAATATCCCTTTATCCCAACCACCTTTATCAGGACAAAGTGGGCAGCAAAATCCAAGCGTTTATCCCAAAAATCCATCCCTGGAGTGCTGGAATTGCAAGGAGCGCTTTCTCCATGAGGTGTCAGTGTGGCACCGGGATTCCCATCCCTGTTTTCCAGCAAACCATGGAAAAGCCTCCTTGGATCAGCAGCGAATCCCAGCTCGTTCCCAGCTCTCGGCATTCCATGGATGGAGCAGGGGTTTGATCCCATCCCTTGGGAAGGGATCGCTGCTCTCGGGAGTCAATCCCGGTCTGGCCCTTCCCACCTCCGTGTCCCAAACTTCCATCCAGCCCCATCCCAGCATTCCAGCTGGGAATGCTCTTTCCCTCATCCTGGAAAAAACAAGCAGCAGGAAAAAGGAGTTCCCTGGAAAGGGGCTTGGGACAAGGGATGGAGGGACAGGACACTGGGAATGGAAAAGGGGATTTAGATGGGATACTGGGAAGGGATTGTCCCCTGGGAGGGGCTGGGGTGGAATTCCCAGAGAAGCTGCGGCTGCCTCTGGATCCCTGGAATATTCCAGGCCGGGTTGGATGGGGATTGGAGCACCTTGGGATGGTGGGGGGTTGCCTGCCCATGGAATGGGGTGGGATTTAATCCCTTCCCACCCACAGCATTCCACGCCATTCCCATCCATGGATTTGTCCCCAGCGTCCTTAAAATGCCGCTGGGAATGATTTTCACATTCTGGCCAAGACACCTTGGAATTCCTTGCCCGGAATTCCACTCTTTTCCTAAAATCCCACCCCAAGCCTTCATTCCCAGCAGGATTTCTTTAAAATTCCTCCCCAAGCCTTCATTCCTGGTAGGATTTCTCCCGGCTTTTCCGGCATTCCCCGAGCCCTCGGGAAGCAGCCGATTGTTCCAGGCAGTGGGGAGCTGGGAGCGCCTGCCGGAGCCATCCCGGTGTGAATTCCCAGAATTAATCCTAATGGGAAGCGACGCTGTCGGCTCCCATCCGTCAGCCCCGGCAGAGCCACTTGGCTCCGTCCCTTGGGATTATGGAAAGGACGGAAAAAATGGGAATGTCCTCAGCTGTTGGGAGCTGCCAGGTGGCTGCTCCATGGGAACGGAGCACCGGGATGCGGCAGGAGCTGGGAAACTCCTGGTGCCACTGGCAGCTCCGAGGGCTCGCTGGAATCCTGAATTTTCCACCCAGGATTCCTTCCTGCTCCTTGTTTTCCCAGCCACTTCCATTGGGTTTTCCAGCCTTTTACACTCCGGAATACCAATTTTAACTCCTAAACTTTTGGCTCCTGATTTCTGCTCCTAAACCTTGGGCTCGGAATTTTTCCTCCCAAATCTGGGCTCCAAATTTTTCCTCCCACAGCCTTGGCTTCGAATTTTTGCTCCTAACTTTTATTCCTAACTTTTATTCCAAACCTTTGGCTCCTATGTTTTGTTCTTAGATCTGGAATCCCAACCTTTTATCCTAAACCCTGGGTTCCCAGTTTTCCTTCCTAATCCTTGAACTTTCTCGTTTTCCTTCCTAAATCCAGGATCTTGATTTTTGTTCCCAAATCCTGGGGTCCTGATTTTGACTCCTAGACCTTCAATCCCATCCAATCCCACCCCTGCCATGGGCAGGGACACCTTCCCCTATCCCAGCTTGTTCCAATTCCCATCCAAACTGACCTTGGGCACTCCCAAGGATTCACCCACAGCTTCTCTGGGAAGCCTATCCTGATTTTTCCAATGTTTCCCTCCAGTGGATATCCTGGATGAGGATCCTCCTGCCTGGCCATGACCCGGGAGCATCCCCATCCCTCTCCAGCTCTGTTTCCCTGGGATCTGATTAATCCATGGGATATTTCATGGATTGCTCCTCCCTGCTCTAGCAGTGTTTTCCTAACCTTTCCCATTCATCCAGCTGCTTTTTTTCCATGCTGGAAAAAAACCTCCCCTTCCTCTGTACTGCAACAGACAGAGCAGTTTATCTGGAAAAGCAGGAAAATTTTCCCTAATCCCTCTTGAATCCCGGGATACCAGCAGGTAACGGGTTCAGTATGGCAGGAGGGGCCGGCCCGGGGTCACGGGGGGAGCAGCAAACAAAGCCTGGCTTGAATTCCTGCTGGGAAATTCCTTGATCCACACCTGATTAAAGCCTCATCCCGTGGAACCAGACGGTTCCTTTGGATCTGGATCCAGAGGAGATGGAGCTGGAGCCCTGCCCACCCCACACAGCTCGTAAATTCCTTGGGATGTGCCGCAGCTTTGGAGATTTTTCCCTCCTCTGCTCCCTCTGCTCATCCCACCTGGATCCCAAGACTTACCTGGGATGCACCTGGAATCTTTTCAGGTGGAATCTGGGGGGAAACCCCCTCTGATCATTCCTGGATGGGAACAAAGCGACTCCGAGACCTTGGTTTTCCAACCGGTTCCTTTGGCAGCGTGTCCAAGAGGGAAAAATATCCCTGCTTTTCAAGTGGAGCCAGGGCCAATGTAAATATTTATGGAATATTTTATTACAATCCCAATTTACTCCTTGATTGGAAACATTTCCTAATAACCCTCTGGAAAATCCAATTAAAGTGCAATTTAAGGGTTTTGCTTTGGGGTTTTTTGGAATCGCTGTTTTGCCAGGAATGCTGATCCTTAAGTCGGGTGGAAAGGTTGGAATGTCAGCGGGGTTGGATGGCCATGGAAGAGCCTGGATTTAAAAATAGGGGGAAAATAGCTGCTTCCTTGGGAAATCCTGGTTTTCCTTGGGAAATCCTGGTTTTCCTTGGGAATGGGGCAGCTCAGCCCTTCCAGGCACAAATCCCTGGAGCTTTTTGTCCCTTTTATCTTGGTTTGGGGCACATCCCAAGGATCCCACCGGCTCCAGTGGGATCAGGGGCATGGAAGGACTTGGAAACCCCCCCAGTGTGAGTATGGGAGGCTTTGGGATTTTTATCCTGATGGGAATCCCGAAGGATAATGATTCCAAAATGATCCTTGGGGTTTGGGATGCTCAGCCAGGGCACGGAGCTGCTGCTCCAAGAACTGTGGGATTTATCCTTGGAATTTTCCAGTTCCTGGCTGAATTCCCAACTTCATTTAGCCAACCCAGAACTTGTTACCTGGTATCTCCCTCCTGTCAAACCTTCCTCTGCTTTCCCCCTTTTCCCTCTGGATCCCACATTCCGGATTTTCCCATCCCAACAAGAGGACGTTCCATCTGCTGAGGATGCCAGGAATGTTTAGGAAGTTTTATTTTTATTGTACAGGACAAAAAATTCCTCCTCAGGAATTCCTTGGAGACCCAAGACTTCAAGCAGGAGGCACGGGCTCCTTTTAAATTGAAAATCAGGGAATGCTGGAATTCTAACGAGCTGGGAAAGGCAATTATCTCCCTGGAAAACACTGGATTCATTAGGATGAACATAAAGGCAAACTTGGGGAAGATAATTGGATCTTTTAAATCTCCATGTTCTTGATCCCTGCTCGTCTCATAAATATGGATTTTTATATAATCCCTAAAAAAAAAACCAGGCTCCCGTTAAGGAGCACAAGGAGTGAGATAAATGCTGGAATTTTTGACATGGAATCAAACAGAAAAGGAACAAAAGGGAAAAGATTTGGGTCCACAGGCTCCTCCTGCCACCTCCTGGCTGTTCCTGGTGCTGGAGGGAATGGATCCATCTGGGACCTGGATGAGCACTGGGAATCATCTGGGTGCTGAGGTCAGGGATTTCCATCACCCATCCCATCCCATCCCAGTCCTGTGCCCTCTGGGAATGCTGAACCTGCTGATCTCCACTGGTGATGGCAAAAGGCTTTTCCCAAAAATCCTGGGGCCATGTCCTGCTCCGTGTGCCCCTGGTGTGGCCCTGGGAGCTGCTTTCCATGGAGAAATTATCCGTGGCTGCACAATGCTGGGAATGCCTTTTGATCCTTGTCCTGCCGTGGGGAACATTTCCACATTTTTGTGCCTCTGTTCCCAGAATCCCAAACCAGGTTTGGGCTGGGAGAGATCCATGGGCAGGGACAACTCCCACTACCCCAGGGTGCTCCAACCTGGCCCTGGACACTTCCAGGGATCCAGGGGCAGCCACAGCTGCTCTGGGAATTCCAGCCCAGCCCCTCCCCACTCTCCCAGCCAGGAATTCCTAATTCCCAATCTCCCACCCATCCCTGCCCTCTGGCACTGGGAGCCATTCCCTGTGTCCTGTCCCTCCATCCCTGTCCCCAGTCCCTCTCCAGCTCTCCTGGAGCCCCTTCAGGCCCTGAGCTCTCCCTGGATATTTCCCTTCTCCAGGTGAACATTCCCAGCTCTCCCAACCTGGCTCCAGAGAGGCTCCAGCCCTGGGAGCAGCACCGTGGCCTCCTCTGGAATTGCTCCAGCAGCTCCAGGTCCTGCTGATGTTGGGATCCAGGGCTGGAGCAGCTCTGCAGGTGGGGCCTCACCTGAGGGAAGTAGATGCCATGGGTTTTCCGATGCCAAGGATTCCTCTGGGATCACTGGAATTGCCCCGGTGCTTCCATGGAGCTGGATGTGACCCACAGGAGTGAGGAGCAGAGAGGGGATGGAGCTCCAGGCATGGAAACCCCCCGGAAAGGCGAGGCCATGAGCTCCTCCAGCCCTTCCCAGGATTTGTGCCATTGGAAATGGAGGCAAGTCAGGCTTAATAATTAATCCAGGCTTATTTAAACCCACGGCTCCTCTCAGTGCAGCAATGATCCACCAGACACGTTCTCCTCGTGTATCCAGGGTCATTTTTAGTGGATACTTCAGCAGAAAACGCTGGTTATTCCCTGTTTAATTAAACCTGTCATTACTCTCCGGATCCTGGGTCAATCCTTGGGAAAATCCAACGCCTTTCCCTCCCTTCCAATGATTAAACCATCGATCAAGAGCGGCTGTTTAATCTCTCTCCCCATAAACAGCCGCTCTTGGCAGCCCCAGCCAGATGGGCAGATAATTTCCAGCGTAACTTGGAATCTATTGGAGTTTCTGGAAGCCTGGCTCGGAAAAGGCCTGGAACATCCCAGGGATGCCCATGCAATCACACGGCCAATTTGCGGGAGTAATTACCTCGGGTCCGTGCGCGCTCCCGGTAATTGGCGCCCCAGATGGTGTCGGGATGCATGGATGGCCACTTGGGCACGGAGAGCCACGCCACGGGAATGGCGCCTGCAGATCCAGCGTGGATCCCGAGTATTCCGTGGATCCCGTGTGTCTCCCTGGAGCAGGGAGCGCCGCCGTCAAGGTGGGTGCTTGAGGCATTTCCACAGGAGGTGGAACGTCCTCGGTTGGAAGGGACCCGCAAGGATCATCCAAGTACAGCCCCGAGAATTTTGGGAAGTGCCCTGGAGAGAGGGAGGAGCCTGCAGGGCATCCGTAAGTAGCCATGAGTTGGGGAATGCCATGGGCAGCTGGAAGCAGGAGGGTGTTGGAGCGGTGCTGCCAGCTGTGATTCCCACAGGATAAATCCGCCTTCAAACGGCTTTTCCAAGGCTGTCCTGCAGTGAATCCATGTGCCATTCCAGAGGAGTATCCACGTTCCATCCCATTCGTGCATTCCATCGAGGAATCCATGTGCCATCCTATCGGCACTTCCGTGTTCTATCAATCCATCCCTGTGCCATCCCATCCGTTCATCCAGGTTCTATCCCATCAATCTATCCCTGTGCCATCCCATCCATGTTTCATCCCATCAGTTCATCCAGGTCCTATCCCATCAATCCATCCCTGTGCCATCCCATCCATGCATCCGTGTTCTATCCCCTCAGTGATCCCTGTGCCATCCCATCCTTTTATCTACATGCCATCCCATTATTTTATCCCTGTGCCATCCCATCCATGCATCCATGTTCCATCCCATTATTTTATCCCTCTGCCATCCCATCCTTTTATCCCTGTGCCATCTCATCCATACTTCCACGTTCCATCCCATTATTTTATCCCTGTGCCATCCCATCCATGCATCTATGTTCCATCCCATTATTTTATCCCTCTGCCATCCCATCCTTTTATCTCTGTGCCATCTCATCCATACTTCCACGTTCCATCCCATTATTTTATCCCTGTGCCATCCCATCCATGCATCCATGTTCCATCCCATCCTTTTATCCCTGTGCCATCCCATCCACGTATCCCTGTGCCATCTCATCCATGCATGCCTGTGCTATCCCATCATTCTATCCATGTTCCATCCCATCATTTTATCCCTCTGCCATCCCATCCTTTTATCCATGTGCCATCCCATCATTTTATCCCTGTGCCATCCCATCCCTGCATCCCTGTGCCATCCCATCATTTTATCCCTGTGCCATCCCATTCTTTTATCCCCATGCCATCCCATTATTTTATCCCTGTGCCATCCCATCATTTTATCCCTGTGCCATCCCATCCACGCATCCCCGTGCCATCCCATTATTTTATCCCTGTGCCATCCCATCCATGCTTCCATCTTCCATCCCATCCATCCATCCCCGTGCCACCCCACCCGTGGCTCAGCATTCCCAAGCCTCCATCTCCCGCTCTCCGCCAATCCCTGCCGCGGCCGCAGGAGGCTGAGCCCTTCCCGGGAGGAGCCTCGGTGCGGAGCGGCTCCATCCCCATCCCGAGCCGTTATCCCTTTTTATTGGGAGCCGCGGCTCCGGAGCTCCGGCAGAAGATAAATTCCAAGGAGCGCGGGGCGGGGGCGCGGCCGGCGGGCTCCGCGCTAACATTTACACTGCGCCGGGGTCGATATCCCGCTGATCCCACTCAATCTGCTCCCTGTGCAAACCCCGCGCCGCCTCCCCCCGGATCAATCCCTCCTCCAAAGGTTACGTGAAGGTGGCCGGATTCTTCTAAGCTGTTTGCAGAGCCTCCGTTTGCTCTGCTAACACAGCCTGGAACTGCTTCCAAGGATTCTGTTTGCCTTGGATTAGGGCTGTTTGCCCAAACACCTTCCCGAATCCAATCGAGGCCAGGCTTTCCAAACATTTGGGCACATCTGTCAATCAATAGCAGCAATCGGGTTCCTGATCCAAACAGCAAACTCGGCCAAATCCAATATTTATCCAAACTTTTACTGACTCGGGCTGGTTTTAAACAATCCAAAGCCACGGAGCAGCCGTTGGTGCCGAAAGGTCCTGGATAATGTGTAACTCCGGGCAAACACAGCCCGATTCCAGCAAGGAGCAGAGCGAAACTAAACACTGGAATTATTGTCCCACTTTTATTGCGGATAATTTGCTTAAATGTCCAGCCATTATCTGCTAATAAGGCCGGGGTTAATTAGGCGGGGCCTAAGAGGGCTCTGGCTGAGCCTGGCTCAAGGGCAGGGTGCAATTCCCGGACTTTGGCCCTCGGGATGGGAGCGTGTTTGGGCAGGTGACTTGGGGGTGTTATCGGGGTGGAAAACACCTGAGTCCAGACAGAAAAACAGGGGGGAAAAAAAATCCTGGGAGGAATCCAGGCAGAGCTGGATTGGGGCTTGAAACAAAGAGGAACGGGAGATGCCAAATGTTTTTCAGGAGACGCTGCCAGGCGGGAATGGCCGGCCGGGAATGGGCCCAAGGAGCCGTTGTAAAACTGGGAGATGCTTTTCATCTGCACCCAAAGGAGCAGGAGAGGCCAGGAATGACACCCAAACACTGGCAAGGCCTGGATGCAGCCCGTGGGTGGGAGCCGAGGAGGAAAAGGGATGGAAATGTCTTCCCAAAGTCATGGGATCATGGGATGGTCGGGGTTGGAAGGGCAGGGACTCCTTTCCCTATCCCAGGCTGCTCCAAGCCCTGTCCAGCCCGGCCTTGGACACTGCCAGGGGATCCAGGGGCAACCACAGCTGCTCTGGGAATTCCATCCCAGCCAGGAATTCCTTCCCAATATCCCATCTAAATCTCTCCTTTTTCCATTTCAAACCATTCCCCCTTCTCCTATCACCGTCCACGTCTGAATTCACTCTCCTTCTTTTTGGAATTCCCTTTTAGGCACTGGGGGATTAAAAAAGGAGGAAGAGCGTTCATCTTTAATTCCTGGTGTGTGGAAGGAGAAAAGTGGGACAGAGAACGATCCACACAATTTTCCCTTTGGATACCCAAACATATCCTCATGACAAGTGACACTCCTCGTAGCTGAAGCCTTTTTCCAGGTGAGACGTTCCAGCTCCGCCGTTTTCCCAGGAAAAGGAGCTTCATTGGGCCCTGTCCAGGAGCAAAGGAGCACCTAAAAGATGCAGGGAGCGATGTTTTCCCTGAATAACGGCGGTTGGAATTCAGGAGGAACAACGGATGAGGCGCGTTTCCCGTCTCCAAGGCTTTGTTCCTGGCAGAGGGGATAAATATTGGATAAGGGCACTTAGGGAACAATTTGGGAGGGATAACAGAGGGAGAATGAAGGAGAGGCTCCTGCAGGGAGCAGCTTTTGGTGGAATCTGGTTATTTATGGAATGGCAGAGAGCAAATGGGAAAATTCCAGCTTCCTTCTAAGCTGGAGAAGGCTGGAGAGGGATTGGGACAAGGGATGGAGGGACAGGACACAGGGAATGGCTCCCAGTGCTGGAGGGCAGGGATGGATGGGATACTGGGAAGGAATTCCTGGCTGGGAGGGTGGGAAGAGGCTGGGCTGGAATTCCCAGAGTAGCTGTGGCTGCCCCTGGATCCCTGGAAGTGTCCAAGGCCAGGTTGGATCACCCTGGGATAGGAAAAGGTGTTCCTTCCTTCCATCCATCCATCCATCCATCCATCCATCCATCCATCCATCCATCCATCCATCCATCCATCCATCCATGACAGTGCTGGGAAGCACCAGGAGCTTTGGAATGGGGCCCATCCCGCACAAAACCCTTGGAATGCCACCCAAGGTGACAGGCAGCAGCGGCGCCGTTCCGAAGTATTTACGGAGCACACAATTCCATAACCTTGGGATGTCTGGAGGAGCCTGGAGCGGCACGGCCAGCACTGGCTCCCCCTCTGCCACGGGATTTTCCCACCGGCATTCCGGCGTTATCCCGCGGAGGGAAGGGCTGGGATGGGGGCTGTCATCACGCGCCGCTATCTCCGCGTTGTCCCGATGCTCCTGAGATCCCGCTGGGAACGCCCGGCTCCGTGGGAGCCGTGTTGGGAGCAGAGTCAATATTGGCTGAGCAAACACCGCCGGGAAAGAGCCGCTGTTTGCAGAGCCGCGGGATCCAGAGGCTCGGCTGCCACTTGGAAATCGGAATAATCCGAGGAATCCGGGGCTTTTCCAAGGTACGGAGTGGTTCTTATGGAGGGGACAGGGGCGGCTCCCAGGGAAGTTCCCGGTGGCTCCGCTCGGGGTTGGAATGGGAGGCGGCTGTGCTGTGGGGTTCCTGACCTTGAATCCATAAAAGAAAAATGGGAATCCACCAGAGCCAAGTGCTGAAGCAGGAGGTGGCGTGGAGTTATCCATGGAAAAGCAGCTTCTGGAGGAGCCGGAGTCTCCCGGCATTGCCGGAGCTGTTCTGGAGCGTTGTTCTTCCTGTGATGGATCCCTGGAATGTCCGGGTTGGATGGGGCTTGGAGCAGCCTGGGATAGTCGGAGGTGTCCCTGCCCATGGAATGGGAGGAGGTTTAAGGTCCCTTCCCACCCAAGCCATTCCAGGACTCTCCATGTCCAAGGAAGCTCTTCTGCCATGCACGGGATCACCCGTTCCCATCGGATTCCATTGGCATCCCCCCTGGATAACGGGAATGCCGTGAGCAGCCACCAAACTGGGGCAGAAATCCCAAATTAAAATCCACCTTTAACCATAAATTTCCATAAGTATTCCAAGATGGATCTTTCCTTCTTCTGTCCTGAGGTTTCCCTTCAGTTTAAAAAGCAGGAAGAGGGAAATAGAAGTCCAGGAAAAGAAAAAAAAAAAACAGGAAAAGATCAAAAGGAATACAAGGAGGCCTTGAGGAGAAGGGATTTGCCTGTTTGTTTTCCTATTTTTTCCGGGAGGAAAGGGAAGGAAAAGGGTTCAAATGACAGGAAAAAAAGGGATCAAATTGAAGGAAAAAAGTGGATGAAACAAAAGGAAATGCTGGAATTTCCTTGGAAGGTGCCTGGGAAGTGCTGTGGGAGCAGCAGGACTGTGATCCCAATCCCTGCCTGCTCCAGTCCTCCAGTCAGGGAGCATCCCATATTCCTGGGATGCTGATCCCCGGATTCCCAAGCCTCGATTTTTAACCCCTCAGAGGCCGGAGCTCTGCCTTTTCCCAGCCATATTCCTACAACTTCCCACTTCCCACCCATCCCGTTGTGCAACGTTCCCTCAGAACCCGTCAGCTCCTGGCATCTCCTGCGTGTTTAATTCTCTTTGGATGAAGGAAATGGAAAAATTGACCAACAATTCCATGCATCCAAGGCCGGCCTTTGGAGCGGGTGTTTATGGAAATCTCCCGCGCCAACCTCTCCTCATTTTTCCCGCTGTGCTGGCACTGGGAAGGACAAATATTTATATTCCAGGCTTTTCCGATTGTTTCCATGTTGAGCTGCTTTCCAAGGAACTCTTCATGTGGTTCCAAGGATTTGCCATTAATTTTCACTTCCAATTGGATCCAGCTTTCCTCCAAGATTTTAAAGTTCGGAAGGATTTGTTTCGGGAATGTGGCGCTGGATTGGCACCACTCCGAGGGTGGGAATGTCATATTCCTGTTTGATTTAAAGGGTAATTAGGCTTGGAATTATATTCCCAACCCCTGGAAGTGGTCTAGGCCAGGTGGGAGCAACCTGGATTAGTGGAAGCTGTCCCTCAGAGGGTGGGATGGGATGAGCCTTAAGGTCCTTTTCCAAAAGAATTCCATGATTAAGATATTGGTCCTCCTTTGAGGAAATAAATTCAGTGGGAAAATCCAGCTGAGTGTCCCTCCAACACCTCCAAATCCTTGGAAATACTCCATGGGATGCTCAGGTTCACCCATCCCATCCCATCCCAGGATTTGCCTTTCCCTCCTTTCCGCCTCTTTTGGGAAAGCAGGAAGAAGGGAAGCAGCTCCCTGATCCCTGACTTCCACATTTAATAAAAGGAATAAAAGATCAGAAACCTGGGAAAAATCCTTAATAATTCACCAGCCTGGAGCCGTTTCATTACTTTGAATTTGCAAACGTTCCAGCAGCTCCTGACACCTTCCCTCGCCCGTGATCCGGTCCCAAAATCCTGGGAATGCTGGCTGGATCCACCTGCCCTGGTTCCGTTCATCAGGGATGTGCCTGGGAGGGGCCACGTCCTGGGAAAAGGCAGCGGATCTGACCCGGAACTGTTGGAAAATCATTCCAGGGCTTTTCCCACCGCCTGCTGGAACCCAGGGATGATCGGGCATCCGTTCCTTCCGGGTGAACAGGAGCTCTGATCCAGGATTTGATCCCGCTTTGCCTCTCCAGGGGCTTTTCCTCAGTGAATTTGGGTCGGGACTGGAGCAGCACCAGAGCTCGGCTCCTTTTCCTCGGGCTGTTTCCATTCCTGGTTTCAGGAGCTGGGGGTGGATCCCAGCTCCCAAGCTTGTCTTCCCCAGCTAATTCCAATGCCGGCCAGGTGCCGGAGCTTTGGGATGCGGGAGCTTTGGGCTTGGGTAATTATCCTTGGATTTTAAGCCGATTATGGCGACTCTGGAGCGGTGTTTGTTGGATTTCCCCACGCTCGGTGTTTGCTCAGCGGCTCCCAAAGTCAACACGGGCCTGATCAAACATCCCCCATTCCTCCCGTGGCCCTTTTCCCAAGGATCCGCTCCCAGGAACGGCCGCGGGGAGCTGGGAATGCGCTGTCCAGGTGGCGCGAAGGAATTCGGGATGATCCCGAGCCAAGGAGGCCGGGATGGAGGTGTGGCCCATCCCAGGGAGCATGCCGAGCCAGGCACAGACCCTGCAGCGGCTCCTGGAAAACCAAAGGATTTCCAGGAAGGGAGCAGGAATGCTGGACAAGCCCATGGATGTCCCTGCAGGTCCGTGTGGCTCCAGAAGGAAGCTCAGGCTCCCAGATTCCCGAGGCCAGCCCCTGCGGTTTGCCAAGGTGGGAAGGGGCTGGCAGGAGCCCAGAATTCCTGTGGGATCCCAGGACTGGGAAAGCTCCTGGTTCCTGTGGGGGGCTCCCCCTGCTCCTCACACTGCCCAGGATCCCAGGATGCAGCTCCAGCCCTGTCCTGCATCCCATGGAGTGGCCACTCAAATTCCAAAGGAAAAGCTGCTCCTCCTGCTCCAGCCTGGCCTCGGACATTCCAGGGATCCAGGAGCAGCCACAGCTTCTCTGGGAATTCCATCCCTCCCCAGGGAACAATTCCTTGCCAATATCCATCTCTTCCTGCCCTCTGGCCATGGGAAGCCATTCCCTGTGTCCTGTCCCTCCACCCCTCATCCCAAGCCCCTTTCCAGCTCTCCTGGAAGGTTCTGGAAGTGGCTCTGATCTCCCCGGAGCTTCTCTCAGCAGGAACTCACCTTCCAATGGTCAACCACAAACCCCGAAAAGAATCCATAAAAAAACCCAGGAAGCAACCAACCAACCCCTCCGGCACTCCGGGAACATCAACTCCCCGGGATTGGCAGGGAATGAAAGCATTCCCTGCTCCCTGCCAGCGCCGGAGTGAAATCCCAGCCCCGCTCCTGCCATGCATGGCTGATGAGCCAAGAGCCCCGAGGAGCCGCAGCTTTCCCTTGTTCCCGCTCTGGAGCCGCATTCCCGCTTTTCCGTGTTCCCTGGCACATCCATGAATATATATTGACCTTATTAGAGCAGCGCTGCCAGCAGCGCCCAGGCCTCGTTTGCACAAATTAAAGCTGTCAGCGGGTAATTCATGGAGCTGCGGGAACCGGGAACCGGGAACCGGGAACAGGGGCGGCGCTCCCGGGGAACGGCGGGGCCGGGGGCAGGTAGGGAAAGGGGATGGATTGTGGGGTGGAACGGGATGGGAACGGCCTGGATTGGGAGCAGGAAGGGAAAGGGGATGGATTGTGGGGTGGAACGGGATGGGAACGGCCTGGATTGGAGCAGGAAGGGAAACGGGATGGATTGTGGGGTGAAACGGGATGGGAATGGCTTTGATTGGGAGCAGGAAGGGAAAAGAGATGGATTGTAGGATAAACATCCAGCTCAGGATGACATGGTTGTACTCAGGTGGGATTGGGCATTTTTTAGTGATTTCTTGCTCAGGATGGTTTTCTTCCTTCCCTTCCCTTCCCTTCCCTTCCCTTCCCTTCCCTTCCCTTCCCTTCCCTTCCCTTCCCTTCCCTTCCCTTCCCTTCCCTTCCCTTCCCTTCCCTTCCCTTCCCTTCCCTTCCCTTCCCTTCCCTTCCCTTCCCTTCCCTTCCCTTCCCTTCCCTTCCCTTCCCTTCCCTTCCCTTCCCTTCCCTTCCCTTCCCTTCCCTTCCCTTCCCTTCCCTTCCCTTCCCTTCCCTTCCCTTCCCTTCCCTTCCCTTCCCTTCCCTTCCCTTCCCTTCCCTTCCCTTCCCTTCCCTTCCCTTCCCTTCCCTTTTCCTCCTTTCCCTTTTCCTCCTTTCCCTTCCCTTCCCTTTTCCTCCTTTCCCTTTTCCTCCTTTCCCCTTCCCTTCCCCCTTTCCCTCTTTCCCTTCCCTTTCCTCCCTTTCCTTTTCTCTCTTTCCCTTCCCCATATTTTTCCCCTTGGGACACTTCCAGGGATGGCACATCCATGATTTCCTTGGAAAAGCTGTGCCAGGGCCTCCCCACCCTCACTGGAAGGAACTTGCTCCTCCCTGCAGTGTGAAAAGCGACACAAAATCCAAACCTTATCTCCCAAATCCACCCAATCCCAGTGGATCCCAATCCCTCCCGGCTGGAGCCGCACTGATCCCTGGAGCCATGGCCGGAGCAGCAGCTCCAGGGTTGGATTTGTGCCCTGGGATTTGAGCCGGGGCTAAATTTGTCCCGTTGACACTTGGGAGCAGTGACAGGCACGAGGAGAGGGAAGAGCCTCCCTTTTCCAGCGCCAGAAAGATCGGCTGGAAAAAACTTTCCCTCTGGATTAGCACCCTGAGGCGCCTGGAGCTGTCGCTTCCAACGTCTGGGATCTACAGATCGACCTCTGCCGGCTGCTGGACTGGGAAAAAAAGGGGGAAAAGCCATTTTTTAGGGATGGCAACACGTGCCAATGCACCAATCCAGGCTGGAACACGCCAGGAATTCCCTTTCTAAACACCCAACGCCGTGGCTGTCCCGAAAGCTGGAATTGCAAGTTCCCCAGCAGCCTGGGGGTTATTTATAGCAGGATTAAGAGTTGGTGTTTTCCTTCTCCAGGAAACTTGGGAAGGGGACAAATGACCTCAGTGTGAAGCAATGGGATTTTGTGGATTTCTGTGGGAATCTGGAGCGGGATTAGCGCCTCTCCTCTGTTCCTGGGCAGGCTGGCAGCTGCTGGAGCAGGGAAGGAACCCCGGGAAGCAAAGAGCTCCAAAATTCCCAAATTCCCTGCCAGCCCTGGGTCCGGAGCCAGCTGCCAAACTCCTCTTATTCCAGGCATGAGGAAGGGGATAACGGGAACAGGAGGGTGGGAATGGGATAGGAACACCCCCTGGGTGCCTTTCCCTTGGAAAGGGATCTGATGTCCATGGGATCAGCTCTTCCTTTCAGTGGCAGAGATCCCTGCTTTTCCCAGAGATATTAGCACAGGAATGGGTTTGGATCCAGCCCTTGCCATGGATTTCCAGGTTCTTACCTGAATTCCCTCTGGGAATTCATTCCTTGAGGGAAAAGCAGGATGTGACATGGAAATAAACACAGGAATTGCTGCTGGGGGAATGGTTGGAGCTGAAGACCATAAAGGGCTTTTCCAACCTAAAGCACTCCGGGATTCCAGGATTTTTCCTCCTCCTATCCCAGGGATATGAGGACAGGAATAAGTTCAGATCTGCCTCCATCCATCCCGCATCCTCCAGCATTCCATTCTCCCCAGGTGTTCCCAAATTCCCCTCCAGCATCCCAGTCATGGAGCTGTGAATTGTTCTCATTGGAATTGGTGCAAAGTTGGAAGGGTTTTCCCTCTGGATTTTACCTCGGGATTTCTTCCTCAGGATTTCTTCCTCAGGATTTTTCCTCTGGATTTTTTTTTTCCTCAGGTTTTTTTCCCCTCATGATTTTTCTTTGAGATTTCTTCATCGGGATTTTTTCCTTGGGATTTCTTCCTCAGGATTTCTTCCTCAGGATTTTTTCCTCGGGATTTCTTCCTCAGGACTGCTTCCTGGGGATTTTTCCCCTGGAATTTTTCCGTGGGGTTTTCCTCGGGCTCTCAGCAGCAGCAGCAGCAGGATGTGCCGGACAAGGCTGATTCCCTGAGCTCCTCTGCTCCCTCCCTCTCCCGTGCAAGGCGGAATTCCAGGAGCGCTCATCTCCGGGATTTTCAGCCCAGAAGGACCCTTTGCTCCCGTTTTTCCAGCTGCTGCCATTTGGAGTGCCCGTGCTGTTGCAGCTCCGTGGATAACGCCTCTGGAGCAGAGCTCCTTCAGCAAATCCAGCAGAGCCATCTGTGATTTTCCACTCTTGGGTGGATAATTGGATTGGAGTGCAGGGTGGGCTCGGGGCTGGAATTTTTCCCTGCCTGGAAGCACCGAGGCACTCACAGGCAGGCTCCAGGAGGATTCCAGGCAGGAATGGAGCCATTCCCAGCTGGGAAGGGAGCACTTTGTTCCTCTGGGATTCTCAGGGCCGCTCTCATGTTGTCGCTGTTGGGAAGGAACCTCAATTTTCCTCCTCTGCTTGATCCTGGATTTTAAAATTCCGAGAGCTGCGGAATATCCTGGATTTCCTTTGGATCTGGAAGGGTCCCTCAGGATAGCCCAGAATCCCAAGGATTCATTAAACATGGGATAGTGGTGGCATTTCTGATGAAAAGTGGGATTTTCCATCCCGGAGAAGGGAAGGATCCAGGGAAACCTTGGAGCAGCTTCCGAGGGGTACCAGGAGAGCTGGAGGAGGAACTTGGGATGAGGGATGGAGACACAGGACACAGGGAATGGTTCAGATAGGAAAAGGGGGAATTTGGGTGGGATTTTGGGAAGGAATTCCTGGCTGGGAGGGAGGGGAAGGGCTGGGATGGAATTCCCAGAGGATCTGTGGCTGCCCCTGGATCCCTGGAATGTCCCAGGCTGGGATGGACGGGACTGGTGCCCCTCACTTTCCCCTCCTGGGCCACCTGGCAGAGCCAGAGGTTGAGTTTTCCACGGCTGCACCTTCCCAAGAACATTCCCTTAACTTTATCCCGGGGTGAGCCAACAAATCCAGGAGAATCCCTGCATTTCCACACTTTTCCTGCCCCTTTGGAGACGGCCGTGCCGCGGGGCTGGGGGGATTCAGGGGTGGGCTGTGAGCGGGGCCGGATCCTCGGGATGCTGCCAGCTCTGCTTCCCGCCAATCTTCCCAGGATTTCCAAGGCCTCCCGTGCCAGCTGCTTCCCTGTATCCAGCCCCTTTTCCGTGCAGTAGCCTAGGAAAATATTGAACCCATGCCCAGAGCAACACCAGGATATGAAGGGGAAAACTTTAAGATGTTTTGTAACTCCTTTTTTTCCTTTTTTTTTTTTTTTTTTCCCCAGGACCTGCCAACTCTTAATTTTTCCAGTTTGGAATAAGAGCCTCGGATCCATCTGTTTGCTGTCAACTGATGTTTGTTTGGAAAGGGATTTTATGGATTTTTTCCAGCTCGCACTCCTGTTCTTCCACCCAGTTTACTGAACTCCATAAATGTCGGCTCTGGCAGTTTTTTCGGGCGAGTTTTGATTTAGGATTTAATCAAAATGGAGCCGTCAGTGTCTTTAATCAATGGGAATGGAGATCAAAACCAAAGGAATGGGAGTGAGGAATGAAATATTTAATGGATCCCTTTGAAAGTGCCTGATGCCCGACCTAATGGCTGCCAGGGATCATTAGGACAAACTTCCCCAAAAAATAACCTCCAAAAACTGCTCGCCGTGGTTTTTAAAGATAAAAAGGGGAAAGCAATTTAAGCTTAAAAGCAATTCCAGCCTTTTATCCCATTAAATATTAAAAATAAAGCAGTGCCAGTGGCTCTGAAGCTGCTGGAGCTCCCAGGGACAGGGATTGGTGTCCAAAGATCCCGGTGCTCATCCCGGTTTGGGCTGTGGGGATGGGAAGGTGCTTGCCTGGATTGGGCTGTGCTCTCCGTGGGATGGTGGCACCGGCATTCCCTGCCCGATGGGATGCAGGGATTTAGTGCGGAAGTGAATCAGTGGAAGGTGGGAGGTGCAGCCATGGCCCCCCTGGCACCGCTCCATGCCTCCAACTCTTCATCCCTTCATCCTCTGTCCCTTCAACCCTCCATCCTTCCAACTTCCCATTCTTCCATCCCTCCAAACTTCCATCCCTCCATCCCTCCATCCCTCCATCCCTCCAACCTCCCATCCCTCCAAACTTCCATCCCTCCAACTCTTCATCCCTTCATCCTCCATCCCTCCATCCCTCTGGGTTCGGCTGAGTTCGTTCCCGCTCGGTCGGTTTCGACTGAGTCCGGCCTCATTCGGCCGGGTTCGGCTGAGTTCGGCTCCTCTCGGCCGGGTTCGGCTGAGTTCGGCTCCTCTCGGCCGGGTTCGGCTGAGTTCGGCTCCTCTCGGCCGGGTTCGGCTCGGCGCTCTCGGGCGCCCCCTGCCGGCGCGTTCCTGGCGCGCGCCCATGATCATGGACACAGAAAATCCTGGAATGGTTTGGGAGGGAAACCCATCCCCATCCCATCCCATCCCATCCCATCCCATCCCATCCCATCCCATCCCATCCCCATCCCATCCCATCCCATCCCATCCCATCCCATCCCATCCCATCCCATCCCATCCCATCCCACCCCTGCCATGGCAGGGACACCTCCCACTGTCCCAGGCTGCTCCAAGCCCTGTCCAACCTGGCCTTGGACATTCCAGGGATCCAGGGGCAGCCGCAGCTGCTCTTGGAATTCCAGCCCAGCTCCTCGCCACCCTCCCAGGGAACAATTCCTTCCCAATATCCCATCCATCTCTGCCCTCTGGCAGTGGAAGCCATTCCCTGTGTCCTGTCCCTTGTCCCCTCGGATGCCACCAAGCCGCTGGAGGTGCAGCCTCAGAGCCCTGTCCTGGGCACAGCCACTCTGGGGGTTCCTCCAGCTCCACCTCCCACTGCATCCCAGAGAACTGGCAGGGATCCCGGCTCCCCAGGATCCCTCCTCTGCATTCCCATGGATAAAACCAGGATAGTGGGACACCTGTGGCTTCAAGGAGCAGCTCCCCGGGCCTCCTTCCGGCACGGCTGCGTTTTTAATCAGCTTTTTTAAATTTAATTTTCAGCCTCTTTCTTCTCCTCTTTCTTCTCCTGGCGTTTTTATCTCCGCTTTGGATGCACAAATCCCGACTATTTTGTTCCTGGAGTCAGCGGGATGATCAAGGGGTTTGCAGCCTCGTGAATTATTCAGGATATCAGAGTTCCTCGCTAAATATTTTTGCTTCCAGCCTGTCAGGGAGAAGATCACAGGAATATTTTGTTCATTCCAAGATCTCTCTCCGAGCGTCGGTGACGGGCAAAGCGCTCCCATCATTTCCAAAGGTGCTCGTTAAGGCAGGGGCATTAATTAGAGCAGGAGCAAAGTCATTGTCACCCCCGAGGTGGCTTTGGGGACACGGGGCTGGCTGGGAATCTTCTCCAGGGCTTGGAGAGGGAATGGGGCTGTGCTGGCACTGGTGGACTGGGATGGGGTGGTGGGAATTCCCTGGATGAAGGTGGCAGTGCCACCCCCCAGACCAGGGGACACCAGTGACTCTCAGCTCAGCGGTCCCTCATTCCCGGGAGGGATGGGATCCCAAAATCCTGGAATAGGTGGGGTTGGAAGCGAGCTCTGCCCAGGCGGGATCACCCAGGGCAGGTGACACAGGGACATATCCAGGGGGTTTGGAATGGCTCCGGAGAGGGGGACAATGGCACGGCCTTGGTGGGACAAACAATGGCACGGCCTTGGCGGGATGATGGCACATCCCTGGTGGGACGATGGAATGTCCCTGGTGGGACAATGGCACATCCCTGGTGGGACGATGGAATGTTCCTGGTGGGACAATGGCACATCCCTGGTGGGACGATGGAATGTCCCTGGTGGGACAATGGCACATCCCTGGTGGGACGATGGAATGTTCCTGGTGGGACAATTGCATGACCTTGGTGGGACGATGGCACATCCCTGGTGGGACAATGGAATGTTCCTGATGGGACAATGGCACATCCGTGGTGGGACAATGGAATGTTCCTGGTGGGACAATGGCACATCCGTGGTGGGACAATGGAATGTTCCTGGTGGGACAATGGCACGGCCGTGGTGGGACGATGGAATGCTCCTGGTGGGACAATGGCACATCCCTGGTGGGACGATGGAATGTTCCTGGTGGGACAATGACGTGTCCCCAGAGGAATAATTGCATGTCCCTTGTGGAATGGTGGCATCTCCTTGGAGGGACAATGACGTGTCCCTGGTGGGATTTGGTGGGCCAGCGGCGCATTCCTGGTGGGACATTGGAATGTCCCTGGTGGGACATTGGAATGTCCCTGGTGGGACAATGACACATCCCCGGAGCTGCCGCCACACCCCACCAACGCCTGGCACTTCCCCACCGATATTTTTTGGGATTTGTGGTGGTTTTTCCCAACCCAGACCTCTCTGAGATCTCCAAAGTCCAACCTGCTTCCCCGTTCCTCCGGAGCGGCACCGCGGCTCCGCTTCCTGGCGTTCCGTTTCCGCGCGCGGCGTTCCGGGGCTCCATATTGTCGCCATTATCCGACCTCTTCTTGTGGTTACATCATAAAAATTCCTCGGGTCCTGGAAGCAGCCCGGGAATATTTGCATATGTATATCCTTCGTTTTCGCAGCACAGCCTGGCTGCCAGATGGGAAAACCGACGGAGCCTCCAACATTTATCCGCGACTCCGCCGCTTCCCTGCGCCGGGAACCGCGGCGGAAGCGAGGTGGTTTTCCAAACCCTGGGATACTTCCACGAGGATCGGGGAAAAGGGGAGGGGAAACCACATGGAATCGATTAAAGGCTCTTTCCCAGAGTTTAATGGAAAAGGTTCCTTTGTGGGCCCTTGGAAAAATGGGAGCGTGGCTCCAGAAATCCCCTTTTTCCTTGGATTTCACCCCATGTCCAGCACACGGATTGGGTGCCCTGGACCCCACGGCCCACACCTGGATTTATCCCAAAGAACCAGAGAGGTTTGGAGGGGAAAACACTTTTCCTTGGGAGCACAGGACGGAAATTCCGACTTTTTAATTTCTTTCCAAGCCCAGATTTCGGTGTTTGGGGTATAGCGGTGTTTTTTGGGATATAAGGATGTTTTTTGGGATTTAATGGTGATTTTTAAGAGTATGAAGCTGGACTGTTAAGGTATAATGATGCTTTTCGGGGTACAATGGTGTTTTTTGGGATATAATGATTATTTGGGAATATAATGGTATTTTTTGCGATACGGTGGTTTTTTGGGATACAATGACATTTTTTTGGGATGTAATGGTGTTCTTTTGGGGTACAATGATCCTTTTTAGGGTGTAATGACGGGATTTAGGGTACAACGATGGTTTTTAGGGTGCAGTGATTTTTTGGGGGGGTACAAGGAGGACTTTAGGATGCGGTGTTGATTTTCAGAGTGAAATTATGGGGTTTAGGGTGCAATGATGTTCTCTAGGGCACAATGGCACTTTTTGGGGTGCCATGCTGAAATTTTGGAGTGTAGCAATGATTTTTTGGGGGGGGCCTAATAATTTTTTTGGTGTGTAATGATGCCTTTTAGGACTTTCACAGCATAAAGTTCCTTTTGGGGTAGGTTGATTTTTTGGGGTGCCACGATGTCATTTTGGGGGCACATTGAGGGGCACAAGGGATTTTTTGGGATATAGTGATGATTTTTGGGATCTCAAAGTGTTGCTCCATGTCCCTAAGTCAGTCTGGGATCTCTTCCACATCGGAGAACTTGTAAGGGATTAATCACCCACCCTAATTATTTTGGAACATCCCAAATTATCCGGGCGGAACAGCAGGAAAACAACGCGGCCTCGTCTTCCAAGCAGAGCCTCATTCCAGGAATCCGTCATCTGTTCATTCCTTAAAGCTCTGACAGCAGAACCTGGGATCCAAACGTCCCTAAATGCTTCCCGATGACACGCACCAGGAATTTTCCGGCACTATTCCGGAAATGTAACGACAAGGGCGCTTCCGCTGGGATTAATTGGCTCCTAAGTGGTTGCATGTGTTGTGTTTGGAGTGCTGGATCCCAGGCTTGGAATGCTGCTGGAGGCGGGAATTCCAGGCTCAGGGAAGAGATTGATCTGGCTCCAAAGGGTGGAGCGCACTTTTCCAGGACTGGGATTGGAGCATCCCGCGAATAGGCTGAAAAAAATTAATTTAAAATATGATTTTAAGGAAAAAAAGTTGTTTGGTATTTTTTCCTAAAAATCCAGGCTGGGTTTTTGAAGCAAATTCCAGATTTTATTTTGGTTTTTTTTAACTTTTTTTAGGATTTTTCCAGGATTTGTGGAAATCCTGGAACCATCCAGGATCTGTAAATCTAGGAGCACCAGGGTTTCTGCTGGAAGGTTCATGGAGCCAAGAGCAGCAACAGGGCCTTGGTGGAAATTCTGGGAGGAGGAGGAATCCACGACGATCCATGAAATCCTGGAGGGCCAATAAAAAATGGGAAAAGCAGGGATGTGAATCCCTTTGGGAGCATCCCAGAGCTGCTGGAAATGTGGCAGCGAATCAACTTTGTCACCCCATCCCTGGAAATATTCCAGATTGGATGGGGCTTGGAGCAACCTGGAATAGTGGGAAGCGTCCCTGTCCTGGCAGGGGTGGGACGGGATCAGCTCTAAAACCCCAACCCAAACCACTCCAGGATTCTCTGCAATCCCATCCCACGGAAAAATGGAATGTTTGCTGTGCCTTGTGCTGTCCAGGGGTTGTCCCTGTGCCTGGGGAATTCCCGGCTTGGAGGAGATTTTGGGAAGAAGCAGATTCCAGGCTGGAAAGGGGAGCATGGAGGTGGCTGATCCGTGCCATCCATGGCCCTTCCTGCAGGGATGGGAGTGCTCCCGGGGACGGGGCCATTCCTGGTGTCCTTGAGGGTCCAGGATCCTTCTGGAGCTGTCCCAGAGCCATCCGTGCCTGCCACATTCCCGACGGATCCTCGGGAGCTGCCGCTGAGATTTTCCACCCCATCCCAATGACATTCCCGGGGCTGGGAACAGGGACACTTTGCACCCACTTTATTTATATCCCGTGTTTTTTTCCTGGCTGAGGGAGAGGATAACTCTTCCCTGCTGAATTCCATGGCTTTGTGCTCCGCTGGATTTTAAATAGCACAGGGGAAAAATGGGAATCTTTGGTTGGATGGGCCAGGGCTGGAGCCGACCTTGAGTCCGCGCTCTCCTGACTTTGGAACTCCGGAGGGACACGGAGCGTTGCCTTTCCCTTTTTTTTTTTTTATTTCCCTTTTTAAACAAGAGATAAATCCCTGGAGCCCTGGAGCAGGAATTGCAGCCGCAGCTCCCGTGATCCGTGAGGAGTTTTCACAGCTTTCCTTTCAGCTGGAAAATTGCTCCAGTCGGCTGTGACCGGCTCGGGAAGAGGCTGAAGCTGCCTCATCCCGTCCTTCCCAGGGCATCTGGATGAGCAGGGACATCCTCCTGGCACAATCCCTTCAGGAATCCAGCTGGGAGTGCTGAGGACGGGTTTGGGATAATTTGGGATGAGGATGTTTGGCTCAGCAGAGCTCTGGGAATATCAGTGGGAGGGTCACAGAGTTACTTGAATTTTTCCTGATTTTTTTTTTTTTGGATGCAGTCATTCCCAGCTGGAATTTTGGAGGCAGGAAGGGCCTGGCAGAGGAGCACATCCATCACTTTTGGGAGCTTTTGGGAATCCTTTTAAGGCTGAGAGAGGTAAGAAAAAGCCCTGGCACGGGACAAGAACCTTCCAAACCCCGATGGAAAACAGAGCAAGTCCCACTCCCTGTACTCGTTTTCCTCTTAAAATCCGGACCTTTGGGTTTTCTGGATGGCCAAATGGAAAGCTGGGATGGGCTAAAAACCAGGAGCAATTGCAAACTGTCCTGGGAGATGGAAAAGAGCAGCTCGGGGAAAATGGGATGGATTTTCTCTGCAGCCCCGGGAATGCTGCAGCCCTCCTCAAATGTCTTTTTTTGAAGCGGGCTTTATATTTGAATCCCAAACTTCCTGAGGCTGGAAAAGATTTCCAGAATTGTTGAGTCCAGCCTGTGGTGGATCAACATCGTTTCACCCAGCCCAGAGCCCTGAGTGCCACATCCAGGAATTCCTTGGAAACCTCCAGGGATGGGGACTCCAAACCTCCCTGGGCAATTCCAATGTTTAACAACGCTTTCCATGAGGAAATCCCAGCTGGTGTCCAGCCTGAACCTCCTCTGGAGCAGGCTGAGGCCATTCCCTCTCTTCCTGTTGCTGCTTGCCTGGGAAAAGAGGCCAAATATATTTGGGAATGGACTCTAGTGGGATTTTTCCTGTGTTTTCCCATGTGAGGCTCATTGCCCGTGGGAGCGAGGGGATGCAATCCCATGGATCCCCTGGGATTTGTTTTTGGGCTCTTTTGGGTCACAGAAATCCCAAACATCCATAGGAAATTTTTCCCCTGGCTGGAATTTGCCTTCCCACGGGCAAGGCTGAGGGGAGGAGTCCCCACCTGAGCTGCCCAAGGGGTGACAGGGACACGGATCCCATCCCCATTCCCGGCTGGAGCAGCCAATCCCTGCTGGCTCTGCAGCCAAGGAAACCTCCTTCCAAGGAAACCTCAATTCCGAGGAAATCTCCCCTTCCCTGCCCGTTCCAGGAGCAGTTTCCACCTTGCTCCGGCCAAGTGGAGCCAATTTCCATTTGTTGTTCCTGGGAGCTGGAGCTCGGGAGCCGTTCCCGGCGTTCCAGCCCCTTCCCGGGCTGCCAGCCGCTTTCCCTCCCGGCAGGGAGCACCTGGATCCCCCTCTGCTGCCTCCAGCTCTCTCCCTGCTCCAGCTTCGGGAAGGAGCGAGCTCCGGAGCCCTTCTGATGAAGATCTCCCTGGAGCTGACAGTGGGAATAGCTGGAATGTGGAGCTGCAGCTCCGTGCCTCAGCTGTTTCCTTTCGAGCTGTCCCTGGAAAATTCCAGAGGCTGATGCCGATATTTTTAACGCGGCAGCGCTGAGGGAGAGAGATCCGGATTATCCCGACCCACCTGGGGCTGGGAGCAGGGATGAGATGGAGCTGCTGCTCCTGGAAGTCTGAGAGGCCTGAGCCATTCCCAGCTCCCAGAAATTGTCCCGCACCTCCCAAATCCCAGCTCCTCCAGGAGGTGGAGGTCTGGAGTGTCTTGAGCAACTCATCCCGGGCTCATTCCCGGCAGGAAAGGGGGGAATTGTCCCCCCTTTCTCCCCCTCAGGTGAGGCCCCACCTGCAGAGCTGCTCCAGCCCTGGATCCCAACATCAGCAGGACCTGGAGCTGCTGGAGCAATTCCAGAAGAGGCCACGGAGTTGCTCCAGGGCCGGAGCCTCTCTGGAGCCAGGTTGGGAGAGTTTGGAATGTTCACCTGGAGAGGAGAAAGATCCAGGGAGAGCTCAGAGCCCTGGCAGGGCCTGAAGGGGCTCCGGGAGAGCTGGAGAGGGACTGGGGACAGGGATGGAGGGACAGGACACAGGGAATGGCTCCCAGTGCCAGAGGGCAGGGATGGATGGGAGATTGGGCAGGAATTCCTGGCTGGGAGAGTGGGGAGGGGCTGGGATGGAATTCCCAGAGCAGCTGCCCCTGGATCCCTGGAAGAGCCCGAGGGATTGGAGCACCCTGGGATAGGAAAAGGTGTCCCTGCCCATGGCCGGGGTGGGATGGGACAGGATAGGATGGGATTTAAGGTCCCTTCCCACCCAAAACCATCCCAGGATTCCGGAATTCCACGATCCGTGTACCTGAGGCAGGGCTCGGACAGCCGGGATTGAGTTGTCTCGAGATCCTTTGGGAGCAGCTCCAGGTCCCAGTGCCACAACCCGACCTGGGGGTGCCATCAGTGAAAATAAATCTGCCTAATCCCGAGGAATGAGCGGGAGCAGCAGCAGCTCCGGGGAGATTAGAACCGAGTTTTGCGTTACAGCACTTGGAAGGGCCGGGATTTACTTGGAAACCGAATCCCGTTAATTAGCATTCTGCTAATGGCAGCCCTGGATAAATATAGCATTCCCTAATCCCAGCGCGAGGCGCAGGTTGACATATTTAGATCGTTGATATCAAAGTCATTAACGCCTCTCCGTGGGAAACCGATTCCCAGGCGGGGCTGGGACCGGGATTCTCCGGGGCCAATCGATCTTCCTAACGCCCCGGCAGGGCCAGCGGATCTTCAGCCGCCGGCTGGACACGGCTTCCCAGAAATGTGCTTGCATCTGTCAGAATTCCAGCTGGCAGGCCCAGCCAAAGGTCAGCTCAGCTCCGGGTGGGAAAATGGGATCCCGGGACAGGCAGCGCCGCTGGATCCATCGGGATGAGCCCCCGGTCCGGGTGTGTGTCCCGTCCTCGGGCACGTGTTGGGGGGATAAATTTATCTGGAGCGTTCTTGGAACTTCTCCAGGGTTCAGTGAACTCCAGGAACATCAAAGGATGGGAAAGGGCTCCTGGAGTTTGGGAATTTGGAGAGCTTAATGATTATTTGGCGCTAATTAACCCCTTATTTAGGGGTGGTTATTGGTCTGATTAACCCCCCCAGAGTGACAGCAGGAGAGGAGAAGGGAACACATTCCTATAAAACCTGAGGGGAGGGAATTCCAGCATGGAAGGAGTACAGGAGTGGGACCATTCCTGAAAATCCACTGTGTGTATTTTTCGTGGAATTCTTGATGGGATCTTAGAAGGAGCTGGGAGGTTTCATTCCTCATAAAAGCTGCACTTGGCTCATGGATTGGGAATAACACTTATCTCATGGATGGAGCCAGACGTGTGTCAGCCACATTCCAGGGGCACGGATTCCCCAGCATTATTCCCACCTCCAATTTTGTGGGGGGTTTAAGCCAGCCTTGAAACTCCAAAGTAGATGCAGGTGGCAGCCGAAGGATTTTTGGGTGTTCCCAATCCAAAAAATCTTTAAATAAATAGGGAAAGAGCCTTGGAAGATGCAGGAAAATTTAGGATCAGGATTGGGAAATGCAGTTGATGGGAACAATTTTTTTTCTTTTCCAATTAGAAAGGAGGTGTGGGGGTGGGAAAATTCCCGATCCTAAAAATGGCCAGGGTGATTTGTTCCTGAGAGCTGGGCAGCTGGAGGCAGCTTTGGATGGAATCCTCCTCCCAAGGAAAGGGAGGCAGAGGAAAAGACTCTCCAAGGAGAAAAAGCTTTAATGAGCTGCGAAGCCTTGATCACCCACGGAGAGCCGAGATTAATTAGGAGCTGCTGAAAGCCGAGCTCAATTAGGAGCTTAAGCCGCTCCCGAGGTGCGGGATTGCCGCTGGATTCCCTGCCGTGGATGGAGAACGAGGCTGTGCCCACCAAAACCTGGCCCAGCTCCTCCAGGTGTCCCAGCTCCTCCAGGTATTCCGTGTCCCTTTGGAACGTGATGCCCGGGTGACCGGGAATGAGGCTGGGAATGGGGAATGCTCTGGAGAAGAGCCTGCCTTGGATTCCCTGCTGGATTTCCACGCTTTCGGCGTTCCCAGGGATGCTCTTCCTGTCTGGAGCCCATCCTGGCTCCATCCTCAGCATCATCCCAGGTCCCGGGGTGAGATCCCGGAGCCTGCAGAGCTCAGGATCCGGGAGGGAGGGTGATGCCTGGATGTCCCTGTGGATCCATGGGCTCCAGCAGCTCCTTCTCCCAGGCTCCTCTCCGTGGTGGAGGGACGGGTTTGGGTGGCCACAACATCCCAGACCACAAATTCCCTGCTCTTTGAAGCAGGGAATTATGGAATCCTGGAATGGTTTGGGTGGGAAGGGCCCTCAAAGTTGATCTGCTGCCACCCCTGCCAGGGCAGGGACATCTCCCAGTGTCCCAGGTGCTCCAAGCCCCAGTGTCCAGCCTGGCCTTGGACACTTCCAGGGATCCGGGGGCAGCCACAGCTGGTCTGGGAATTCCATCCCAGCCCCTGCCACCCTCCCAGGGAACAATTCCTTCCCAATATCCATCCCTACCCTCTGGCAGGGGAAGCCATTCCTTGTTTCCTGTCCCTCCATCCCTTGTTCCCAGTCCCTCTCCAGCTCTCCTGGAGCTCCTTCAGGCTCTGCAATGTTTTCCCTGGATCCTTCCCTTTCTCAGAGCCTCTCCACCCTGGCAGGGAGGAATTCCTTCCCAATTTCCAGCCTAAACTTCCCCTCTTTCACTCTGAACCCACTCCAGCTCCCAAGGAAACTTCCAGGATGTTTCCCAACCCCTCCCCATTCCCAGATCTCCCCCCACGTGCACAACCTAATAACGAGCGCTCGCCAAACATCCTAAACCCGGGAAATTTATGGAGCATGACCCAAATTGAATTCTCCATTACAGCAGGATAATTGATTTTTTAGAAGAGAGATTAAATTTATTTTCCGCCTCACTAACGAACAGCCAGATTTCCCTTAATTGCTTGGAATGCAGAGTTGGGATGATTCATTAAAGCCGGAACATGCCTGGGTACATTACACTGTGACTAAAGCTTCCCTGCTTGGAGCAATTAAAGTGGAGAAATTTGGGATCTCGCAAGGAACTGAATAAAAATTCCAGCTCGGGATGTCTTATTAAGCTCCTCAAGGAAAGACTCACAAATTTCCCCCTTCTCCAGGAAATCATTTGGTGACTTTTATTTTTTTTTTTTTTTCTCCCCCTGCCTGGCGTTGTTTTCTCCTCATGCCAACCCTAAAAAGAAGTGGTGTCTACGAGACAGATTTCGTGCCTGGCTTCACAGTTTAATTTTATCAATCACAACATTTAGAGCCCAAATTGACAGCAGCGAGGAGACATCCCCGGATTCCGAGGGGAGGCATTTTGGGCGGAATCTCGGAACATTTGGTAATTATAGACACATTGCAAAAATAAAGGTAGCGATTGAGGAAAACAGGAGTGGAGAGGGAGGAGGCTGGGAGCTGGCAGGGATAAATGAGGATTGTTTGGCACGTTTGAATCCAATCCCACCCAGGCTCCGAGGGCTCGCGGAAAAAGCGGAGATGGATGCGGAGCCCAGGCTGGGATGGACACGGAGAGGGGGCTTGGAATCTTGGAAAACCATTGGAATGCTCATTGCTGGCATCACTCGTGGCAGGGCTGTAATCCCCACTGCCAGAGGGCAGGGGTAGGTGGGATATTGGGAATATTGCCTGGCACAGAGAAGCTGTACCTGCCCCTGGATCCCTGGAATGTCCAAGGCCGGCTTGGATGAGGCTTGGAGCAGCCTGGGATAGTGGGAACTGTCCCTGCCCATGGAATGGGGTGGAATGGATGAGCTCTAAGCTCCTTTCCAACCCAAGCATTCCAGAATTCCACGAATCATCCGAACTGGGGAGGTCTGGAGGTGGGAAGAGCCCATGGATGGTGCAGGAGCTGTGGTGCCGATAGCTGCTGGATCCATGCCGACGGATGCAGGGAGAGATCCCGGGATTTCAGCCATTGGATGGAGGACTGTGGGGTTTTAAGCAAACCTTTCAGGCCCGGGATGTGCAGCCCTAAGGGGAACACAGTGCTGATGTTTTGTCTCCTGAAAAATGGGATATTCCTTCCCCAGCCTGATCCCGGCCAGCTCCACCCCTCCCTGCTTCCCTTGGATGCCCTAAAAGCTCCTGTGCTGCAGGATCCCAGGAGAATTCCTGTTCCAGGAGGGAATAAACCGCTCCAGGAGGAGCTGCAGCGGGATGACAGCAGTTCCATCCTGATCCTGGGCTTTTCCTTTTTTTTGGGGGGGTTTTTCCCCCAGGAGATGAAAGGAGAGTTGGAGAAAGGAGCTGCCCTTTGTGTCCCTGGCTCTGCATCCCTGCATCCCTCGGAGCCGTTCCCGGGAATGGGGAGATCATTAAGGAATAACGGATGGCTCCACCCTGCTCACGATGCTGGGGAGCCTAATTAGAGATAACGAGGGGCTGCAGCCTGCAGAGGCCACAAAGTCATTAATTATGCTAATTAGGGGTGGC
The DNA here is from genome assembly GCF_027477595.1 of Haemorhous mexicanus. Classification (NCBI taxonomy): domain Eukaryota; kingdom Metazoa; phylum Chordata; class Aves; order Passeriformes; family Fringillidae; genus Haemorhous; species Haemorhous mexicanus. The sequence goes on from NC_082353.1 coordinate 21,555,053, forward strand.
TTTAGTCACCGCAGAAGGAGCCTTGGAGCTCCGCCCCAGCTCGGGGTGGGCTCACACCCAAATCCCTCCCCATCCCTAAAGATTCCTCGTCCTGATGTTTGCTTTGGGATGGGTTTGGGGCGTTCTGGAGGGTTCCAGGGGAGCTCCTGGAGGGGATGGACCTTGCAGAGCATCGGGGGGTGGGGGTGGGACTTGGGGCTCTGTTCCCACACACCCAAGCAGGGAATGTGGGATTTGGGATATGAACTCTCCAGGGAGAGTTCAAATCCTCCTCAGCTGTCCCCGGAAGTGCTTCCATCCCTGGAAGTGTCCCAGGCCAGGCTGGATGGGTCTTGGAGCACCCTGGGATAGAGGAAGGTGTCCCTGCCCTGGCAGGGTTTGGATGGGATGGGCTTTAAGCTCCCAACCCATCCCATCCCAGGATTCTGTGACTCAACAACATTCCCAAAATCCCATCAGACCCCCCATGGTGCCAACAGCTCTGCTCCAGGGCGGTTTTGGGCAGCTGGAGTGGGAAAATGCCCGAGGAGTGGCCATGGTGCCAAGCTGTGCCTTTCTCCAGGCATTCCATGCCATTCCATGCTGTCCCATCCCATCCCATCCCGCGTTACAAGAACCCATCCGTGCTGATGGAGGCGGCAGCGGAGCCGCGCCGCTCCGTGGAGCGTGGATAATGAAAATCCCAGGCCACGAGGCATCCACGGATAATAAAAGGAGACTCCCGAAACACTTCCGAGCACGAACCATCTGCCAGGCTGCGCCGGCCTAACAGCTCCGACTAATTTTTAATGCCGGTTTTATGACGGATCCGCGCATCAGCCCATCCATGCATAAGGAAATCCGGGCTGGCCGCGCGGCGCGCGGAGCTGCCTGCCGAGGAATTTGTCTCCCGTTTTAACTCCTTTCCGTACATTAAAGGTGAAGTGGACCATGGAAGTGCCTTGTCGGCTCCATCCCCTCGCCCTCCCCAAAGCGCCGGAGCTGCCTCCGCCTCCTCATCCCTGTGGAAAACGGGGAGAGGGAGGAGAACTGCCTGGCGTGGGGCTCGCACGCCCGGCGCGCCAGGCCACCGGCGGCAAGCCCGCTGCTTCAGGTTAATTAATTCTTATTAATTACGTCCCTTGAAATTTTCTCCGGATCGGCGCTGCCCGCTGGGGTTTGCGAGGAGAGCTCGGCCTTCACTTCCCGGGAAATCAGAGCGGGAGCTGGTGCTGGAAGAGGCTTTCAGGCTGCAATCTCGGCCAGGCTCTGGCTCTGTAATAAATTTTTTAACGGCTTTATCGGCTTCCGAACAGATTCGTTTAATTATTTATTTATTTTATTTATTTATCGCCACCCAAAAGTGGAGCTGTTTATCTGAGCGAGCCCCAGATGTTTGGGATGGCACTGGAAAAGAATGGATTTAGTTGGAGCCAAACCTTGCCAGGGTTTGTGCCCGTTTCTCATGGAATTCACAGCCTGGCTTGGCTCTGCCCCGCTCCTGATTCCCAGGAAATTTCCAAGGTGAGCATCTCCTTATTTTGGCGGACTCAAAGATTCAAGATTCAAATGATCCTTGTATGCCTTAATCTGGGAGGGCTGTGCTCCTGTTTCTTCAATTTTCCCCTTCTTTTGGGGGAAAAAAAGGGGAATGATGAAGGAAGATGGCACAGCCATGACGTCATGTCATCCCTTTTCCCTTCACGGCGACATTCCTGCCCTCTCCATCCTGACATCCCTCTCCTCTCCATCTTGTTCTTCCTCTCCCCTTCCACCCCGCACCTCTGGAATATCACAGCTCCAAGTGATTTCCTTCCTGGGCCAGCAACAATTCCAGGATTCAATTTATCCATGAAAACCTGCAGCAGGACTTCAGGAAAGAGGGAGGCTTTTCCCAGTTCCCCTGGAATGGGCTGGTAATTCCAAAGTCCTTATTTGCTGAGGTCAGGCCTTTGTTTTCTCTGGAATTCTCTCCCAAAGCCGTCGGGATTCCTTTCCCTGCCTCATCCCTCGGGATGAATGAATGAGCTTCACTGTAGTCTGGGAATTCGGCTTGGCTGGGCTTGGTGCTCCTTGTCCTGGTTTTACTCAGCGTTTGGCCGGATGGAACCTTTTCTATGGGAAAAGCCCAAGGAATGAGTAACCTGTCTCCTTGAGCGAGGATCCAGACCGGCTGGATTCCACAAACCTTTTGGGATTGGCTGGGATTTGAACAAATAAACCACCAGCGCTGGATGGAGACAAGCTGAGGGGCGGCCACAGACAAACTGGGATTTTGATGGGAATACCTACAAATCACGGCTCACGTGGAAGCTCCAATCCCAGTCTCCCTGTAAAAGAAAAGCTAATTAAAAATTCCCTAATGAGCCGGGGCTCGGTGGCTGAGCAGAAGGGAAGCACCTCCGAGCGGCAAATCCACTGCCAAGGACAGAAAACCCTCCAAGTGCAGCGTGTTACAAGGAAAATGTCACTTTATTGGATGTTCCCTCGTCTCGCTAACGAGCTCTCGGGATAATTTTAGCTCTTCCGCTGCATCCCAGCTCCCTTGTTTCTGGGGATTGTGGATCTCGGCTCCCTCCTCAGTGGGAGTTTTCCCATTAACTCCCAGTGGGAATGGGGGTGTTCTCCCATCACCTGCACCATTTGTTTCCTCAAAACCATTCCAGGTGGGAATTTCTTCATGGAAAGGGTGGCCAGGCATTGGAATTGCCCAGGGAGGTTTGGAGTCCCAGTCCCTGAGTAATTCCCAAGGAATTACCCTAGGAATGCCCAAGGAATTCCTGGATGTGGCGCTCAGTGCTCTGCGCTGGCTGCAAGGCGGGGATCAGGCACAGCCCGGACTCGATGGCCTTGGAGGGCTTTTCCAGCCTCTGGGAATCTGGGATTTAGGGAAAAACAGCACAAAATTGGGAAGGGAACGTTGGGATAAAGGTGGGAAAGGTGAGGTGTGCGGGTGTGGCAGTTCCCCAGCTGTGCTCCAGTGACGTCACCCTCGGTGTTCCCTGTCCGGCGGCGCCGGGAGCCCATCCCTGTCCAACAGCCATGGAAAACCAGTGCTGTGGGTGTTCTATTCCCAACTCCACCTGGGACAACCAGACCCGATCCCAATTAGCACAACCTGAGTGCTCCAGGATCCCGCCCTCGCTGCCGGGGACATTCCCACATCCCTGGGAGCTGCGGGATGGCGCTTCCAGCCCCTCCTGGCACCCTGGGCGCTCCTCCTTCCCCAATTCCCTGTAAATTGTTGGCACCCCCGAGGTGTCCTCAATCCATTGGTTGCACTTCCAGGGATCCGAGCTGGCAGTAAATCCCCTGCTCTGCCCGAGGCCCCCGTGCCATCTTCCAGAGGCTCATCCCGGTGTTAATTCCATCATTCCCAGCACTCCAGATCCCCCGGGGCCGCGCCTGCAGAGGGCTGATAAGGGAATCGGCTTTGGCGGCCACACCAGAGGTGAAATCCAAAGATCCCGGATATTTTGGGATGTTTATCCTTGGTAATCAGCTCTTCCACTGGATGTCCCTGGGAAAGCCTGGATTGCGCTCCGTGCCCGGGGGCGAACAGCTCTCATTAATATTTCACATCATTTTCCTTTTTTTTTTTTCCCCATCTTTTTTTTCTTTCCCTGCTCCCAGAGCCTTGCAGCAGAGCGCCGGGATATTTTCCCATCTCCCGTGTTTGCCTGCTCCAGTAATCATCGGATTCAATCACTCTGGTGATGTTTTTATGGATTAATAACGGGCACTTTGGAGAGCTGGGAGCTGCAATCTGTACAACCTTAATGAGCACCGTGGGGACCCGGTGCCATGGTTTCCCAAATCCTCTCCCTGCTTCCCTCTAAATCATTCCCTGCTCCGGATGGCTCTCCTGCCTCCAGCACACCGGGCTCCCTGCTGGAAGTTGTCCCAATTAATTTTTTTTTCCTGTTTTCCCTTTTTTCCCCCACCTTTCCTAAAAGCTCAGCTTTGTCAGCGCTGACAAAATGTTTGGCTTTGCTGCCTCGCCGGGATGGAGCTCCGGGGTGGGAAATCTCCACTCCTGGATCTGGGAATGCTGGGATTGGGGCGTTTTGCTCTGCAGGTCGCTGGGAAGGTGGGACTGGGGACAGGGGTTGGCTCTGGGTGACACAACTGCAGTGAGGGGACACCAGCAGGGGTGGGCACCTCTCTGTAGGATTTTGGAATCATGGAATCGTTTGGGTTGGAAAAGCCCCCTAAGGCCATCGAGTCCAACCATTCCCAGCACTGCCAAGGCCACCCCGACCGTGTCCCCAAGTGCCACATCTGATTTACATCCCCCAGGGATGGGGGCTCCCTGTGCCAGGGCTGGATTTCCTCTGGATTTCCTCTTTGGTTTGTCAGGAAAAGAAAGCAAAGGATCCTGAGGGACAATTCCAAGAAAAAGGGATCCCTCACTCACTGGAACTCTTGGGAAGCAGCTGGGGATGCAGGGAAAGCCCAGTGCCCACCCTGGGGACAGGGCAGATGTGGCACAGCTGCTTGGGGCACAGACCTGCCCCTGAAATCCCTGGGATACTCCTTGGATCTTTGGGAAGTGATGCTCCCCCCTCTGGGTCATCAGCTGGGTGGGGTCCCTGTTGAGGAGGGTGGATTGTCCCCCAGGGCTGGGGACACAGCAGGGACGGGGCTGTTCCAGAGCCTCTGGAATCATCCACAGGCTCCCACATTCCCGGGATTTGTAACTGAGGTCTGAACACAGGGAAGGAACAAAGGACAATGCCTGGACAACATCTCCTCCTCCAGAGGCACATCCAGGCCCTGCCCTGGCAGGCATGGAGCAATCCCTGAATTCCTGCCCTGGCAGGCATGGAGCAATCCCTGAATTCCTGCCTGTTTTCCTGCGGACAGCCCAGGAACAGCCAGCCCAGGCAGTGCAAAGTCACCTTCCAGAGAATTCCACAAGTGCCGGATTTATTCCCAGCCCCCTCCATAGGAAACCTCCCAGCATTTCAGAGCAGACCCAGCTCCGGCTTCTCCCCCTCTCTGTTCATTTCCCGGGATTTTTAATGGCTTTTCAGAGGCCTGTTCTCAGCCTGCAGCTATTCCAGAGCCGTGGGATGCAGCTTGGGGTGACTAATAAGGAATTTATGGAGCCTTGGCTCCAAGATTTCTCCAGCCAGACGGTGCCAGGACAGAGGCCTTGGGCAGCACCAGCCCAGCCATGCTGGGCCCAGACTGGGAGAACTGGGAGGACAAACAGGGCCTGGATGCTGGGATGCCCTGATTTCCATGGGGAAGCTCATGGTGAAGGAATTTCCCCCACACAAGGTCTGGTTGTGCACTTTTCCCAGCAGGCCGGGAGCCGGGCAGTGATTCCCACCTGGATTTACGGCAGGTGTGATCCAGGCCTGGAGAGGACGAGCCAGATTCCTGCTGGGATGGGGCTGGAGGGGGTCTGGCTGGGGTCAGGGACACCCTGGGGACACCAGTGCCGGTGGTCAGTCCCACGCCCTCACTGACCACCCCTGTCCCAGTTCTGATCCTTCCCTGAGAATTCCTAGTCCATCCCTGTCCATGCTTTGCCCATTCCCGATCCTGCCTGGAGCATCCCTGTCCTTTTCTGCCCATCCCAATCCATGTTCTGCCCATTCCTGGTCCTTCCCTGCCCATTGCAATGACCATTCCTGATCCCAATCCATGTTCTGCCCATTCCTGATCCCTCCCCTGCCCATCCCTCTCCCAATTCTGCCTATTCCTGATCCCAATCCATGTTCTGCCCATTCCTGATCCTTCCCTGCCCATTGCAATGACCATTCCTGATCCCAATCCATGTTCTGCCCATTCCTGCCCCTCCCTGTCCATCCCTCTCCCAGCTCTGCCCATTCCTGATCCCAATCCATGTTCTGCCCATTCCTGGTCCTTCCCTGCCCATTGCAATGACCATTCCTGATCCCAATCCATGTTCTGCCCATTCCTGATCCCTCCCTGTCCATCCCTCTCCCAGTTCTGCCCATTCCTGATCCCAATCCATGTTCTGCCCATTCCTGCCCCTTCCCTGCCCATCCCAATCCCGTTCCTGCCCCATCCCATCCCTGCTCCTGCCCTGCCCTCACCTCCAGCTGATTTTCCCTCTCAGTTCCTCTCCTTTGGCATTCCCGTGGTCCTGCTGGTTCCGAACAATCCCGGCATTGACCCGGAGCTCCGGGCTGTGCCAGCTGGCGGCGGCTCCCGCTTCCCATCGCGTTCCAGGGCTCTGAAAGCCGCCCGGCCCCGATCCCGCCGTTTGGGATGCTCTGGAGGATCCCTGCTCCCTCAAATCCGCGGGCACGGGGACAGGGGATGGGAGCGGAGCATTCCCCATTCCCGGTGCCATTCTCCGGGAACAACGGGCGCCTTCGCCCATGGAATTCCCGCTCTCACCAGGCGGGATCTGCCCGGCACTGGACTTGGAATGCAGCCGGTGATCCCAGCGATATTCCCAGAGGAGCGAGGGCAAAAAGGGCTGGTTTGGACATTCAGGGGAGGGGAAAGGGGCAGCTGGGCCTGGGCAGGGACTCGGCAGCTCCTGACTCCTAAATATAGAAATATAATTTATATAGAGGTGCATTTCTGTCTAAAAATATTTTCATAAGTATATTTTTTATATATACACACACATATATTTTATATGTTATATATACTTGGTTTATATATTATATTATATAATATTATATCATATAATATTATATCATATCATATTATATCATATTATATCATATCATAGTATATTATATCATATTATATCATATTATGTTTTAATATATTTGTATTATATATTAATGCTATCTGTTATTTTATAGATTTCTAGATCTGTCCCCTTTGGGGACACCGAGGGTGATGTCCTCCCTTGGGGACACCGCGTGGGAGCGAGGGGAATGGTTCTCCTCTGCCTTGCTATCCCGGGAAGCAGCGCTGGGATTCTGGGAATGCTGGTGGGTGACTTTGGAAGAGCCCCCCCGAGGTGCCGGGGACACTCGGGAACTGGGAACAAAAAGAGGGAACTCAGGGAATTGGGGGATGATCCCTTCCCTGTGCCAGCAGGGTGAGGAAACAGGGAACTGAGGAATGCGGCAAAATGGGGGAGAAATTAATAATTATCCAAAGCTCATCCCTATCACTGCTCATCAAAACATTCCCGAACTCCATCCCAGGCTCCTTTCTTCTCCCTGCCTCCAGTAAGTGCTTGAACATCCCTTTAAAAATTAAAGGAGGAGGGTTCTGGAAGAGATAAGGGATAATTGCCTGGCTTTGACTGCGGCATTGATGTGAAAATAGGATTGGAATTACTCACTCCGGTTGAAAGGTTAGTTGAAGGTTATTACAGGAAAATTGTTATTCATCCATTTTTTCTGTGCCGCTGGATAGCCCCAAAGATTAAATCCGGGGAGCGCATAATGACCCATCAGGGCGGACAATGGTGGGAATAATCTCCAGAGGCTCCCGAGAGCCTTCCCTGAATAATTCATGGCTCAGCAGCCCTCCCTCCCTCCCCGGCAGATTACACGGGAGTTTTCTTTGGGAAGAGATCATTTAAAGGAGCTTTAAAAACCACCGCGCTTTTGGACGGAAGTGGAATTACCGGCAGCATTCCCGAGGTTTGTTTATGCCTTAATAAATCTCCTTTCCCGCTGACCTCCGTGCCATGGGAACAAAACGCCGCGGGATAAAGGGAGGCTTTGTTCGGGACGGAGCCGGAGGAGCTCCCGTGGGGCTTTTTCTGCTGCGGGCAGGGACAAATCGGAGCTGCTCCATCACCTGGCAGGAGAAATTCCCGCTGGCCCCCCGGATCGCCTCCCTAAAATCCACCGGGAATGAGTTCCTTCTTTCCAGGAGGAGGTGGTGACGTTCCTCATCCCTGAGGTCCCCAAAGTCCCCCCTGGTCCTCTCCTGATGATTCAGGTTCCATTCCCGGCTTCCTCCGGCTCAGGAGAGCCCCTCGATGAGGAGGATGCTCAGGCCCTCATCCCTGGATCCTGCTGGAAAACCGGGAGCAAGGCTGGGATGTCACTTCCCGGCCTTCCCACTGCTCCTGTGGCTCCTCCAGCTCCTAAATCCCGGCCTGGCTCCGGTTAATCCTTTAATTTCCTCTCCTGGAAGCGCTGTTATGTTTTAAAAGCTGATAGCTTGTTAAAGATCCCAGGATTTCTGGAGGTTTAGGGATGTGGGATACACATCCCTGGCATCGTCGGGATCCTGGAAAATAGTTGAAAAAGTATCCTGGATAATAATTAATATTTACTAAACACTTCATCGTTATCAGATGGAAATTAAATCCTAATTAAACCTTCTCTGGGCTTTTCCAGCCGGGAGAATGAGGAAGGATGGCATTGCTGCTGTGGGATGAGCAGGGAATCCTCTGGATTGGGAATCTGGGGTGGGTTATCTTGATTTTAGGCAGGTTTATCTTCATTTTGGAGAGGTTTAGCTTCATTTTGGGCAGGTTTCTATTGATTTTGGGTAGGTTTACCTTGATTTGGAGCAGGTTCACCTTGAGCTGAAGGGCTCTGTGGAGCTGGAGTGGCTCCTCCAGGCCTATCCCATCCCAGAATTAATGAGGAAGGATTTTCCCAGGGGGAATGGAGCAGGTACAGAGCTGCTCCTCCCTCCCCTCCGAGGGAGAAGGGTTGTTAGGAATAATCCTGGAGTTTAAGGATGTGAGTGAGGACTTTTATGGATTTAACAGGAAGCTCCAACATAATTTCCCACTAAAGCTTGTGTCAATAAATCATTTTTTAATTATAAGCTCCAATTATCAGCTAAGCTCGGCTTAATGATCTCTGGAGTGGTTCCTCCTTCAGAGGCCCGGGAAGGAACTTCTCCTCCTTCCTTTGGAGCTGCTGCTATTTTTTCCCAGCTCCTGGAAAAATCTCCCCCCGCCAGTGCCCGTGTGCCTGATGGGATCCGAGTGAAATCCAAGCCTCTCCTAAATCAGGGGCTGTCCAGAGGCTCATCCAAAGGCTCATCCAAAGGCTGTGGCTCGCTTCCACCCCTGGCACAGGCCCTGAGCCTGGGGTTGATTTAGGGCTGCCCCGGGATCGGGTCGCATTCCCGAGCGTGCCTGGGGCAGCTCAGGAGTGCTCAGGTGCCCTGGGGGTTATTCTGGGATTCGGGACACGTGGCAGTGCTGGGGAATCCCCGGGAGAAGGAGCTGGGTGATCCAGCAGATCCTGCAGTTTGCATTTCTCCTGTCTACGCTCCGGGATCCGGAGAGAGATCCTTCCCGTTCTCCATCAGGTCCGGGCTGGGAATGACAGCAGAGTTTGGGGGGAAGAGATAACAAGCTGGGAAAAGAGGAGATAAATATCTCTGGAATGCTCCAGCCCATTCATCCTCAGCAGCTCTCAATGTACCATGGATGATTCCTGACGGGATTGAGCTGGGAATTGAGCTGTGCTCCATGGCTCCACGCCCATCCGTGCCTTGGGAAATTGGTCATGTCTGCCGTGAACATCCCGGGATTTCCATGTGGGAATGGTGCCTCTCCTCAGGCTGGATCACTCCGGGCAGGAGACAGATCCCAGGGCCTTGTCCTGGTGCATCCAACATGGATCCAGAGTTTGCATCCAACACGGATCTGGAGTGTGCATCCCACGCGTGCGCACATTCCAGTGGGTGCATCCAACACTTGTGTCCAGCCTGTGCAGCCGTGGGAATCCTGTGTGTGTTCCTGGAGTTTGCATCCAGTGTGTGCCCGACTGTTCATCCACGGGAATCCAATGCAAGGTCCCAGTGCACGCATCCAAGGGATGTATCCAACACTTCCATCCAATGCAAGGTCCCAGTGTTTGCTTCCAATGGATGCATCCAGCACGCCCATCCAATGGATGTATCCAACACGCACATCCAATGGATGTATCCAGTGTTTGCTTCCAATGGATGCATCCAACATGTCCATCCAATGGATGCATCCAACGTTTGCTTCCAATGGATGCCTCCAACATGCCCATCCAATGGATATATCCAGTGTTTGCTTCCAATGGATGCATCCAACATGTCCATCCAATGGATATGTCCAGTGTTTGCTTCCAATGGATGCATCCAACATGCCCATCCAATGGATATATCCAGTGTTTGCTTCCAATGGATGCATCCCACATGCCCATCCAATGGATGCATCCAACGTTTGCTTCCAATGGATGCATCCAACATGCCCATCCAATGGATGCATCCAACATGTCCATCCAATGGATATATCCAGTGTTTGCTTCCAATGGATGCATCCAACATGCCCATCCAATGGATGCATCCAACATGCCGATCCAATGGATGCATCCAACGTTTGCTTCCAATGGATGCCTCCAACATGCCCATCCAATGGATATATCCAGTGTTTGCTTCCAATGGATGCATCCCACATGCCCATCCAATGGATGCCTCCAACATGCCCATTCAATGGATGCATCCAATGTTTGCTTCCAATGGATGCATCCAATGGCTGCATCCAACATGTGTATCCCGTGCATGCGACCAAAGGATGTATCCAACATGTGTGTCCAACATCTTGTATCCATCATGCCCATCTCATGCATGGAAGCAATGGATACAACCAGCTGATGTGTCCAAAATGGGTGTCCCACATTTGTATCCAACCTGTCCATCCAGTGCCTGTCCCCAGTACACTCATCCAACACGTGCATCCCACTCACATTCCAGCACAGAATCCAAGCCCTGAATCCCACTGGGGGCGTGTCCCAGCGTGGAGTCCTGCAGCGTTCCCCCCTCCTCATCCACAGGCAGGGAATTGCTGTCCTCCTGCCATTTCCAACCTGCCTCCCACCTTTCTGTGCCCGGATTTCCTCCTTGGCTGCTCTGGAGAAGGATTTCCCGTCCTTCAGCAGGATCACGCCGAGGGTAACGACGTTCCAGTCTTTCCAGGACGGATGGGGCTGTTGGAACAGAGCTTCCCTGCCATTTATCCTCTGGATTTCCCTCCTCTGGATTCATCCCCTCTGCTCCCAGGCCAGGAGACAGCACGGATAGATTTTCTGAGATCTTTTATTTTCTGTAAAAATATTGGATGGGGGCATTGACAGAGCTCCGGGTGTAAAAGGACAAGGAAATATTTCCAAATGGTTTCTCTGGCAGCTGGGAATTCCAGCTCCTGTCGCTTATTGACCTCTAATTGTTTCCAGTAGGAGCGGGAGACAGGAAGATCAATAGGAATTGGAGAGACTTAAAACCCTCCTGGTGCACTTCAGTGTAGTTAGGAACCGCTGGAATTCATCTTCCCGGGATTTCCAGCGGTAATTGGAACACTGGGATTGCTCCATGCACAGAGCATTAATTCCTCCCCCAATCCCGCTCCTTGCCTGGTCCCAGGGCTCGGAGCAGCCTCGTGGTTCTCCAGCCGCCCTTCCCCGCTGTGCTAGAAATCCAGGAGACCCAAATTTGGGGTGGAATTCCAAAGGAGCAGGAGGATTCTGGCAGCTGGAACTCCACAGGAAAGAAGGGATGGATCGGTCAAGTGAGGAGAGCGCTGACACACCAAGACACGGGAGAGGATGCGGGAATGATGTCCTGGAGAGCGGCCTGGCGATGGAGCTGGATTTTCCCTCAGGGAGCTGCTGAGTTCGGGAATGTTCTCCGTGATTTTGGTGTGGGGGCCAGGTGGCCACCACCGAGTTGGTCCCATCCCAGCCACGGGCGTTTCCCTGGGAATTGCTCTTCCCTGGGAACTCCTCTGGTCGGCCGGTGGCGGTGCCGCAGGTGCAGGTGGCAATCCCTGCTCCCCATGGAAGATCCCTGCTCCCCATGGAAGATCCCTGCTCCCCATGGAAGATCCGTGTTCCTGTTGGAAGCTCCTGGCTCCTGATGGAATCCCAGCTCCTGATGGAAGTTCCCAGCTCCCGATGGAAGCTTCCTGTTTCAGTTGGAAGCTCCCTGTTCCTGATGGAAGATCCTGTTGGAAGCTCCCTGTTCCTGATGGAAGATCCTGTTGGAAGCTCCCTGTTCCCGATGGAAGCTCCCGGCTCCTGATGGAAACTCGTGCTCCCAATGGAAGCTCCTGATGGAATCTCCTGATGGAAGCTCCCCGTTCCCGATGGAAGCTCCTGTTGGAAGCTCCCTGTTCCAGTTGAAAGCTCCCGGCTCCTGATGGAAACTCGTGTTCCCGATGGAAGCTCCTGATGGAAGCTCCCTGTTCCCGATAGAAGCTCCTGATGGAAGCTCCTGATGGAAGCTTCTTGTTCCCGATGGAAGCTCCTGATGGAAGCTCCCTGTTCCCGAAGAAAGCTCCTGATGGAAGCTCCCTGTTCCCGATGGAAGCTCCGGCTCCCGGCGCTGCTGTCACCGGGAATCAGGGCCCAGCCCTAATCTGTCATTAGCGCATTCAGCACTAATTGCTGGCAGGGTGCCACGCGCCTATTTTCCCGTTTTAACAAAACATTTATGCATGGAAGATTTAATGCCAGGTATCAAGCATATCATTGTAAATTTACCACTAATTAAGCCTAATTAAAATAATTAAATGGCTGCCGAGTCACAATGTGAATGAAAATCACATTTCCTCTCGTGTGCTCGCCCCTCTCCTCGCTGGCCCCGCTCTGGCTTCCCAACACAAATATTTTCCCATTTGGATGTGGGAAGGGAGGAGTTTCATCCTGACCATAACCCTGGGATTTGGGGGGAAGTTCTCCAATTCCAGGACCTCTGGAGATTTTCCTTTCTGGGGATGAAGGATGGACAATCTGACAAATCTGTTCCTCGGAGCTTTTGCATATTCATCACTGCTTGGATTTTTAATCAAAGCCTGGGCCATGAATAATGGATGGGGCTGGGATGGGGTGGGATGGGATCCAGGAGCTCCAGAGGATGCTCTGGGCTGAGGCTCCAGGGAAAGCTCTGGCTGGAGATCCAGGAACTCCAGGGAATGCGCTTGGAAGGGCCTCCAGGAGAAACAGGGACTCCAGGGGATGCTCTGGCTGGAGGCTCCAGGAAATCCAGGGGATGCTCTGGGCAGGGATTCCAGGAACTCCAGGGGAGGGAAGGAGGAGGGAAGGAGGAGGGAAGGAGGAGCCCACCGCCGGCCCGTCCCCGTTCCCGCTGTCCCGTCCCCTGTGTGGTCCCAGCCCGGGCTCACAATGGCCTCAAAGCCCCTTTGTGCTCCGGCTGGGCCGAGCTGCATTTTGGGCTCGGCTCATTCAAGGCCAGCCTGGCAAAGCTCCGATTAACCTTTGCTTTCCCAGGCACGGCCTCATTCTCCCTCGCGGCGGGGTCCTGGCACCCTCGGCCCGCCGGGAAGGGGCGGGATGGCCGGGAAGGGGCTGGGAATGGGAATGTGGGGGTGGGAAGTGTGGGATTTCCTCTCTGCGCCCGCTGGGATCGCAGGAATACCTGATGTGCTGCCTGGTCCTCTCCTCCTCCGTGGGTCCGAGCTGAGGGGACATTCCTGCTTTGTTATCCCAGGAACGAATGTCATCCTCCCACCACGACGTCATCACCGTCCTGATGTGACGTCATCGTCATCATTGTCGTCACTATCATCATCCTGCTGCAACATCACCATCATTATCATCATCATGCTGTGACATCATTATCATTTTTGTCATCACTGTCATCATCATCCTCTTGCTGTGACATCATCATGACCCTGCCGTGACATCATCATCATCCTCCTGCTGTGACATCATCTTCCCACCATGACATCACCCCCAACAACATCCTCGTGCCGTGACATCATCCTCCAGCATGACATCATTCTTCTGCCATGACATCATCCTCCCATGACATCCTCTCGCTGTGACATCATCCTCCCACCATGACATAATCCTACACCACATCACCCTCCTTCTGTGACATCATCCTCCTTCTGTGACATCATCCCACCACAACATCATCTTAGTGCAACGACATCATCCCCCTGCCATGATGTAATCTCCCCACCACGACGTCACCTTTCTGTGACGTCATCCTTCTGTGACGTCATCCTCCTGCCATGACATCATCCTTGCTTTCCCATCCCCCATTTTCTGGGAATCACATCCTTCCCCAAGGGACACCAGCCCAGGAGCCCTGGCCCAGCTGTGCCCCCCTCTTTGTCCTCGTGCCCCCCCCTCCAGGAACAAACATTGGTTTTTCCATGGATGACCATTTTTTTTCTGGGAATTGACCCCTTTGGCATTCCCAGATCCCCGGGCAAACAGAGCTGTTTGTCTCCGTGTTTGCTCATTTCATCCCAAATATTTGCCTGCCAAGCGAACGCAGTCTCCCGGGATGTGCTATTAATGGGATAATTAGGCAGCCGCTAATGAAAAGGATTCCTGGGAATTATGGCAGGATTTGTTTTGGCATTTGGAGGCTGGAGTGCTCCAATCTACCTGAGAGTTAATTAGTTAATTACTGCTGGTGGAACACACCTGGAAAAATAGGGCAGCCAACAAACGCTCCGGTTTATTTTCCAGGAGCCGGTGGAATGAGTTTTTCCATGGGATATTGGGGAAGAAAAAAAATTCCTCTTTCTTTCAGACGTTGGGATCTCTGGGAAAGGCTCAAATCCCGGTGATTTGGGGTGTCCCGATCCTTGTGGGGTTTCTCTGGTGTCGCTTTGGGGGTTTGGCCCGGAGCAGTGGGAACGGCCGTGGATTTTCCGGATCTTTCCCGGTTATGTAACCCCTGCCTGGCTCCCGCCGCGCTCCGGGTGCCGCCGCTGGTGACAAACCCCGCGTGGGGCCGGCCCCGCGCTGATTAATTAGGAAATTACATTTATATAACCCCTAATCCCCGGCCGGGCCTCGCCAGGGGCTCGGGAATTACATCCAGATTAGCTCCGAGCCCGAGAAAACCCCAGGCTGGAATTACTGCCCGGGCACACATCGGCAAATTGGACCGAACTGGAGGAAAACGGCCAAAATTCAGCTTTTTTGGGGTTTTATTTCCCTTAATTCCCTCCTCCCACAGAGGGGTGAGAGCTCCGTGCAGCCAGAGCTGACTCCGGCTGAACGTGGCCTTCGGTTTTCCCAACAAAATTGCTTTTATCCTTCCCAACATGTGTTCCCAAAGATTACAGGGCTGTAATCCCACAAGGCTTAACCGGGGGTGGGGGGGCTTTGGGAGAGCTCCGGGAACGGCGGCGCCGGAATTCCCCCCCCAGCTGGGAATCCTGGTTATGGAAACTGAAAGAACCTTAAGGGATAAAGGATTGGGAAGGAGGGATTGGAATACTTGGGGGGATTTGGGGGAGCCGGGCGATCACAACAAATCATTTTTAAAGTGTTTTCGTGGATTTGGGTTGGGTTTTTTTGTTTGGTTGTTTTTTGTGGAGGGCTGATTGGAAAATAGGTCGTGGATTGATCCGGATCCGATCGTTACAAAGGAGGAGTTTTCCCCGTAATTATAGGGACACATCCAGGAGGGAGCCTTGAGGCTTTGGGAATGCTCCACTAATGGACAAAGAGCCCTGCCTGGCTTCCCTGCTCCGAGGGAATTTTGGGATTGATCCACCCTGGAAGGCGCAGGGAGCCGAGCCCATCCTTGGGAATGTCCTTCAGGAGGGGGTGAAATTCCCAATAGATTTGGGATAGGCCAGAAAGCAAGGGAAGGACTCGAATCCTAGGGATTCCCTCTGCTCCAGGGAGACTGGGAGGATCCAGCGGGGCTGGAGCTGCACCCTCCTCATCCTGTCCTGGTGATGGGATCTGGCAGGAACGGGATTAATTCCAGGTTTGGGATTTGCACATCCTGAGGATCCGGTTGTTTGGGATAACTACTGCTGTCCCAGGATAATTCCCACTGCCCTGGGATAGTTCCTGCTCTCCCAGGTTAATTCCCAGTGTCCCGGGATAATTCCCACTGTCCCGCTCTCTAAGAGGATTGTGAGGATTAAATGAAATCACGAGACACAAATTCCAGCCCAAATCTGATTTTCCCCTGGGAATCAGGGTTAAAACTTTGGGAACTGGAAACTTTTCCCATGGCCACTCCAGAGGGGGAATTCCCAACAGCCAGGCCTATCCCGAGGTGCTCAGAGCAATTTTGGGATTCCAAACCCCAACGGGATCAGCAAACCCCCCTCGGATTCCCTGATCCCACCAAAGCACTCACACAGAGTTGAGGTTGGATTTGGGGCTGGGTTTGCCCTGCCAGGACCCAAATCCTTCCAGATCCCCCATAAAATGTGTCTGGAATCTGCCCATGGATGCAGGAACACCTCCCACTATCCCAGGGACGGAGCCACCACAGTTTCTCTGGGAATTCCATCCCAGCCCCTCCCAGGGAAGGATTCCTCCCCAATATCCCGGCTTTCCCAATTCCCTATCCCTCGGGGAAGGTGGGAATGAACCCCCGGGAGCCTCCCTGCCACGGAGCCACCCTGGCCCCACCATTCCCTTCAATCTCCAGGATTTCCCCTCCATCCCTGGAAAAATGTCATTTTTTGGCCCCGTATCCCGCAGCAGCGGCGGAGTCTCCGAGCTCTGGTTTTCCCTGCTGTCGAGCAGAGTAAGGAGATTATCCCGCCGCAAATCTGAGGGAAAAGATTCCCTTTAAAGTCCCCGAGGGAGCTCAATACACAACGAGCTGCTTCCCGGAGATGCGGGAGCAGAAGGAACATTCCAGTGTTGTTACTGAAAGGGAAGACAACCCCAAAACCAGCTCTGCCGCCAAAACCTTGGGGTTCTCCGGGCTTGGGGCCGACCCCAAATTATGGGTGGAGGTTCAGCCCCCTCCCCCTGAGGGTGGACAGAAAATAAATGAAATTTAGAGGGACCGGGGGTTGTTTGTGGGAGAAGGACAAGGAGGAGGAGGAAGGGGAAGAGGAAGGGGAAGAGGAAGGGGAAGGAGAAGAGAATGAAAACGAGGAGGAGGAGGGGTGACAAGCACGCAGCAGAATTTGGGATGGGCAGAATTTGGGATCTGGACTCTCCCCTCGGACACGGGCAGAGGCCGCGCTGCCACGGCTGTCCCGGGGCCACCCAGCTCGGGGCTGCCCCGGATAATCGATCTCCTCCCTCCTTCCGACCTGCAGGAAACCGGGCTTTGGGGAGCCTTTTCCCTTTGTTTTTGCTTTTCCCTTCGTGGGCCGCCGGCGCTGCAGCTCCATTGGAAGCCCGAGGGATTTATGGCCTCTCCAGTTTATTGTTGATACAGATCTTTATCTGCCCCGGGCTTATAACTGACATTTAAATTACACTGCAAACAATGAATCAATATTTATGGATTAGCGCGCCAATACGAGTTGTCCCGGGATTCTGGCTCCCGGCAAACGGGACAATGAGGTCAAGGTCAAGGCTTTGTCTAATGAGGGATCGGCACAGACAGGAGCTGCCAGCCGGGTATTGACTTCCTAATAGGAATGCATTTATGGCCGGCATTTAGCCCCTGCGCCGAGCCCCCGCCGCCAATTCCCATCCCTGCCCTTTCCCGGCTGATAATTTGGGATCGTTTCAAGCCCCGAACCCGGAGCGTGTCCCCGTGCCTGGAAAAACCCGGGAGAAACACCCGGCTCCTCACACCCCCCTGCTTTTCCAGCCCGGATTTCCCAAGGGGAAAGAGCCCGAGCTCCTTGGAGGGGGATCAGCGCTTGGGAAATTCATCCCGGGCCCTGAGAACCCAGAAGAGTCAGGATCAACCCTGCAGCCCCTAAAAACTTCCCGGGTTCGATTTGGGATCATCCCTGCATCCCTTAAACCCTTCCCGGGTTGGATTTGGGATCATCCCTGCACCCCTTAAACTCTTCCCGGGTTGGATTTGGGATCATCCCTGCACCCCTTAAACCCTTCCTGACTTTCAGCTTCCAATGGGAACTTGCTCCCTTTTCCTACCTGAAATCAGGAGTCAAGCTGGCCCCAAAAAATAAAAGAAATATGGTTTTAATAATTATTATTTCTATTTTAGGGATTTCCCCGGCCCTGTTGCTGTCTAATTCCAGCAGCAGCCCTATGGATGTGGCACTGGGGCCGTGCCTTGGCCGTGCTGGGGGAACGGTTGGAATCCAGGCTCCCAGAGGGCTTTCCCTGGAGGAATAATTCCCGATTTCCATGATTTTAACCATTCTTTACAGCTCCAGGTACCTGCTGCTCGCTGCCTGCCGCAATTCCCGGCGATTTCCCTCCTGGCAGAGCCACGGGCGATGCTCCCCGTGCGATTCTTCCCCCAGTCCCGGAGAGCTGCACCCCGAGCGGGAAATGGGGGAAAAAGGAGAGATTTGGGGGGCTTTTTTTTTTAAAGCCGCGTTTATCCCCTCGTTAAAGCCCAGCTGAAAACTTTCAGGGCTAAACGAGCCCCGTCCTCCTCCTGGCCGCGTTTATTTACATTATAATCATCCCGAGCCCGCGAATTGTGTCAATTATTCTTTCCTCGGGGCGAGCCAAGGATTCTTTGTTCCTCGCTGGTTTACAAAAGTGAAATATAGGTGAGGTTTCGGACCTTTTAATCCCCCGATGTAATTACTGCTCCCCGCAGGCTCGGCCGCGTTTCAGCGGCGCTGCCGGGCTCAGATTAGACACACAAAGTCCCTGCTCTCCATCAAAGGCTTCCTTATCTGCCCGAGACAGCCAAACAACAAACGAGCCCCAAATCTCGCCGGCCCCGCTGTTTATTTGACCAGGCCCGAAATAAATAAATCGGCTGCAGCCAAACAGGCGCTTTTCCCTGAGAACGGGGGCTCGGCGGGCGCCTGGGTGGGAATTTCCAGGAGCGTCGAGAGGGCCCGCGACTACACTGCGGCTTTTGAAGTGCTTTTTCCACGTTTTAGGAGCCCAAAATGAGGATGAAACTAAAATGACACGAAGAAATAATCCCCCATTCAGCCCTGAAAGGATTATTCTAATTACTTTGATTATTAAAGATCAGACAGATTTTTTTTTTTTTCCCCTCCTCCTCCTTTTTTTTTTTTTTTTTCTGCCGGCAGAAAGTAAACCAAGCCCCGAAATCCAAATCCTCGCTGGGAATTGAGGAACGTCTTAAGTAAACAGCGGGAACAAACGGGCAGTGTGAGGACCCGCAGGGTCCGGCAGCCGGCCCGGGGGGGCCCCTTTGTGCGGCCTCAATGGGGGCTAAACGCCCCCCGCGCCCCCCGAGCCGGGGCCGCGTCTCGCCCCTTTCAGATGCAAATGCGGGGGGCTCGCCTTTATCCCGCTCCGAGCTGCCGGTGTCAAGCTGCGCCCGGCTGAAAGCGCTCCGGGATGGCGGGGGGCTCTCCCGGCACCGGGAGGGGCCGCGCAGATGGTGCCGCCGAGCCCCCCGCCCCGGACGGGCCGCGATTCGTTTAAGGAGTCTGTTTGTTTCTGCTGATGAGGGCTGTTAATTTGCGCGGCGGTCTCATTAGGCCTAAACCACCAATTAATTTCTTTTGTTCTCATTAAACGGCTGATTCCGAAACATTTCGGCAGCCACAATGGATGGCTCCGAGCCGCAGCCCCGGCATCCTCCCCGCCGGAGCTGGCAGCGTTCCTGGAGCCCCGGCAGCCAGCCCAGCAGCCCCAAAAAACCCTGGCGCCGGCCCCGGATCTGCCCCGGGTACCTCAGCATCCTCCCCAGGTCTGCCCCGGGTACCCCAGCATCCACCCCGGCCGCGCCAGCGCCTTCCCTGGGTACTCCAAATCTCCTTCAGCAGCCCCAGCATCTTCTCCAGGCAGCCCAGCGCCCTCCTGACAGCCCTGGCATCCTCCCCTGGCATCCTTCCCAGCCCTGGCATCCTCCCCTGGAGCCCCAGCGCCTGCCCCTGGTGCCCTGATCTTGTCCCCCGACATCCCTGGGTACCCTGGCGTCTCTTCCAGGTATCCCAGCCTCTTCCCCAGCTGCTCCAGCATCCTCCCAACGCCCCTGGCACCTTCCCCAGCAGCCCTGGCATTTCCCCTGGCAATGCTGGCACCCCCCGGCCTCAGCGGGCGCCCCCCGGGCGCTGTCCCCGCTCTCCAGCCCGATCCCCCCGGGCAATGCGGGCACCGAACGCTCCCGTCCTGCCCCGGTGCCGCACCCGGCTGGAAACGGAGCATCCCCGGCCCCCGGAGCACGGCGTGAGCCGCCAGGCGGGCAGGCCAGAGCGCCGAGCTCTCCCCTTCTTTTCCCCGAATCAAAATAAGATTTGGGGTGTTTTGTTTTTTTTTGTTTGTTTGTTTGTTTTTTTTTTTCTCAGCTCCATTCTTTTTCCCGGGCCAGGAGGAGCCCGTGCCTTGTGTTTCCCAGCTTGGCCACGCAATTCGCAGCCGCTTTGAGGAGTCCTTGACTGTCCCTGAGCGATGTGATGTCCCCAAGTGTCGCCTTTTGTCCGGCAGCCCCGCCTGACTTCGCTGCGGCTCCCGAGGGGAGGCTCCGGGCCCGGCTCCTCCTGGACCAGAAATTCCCGATCCAAACCCAGCAGTCGGGATAACCTGGGTTTGGGGGTTGGCTTTACAGTCAGGGCTGCGCTTTGGGATGTCCTGAAACGGTGAAAAACAGGGAGAACACGGAGCTGCTCCAGGGCTGGAATTCCTCTGGAGCCAGGCTGGGAGAGCTGGGAATGTTCCCCTGGAGAAGAGAAGGATCCAGGGAGAGCTCAGAGCCCTAAAGGAGAGCTGGAGAGGGATTGAGAGTGGGAAAGGGAGGATTTAGATGGATATTGGGAAGGAATTCCTGGCTGTGAGGGTTGTCAGGCCCTGGCACAGGTGACCAGAGCAGCTGGGGCTGCCCCTGGATCCCTGGCAGTGCCCGAGGCCAGGCTGGAGCACCTGGGACAGTGGGAGGTGTCCCTGCCATGGCAGGGGTGGAACAGGATGAGGTTTAAGGTCCCTCCCAACCCAAACCATTCTGGGGTTCCATGAAAAGCAATAAATCCCAGCCCTGTGCCTGGAATCCTCTGGGAACGCTCCCAGCTCCCCTCCCAACCTGGCACGGGCAGTGAGGGGCCCTGCCCGTGCCCCCAGCCCTGCCTGAGGTGGGAATTGCTGGAGCAGCTCGGGAGAAGGGGTGGGTGTCTGTCCTGGTCAGGGCAGGAGAGCCGGGAAGGAGCCGCGCCTGGCCCCAGGGATCACCGGGCTGGCTGCCAGGGAACGGAGGTGGATGGGAAGTGCTCCGAGCTGGGGGTGCCACTGCTGCTCCCTGCCCGTGCAAAACCCTTCCCTGCCCATGGAAAACCCTCCTTGTCCCTGGAAAACCCTTCCTGCCCATGGAAAACCCTCCCTGCCCATGGAAAACCCTTCCTGCCCATGGAAAACCCTCCTTGTCCCTGGAAAACCCTTCCTGCCCATGGAAAACCCTCCTGGTCCTTGGAAAACCCTCCTTGTCCCTGGAAAACCCTTCCCTGCCCATGGAAAACCCTCCTGGTCCTTGGAAAACCCATCCTATTCATGGAAAACCCTTCCTGCCCATGGAAATCCCTTCTTGTCCCTGGAAAACCCTTCCTGCCCATGGAAAAACCTCCTGGTCCTTAGAAAACCCTCCTGGTCCTTGGAAAACCCTTCCCATTCATGGAAAACCCTTCCTATTCATGGAAAACCCTTCCCTGCCCATGGAAAACACTCCTTGTCCCTGGAAAACCCTTCCTGGCCATGGAAAACCCTCCTGGTCCATAGAAAACCCTCCTGGTCCCTGGAAAACCCTTCCCATTCATGGAAAACCCTCCCGATCCTTGGAAAACCCATCCTATTCATGGAAAACCCTTCCTTGTCCATAGAAAACCCTCCAGTTCCATGGAAAACCCTCCTGGTCCTTGGAAAACCCTTCCTATTCATGGAAAACCCTCCTGTTCCATGGAAAACCCTTCCTGCCCATGGAAAACGCTCCTGGTCCGTAGAAAACCCTCCTGCTCCATGGAAAACCCTTCCCATTCATGGAAAAACCATCCTATTCATGGAAAACCCTTCCTTGTCCATGGAAAACCCTCCAGTTCCATGGAAAATCCTCCTGGTCCTTGGAAAACCCATCCTATTCATGGAAAACCCTCCTGTTCCATGGAAAACCCTTCCTGCCCATGGAAAACGCTCCTGGTCCATAGAAAACCCTCCTGTTCCCTGGAAAACCCTTCCTATTCATGGAAAACCCATCCTATTCATGGAAAACCCTTCCCATTCATGGAAAACCCTTCCTTGTCCATGGAAAACCCTTTCTGCCTGTGGAAAACCTTCCTGGTCCTTGGAAGACCCTTCCTGTTCCATGGAAAACCTTTCCTTGTCCATGGAAAACCCTGGATCTGGAAAATGGGGATTTAGGGATGTTTGGGATGGGGACAGGCAGGGACTGGCCTGTCCCAGCCTGGAGCTGCTCTGTCCCCGAGTGTCCCCAAACCTGGGCTGGCTGTGGGATGCTGTGTCCCCCTGGACACTCCTGGATGTGTCCCTGGCGAGGCAGGGGGTGCTGCATTCCCGGCTCCAGGGGAATTCCCAGGGGGATGCTGCTGTCCCCTGAGGCACCTCCGGGGACATCCTTGGATTCCCAGTCCCATCGGGGTTCCAGGAGTGTCGCTGGTGCCACCGCGGCTTCTCTGGCCATTTGCTGGTGCTCTGTAAATTCCATGAAAAATTTATGGTCAGGACAGAAAGGAAAAAGGGGAAAAGAAAAAAAAAAAGCCACAAAAAAACCCCAAACCAGCCCAGCCTCCAGCTGAGCCTCCCCATAAATTACCGGGATTTGCTTCCCAGGGTGGTCCGGGAGTGCGTGCCAGACCCGCCCGCCTTCCAGGGGGAGGATCCCGGGGGGAAGCCTTGGGAAAGGGGAGGGCAGAGCAGCTGATTCAGGGAGAGTGTTGTGCTGCACTAAATAGATATTTAGGGTTTTTTGGGGTTTTTGGGGTTTTTTGGCTTTTTTTTTTCAAAGGCCAAACCTACACAGATTTTTACTCCGAATCCTACAGCATTTCATTTCTCACAGAAATGTATAATTTATTGCACCTTTTCACACCAGACACCCACAAAGCAATCTTTCCACGGCCCATGTGACAGGAGAGGCCCCTGGGCTGCGGGGGATCCGCTCCGGCCTCCCGGGCAGGGGAGGCTGACCCAGAGCCCAGCCCGGCGCTCCTGGTCCCGCCGGGAATGCCGTGTGGGGAATGCCGGGCCGGGAATGCCGTGCCGGGAATGCAGTGTTGGGAATGCCATGTTGGGAATGCCGTGTTGGGATTGCCATGTTGGGAATGCCGGGCCGGGAATGCCGTGTTGGGATTGCCGTGTTGGGAATGTGGTGTTTGGAATGTCGTGTTGGGATTGCCATGTTGGGAATGCCGGGCCGGGAATGCCGTGTTGGGATTGCCGTGTTGGGAATGTGGTGTTGGGAATGTCGTATTGGGATTGCCATGTTGGGATTGCCGTGCCGGGATTGCCGTGTTGGGAATGCCATGTTGGGAATGCGGTGTTGGGATTGCTGTGTTGGGAATGCCGGGCCGGGAATGCCTTGTCGGGAATGCAGTGTTGGGAATGCCGTGTTGGGAATGCCGTGTTGGGAATGCCGTGTTGGGATTGCCGTGTTGGGAACGCCGTGCCGGGAATGCCGTGTTGGGATTGCCGTGTTGGGAATGCCGTGCCGGGATTGCCGTGTTGGGAATGGCGTGTTGGGAATACCATGTGGGGATTGCCGTGTTGGGATTGCTGTGTTGGGAATGCCGTGTTGGGATTGCCGTGTTGGGATTGCTGTGTTGGGAATGCCGTGTTGGGATTGCCGTGTTGGGAATGCCGGGCCGGGAATGCCGTGTTGGGATTGCCGTGTTGGGAATGCCGGGCCGGGAATGCCGTGTTGGGATTGCCGTGTTGGGAATGCCATGTTGGGAATGCCATGTTGGGAATGCCGTGTTGGAAATGCCGTGTTGGGAATGCCGTGTTGGGAATGCCGTGTTGGGAATGCCGTGTTGGAAATGCCGTGTTGGGAATGCCGTGTTGGGATTGCCGTGTTGGGAATGCCGGGCCGGGAATGCCGTGTTGGGAATGCCGTGTTGGGAATGCCGTGCCGGGAATGCCGTGCTGGGAATGCCGTGCCCGGAGCCCTGCCCGAGGCAGAGCCGCGGGGAAGGCGCTGGGAGGAGCGCGGCCGTCAGCAGCTCGGGTTCAGCCCTGCTGGGGCTTTCACGGGTCACCTCCTGAGCCCAGCAGGGGCCGTGGAGGCAGCCCAGGAAATTCCCGCTGTCCATCGGCCCCTGCTCTCGCCCTTCAGCATTCCAGGGGTGCCCAGGGCCCGCCGAGCAGCTCCTGGGGTGTCCCACAGTGTCCCTGTCCCCCAGCCCTGTCCAGCCTTAGGGAGGCTTGGGTGGCATTCCCAACAGCAGGAGCACCTGGAGCCATTCCAGAGGCCCTGGAGCTGCTCTGGAGCCGGGATGGGAGAGCTGGGAATGGATCCAGGGGGAGCTCAGAGCCACATGCAGGGCCTGAAGGGCTCCGGGAGAGCTGGGGAGAGGCAGGGATGGGGATGGGGATGCAGGGCTGGGATTCTCCACTCCCTCCTGGCCCTGTCAGCTCCCGAGGGAAGCTCTGCCCTTCCAGCCTCCCCAAACCCATGGATCTGCTGATCCCGGGGTGCAGGCAGCTGCTCCCTTCGGTCCTGGCCCTTTGCTGCCAGTCTGGAATATTCCCTGTCCATCCCTGCCAACGCCAGGGGAGCAGAGGGGACACAGTGCCAGCCAAGTGCCACCAGCCCTGCCACCAGCCCCTGCAGCCAGGAGCCATCCAGGTGCTCTCCCAGCCTGGAAATGCACGGAGTTTTATTAAATCATAAAAGTCCCCCAGATCTCATTAAGGCCCAGCTGCCCCCGCAGCCCCAGCACCACTTCAGTGCCATTTTTTGTCTT
The DNA here is from genome assembly GCF_027477595.1 of Haemorhous mexicanus. Classification (NCBI taxonomy): domain Eukaryota; kingdom Metazoa; phylum Chordata; class Aves; order Passeriformes; family Fringillidae; genus Haemorhous; species Haemorhous mexicanus. The sequence goes on from NC_082353.1 coordinate 21,579,711, forward strand.
TTCTGATTAACACAAAACTGCTCAGCCCTGGGACAAAGCCAGGCCTGCAGCCCTGGGGACACCCCAAACCCCTGGGGACTCCCCGGGGCTGAGCCCCACAGGGTGACACAGCCTTGGGACACCCCAAACCCCTGGGGACACCCCGGGGCTGAGCCCAGGGGTGACACAGCCTTGGGGACACCCCAAACCCCTGGGGACACCCCGGGGCTGAGCCCCATGGAGTGACACAGCCCTGGGACACCCCAAACCCCTGGGGACACCCTGGGGCTGAGCCCAGGGGTGACACAGCCTTGGGACACCCCAAACCCCTGGGGACACCCCGAGGCTGAGCCCCACAGGGTGACACAGCCCTGGGGACACCCCAAAACCCTGGGGACACCCTGGGGCTGAGCCCGGGGGTGACAGAGGCACCCCCAGCCCCGGGCTGGGTTTCCCAGGCAGGCTCCAGCTCAGGGGTCCCCTGGGGCTCCGTGGCTTTCCCGAGGATAACGAGGCCTCTGTGTGCTCCCAGTTTTTGTTTGGGGCTGGAGCTGGCTCCGGAGGGAAGTGTTGTGTGAGGGTGTTGTGGAAAAGCCTTGGCTCCATCTGGGAGCTGTCAGGAAAAGGCTGAGCTCAATCACACGTTGTTATGAATAGCAGCATTTCAGCCTTTAAAACTTTCACTTTTTTCCTTCTTTTTTTATTTTTTTCCCCTCTTTTTCTTTCTACTTTTTAAAATATTTTTTTCCCCGCCCCGAGGTGAATTCCAGCTGGGATCAACACTCCCCAGGAATTCCCCCGGAGGAAGTTGGCTGTTCACCAACTCATCTTGTAAAAAAATAAAAATAATAATAGTTAAAAAAAAAAAAAAGATTCATTATTCCTGTTGAGCTGAGATGAAACAATTCCCTGGAATTAACGAGGCTCCTTTTGGCCAGCCGAGGTTCTGCTCCAATGAAAGTTTTTATTGTTGCCCAGAAAAGCCAAAAAACCCCAAAATCCCCCAGGGGTGAGAGCAGGGCTGCACTTGGGGCTCTCCCAGGGCTCTCCAGGAAGTGCCCCCAAACCCATCCTGGTCCTCCCAGCATTCCCAAATCCCGGATGGGCAATGCCAGGCAGAAACTAGGGATGGATTATGCCTGGCATTGCCCATCCAGGATTTGGCCCAGCAGGATGAGGGAGGCTCATTGGAGTGGGAAAGAGGATTTAGGGCAAATCCAGCTCCCTGAGCAGGGTGGGCCATGGGACAAGAGCCTGGAATGGCAGGGGACAGCCCTGGGGACAGGAGGGGCAACGCCAGGGACAGGAATCCAGGGAAAAGGGGATTTTCGGAGGGTGGATCATGGAATCCTGGAATGCTTTGGGTTGGAAGGGACGTGGAAGGACATCCAGGCCCATGGCAGGGACACCTCCCACTGTCCCAGGCTGCTCCAGCCCGGCCTTGGGCACTGCCAGGGATCCAGGGGCAGCCCCAGCTCCTCTGGGAATTCCATCCCAGCCCCTGCCCACCCTGCCAGGGAACAATTCCTTCCCCAAATCCCACCTTCCCTGCCCCCCGGAGTGGGAAGCCATTCCCCGTGTCCTGTCCCAGCCCCTCCCGCCCCGGGCACCCCGTGCCAGCCCCAGGACGGATTTTTCCAGCCGGGTTGGGATTTTTCCTGCTGGGCTGTTTCGCTTTCCGCCTCGGCTCTGCTTGTTGATATTTTTATTTTGTATTTTGGAGTAAGCTAAAGGAGTTTTGAGCCGTCCCTGCTGTTTTCCAGCGAGATCCCGGGAAGCCCCCGCTCCGGGAAGAGGAGCGCGGTGAGGAGCCGAGGGCAGGCGCGGCCGGGCCAGCCTTGGGAGGCGATGCCACCCCCGGAGCCCGAACAAAGCGCGGGCAGGGGCCGCCCCCCGCGCACCACGGCCCCGCACAATCGTTCATTACGGCTCAATTACTGTAATTAAAACTGCTGCGCCGCAGAGGCAGAGCCGCCGAAGGGAGCGGTGCCAGCAGGGCTCACGCTCGGCGGCGGCAGCCAGCGCCAGCGGCAGCTGAGGGTGTCCCCGAGAGCCGCCGCCATCTGTCCCCAGCCCGGGGGTGGCACCCTGGCAACAGGGCTGGGGAGGGAGGGCAGGGATGGGGGGGGATCGGGACGGGATGGGAAGGGGATGGGGAGGGGATGGGAGGGATGAGAAAGGGTTGGGAAGGGGTTGGGGAGAGATGGGGAGGGGATGGAAAGGTTTGGAAGGGGATGGAAGGGATGGGGATGGATGGGAAGGGAATGGAAAGGATGGGAAGGGGTTGGGGAGGGATGGGAAAGAGATGGGGAGAGGATGGGGAGAAATGGGAAGGGTGTGGAAGGGGATAGGTAAGGGATGGAAAGGGATGAGAAAGGGTTGGGAAGGGGATGGGGAGGGATGGGGAGGGGATGGAAGGGGATGGAAGGGATGGGAAGGGGTTGGGGAGCGATGGGAAGGGGATCCCGTTATCCTGGATTCCCTGGTGGGCAGATTGTGTGGATGTGCCTGGGCACAGCTGGATGTGCTCTGCTTGGTGGCTGGGGTGGGGATGGCTTGGCATGGCACGGGACACACAACGTGGCACGGGACACACAGCATGGCATGGGACACACAGCATGGCATGGGGGACAGAGCATGGAATGGAACACGGAACGTGGAATGGGATGGGACACAACATGGCATGGGACACAGAACATGGAAGAGGATGGGACACAGAACATGGAATGAGACACAGAACATGGAAGAGGATGGGACACAGAACATGGAATGAGACACAGAACATGGAATGAGACACAGAACACGGCAAGGGGGAACACAGCATGGCATGGGACACACAACATGGCCCAGGACACAGAGCATGGCATGGGACATGGAACATAGCATGGACAGAGAACATGGCCCAGACTCAGAGCATGGCATGGCCCAGCACAGCTCTGCCCCTGCCCCTTTCCCAGCGCTCAGGGACACAGCCTCAGCCTGGGAAAAACAGCTATGATATTCCAGGACCAAATCCCTGCCTGCCTCCACAGGAGCCCTCCCGTGCAGGAATTCCACACTCACACAAGGAAATCACAAGAAGAGGGCAATGCCACCCAAAACTGCCACATGCCAGGCTGCACCTTCACATCCTCAGGATCCTGGGGAATCCACTCCCACTCGGTTTTCTGGCCATTTCCAGCTCTGCCTTTCCTGTCAGCGTGGGCCAAGACAGACCTGAGGAGCACCTTTAAAAATCCCTCACGGATTTATGATTTAAAATTCCAGCATGGCAGGGGGGTGGGAACAATTGAATTATAAAATCTGGGAGCTGACATCACAAACGGGGATGGGAGAGCCCCGCAGCTCCTTCCCAGCACTGGGAGAAGCCGAGCCCACCCCCAGGGAGCGCCGAGGGCAGCTGGGGAGGGAGGGAGGGAGAGGAACCTTCCCTTCGCTGGGCAGGGCTGGAAGCGCACCCGGAGCCGCTCAGGGGTCCCTTCCCCTTCCTGCCCGGGCTCTCCCATCTCCCAACAAAGGATTCCTTGCCATTCCGACCTTTTAGTGGCCCCCCGTGCCAGCCCCCCGCGCATCCAGCCTCCAAGGGGATGGAAAAGCGCTCCCGGGCACTTCCCTGCCCATGGTCCGGGCGGGCGGAGCGCTGCCCCTGCCTCCATCCCTCCATCCCTCCATCCCTCCCTCCCTCCCTCGCAGCAGGTCCTGTCAGCTCGGATCCATCGCGGGAGCCCCGCAGGACGCTCTGGCTGGCCCGGCGCAGGGAGCGGGGCCGGGAGCTCGGGAATGCCGCTGGGAATGGCGCTGCTGCAATCCCGGGGCAGGATTCCCTGATCCCAGCCCTCTCCCGGCACCTCCCAACCCCGGCAGGAGCAGAAGGGCCCGGGCGCCGAAAGGGAGGGATGGGGTTTGGGATGGCCCGGGAGGAGCCCAGCCCGCGGCAGCACAGCCCACGGGAGGGGAGATGCCGAGGGCTGGGAATCCTTCCCATCCATCCTGGGCTCCATCCCACCTCCAGCACCAGCCCCCAGCTCGGGGGTCCCTGTCAGGGCCGTCCTGTGCCCCCCAACCCTCCCCACTCCTGCCTTTCCCCCCACCTCCGTGACATTCCATGGATCAGAGGGTTTAGAGACACTTGGCTTGCAGTTGAGCTTCAGTACATTGACTTTTTATTCTTTTTTTTTTTCTCTTTTTGGCCCTTTTTTACAAAAACCAGTGGTAGTTATTAACAGCTGTACAGATTCTGCTACATACTTTGGTGTGAAGTTGGGAGCCTGGCTCCGGGCGGCTCCGGAACACGCAATTCCTGCATTTCACTCCTGCCATTCCGGGGAGAAAAACCAAGCAGCCGAGCTGCAGCCCCCTGGGAGCCCGGGGGACACGAGCTGGGGGTGGCCCCACTGCCAGGGGGGCCCTGGGGACAGGGCAGAGCCCCCCAGCCCTTCCCAGCACAGCCCCCTCCGAAGGCCACGGAGCTGGGAATGCTGTGCCCAGGGTCAGGGCGCAGAAAGGGGCAGAGCTGCCCCCACAGATCCCAAAATCCAACCCCAAAACAGCCCAGGGCCCCTCCAAGGCGCTGCTGGCCCCAGGGGCAGTGGTTAATCTGAGCCAGACCACCCTCAATGCCCTTCCCTAAAAGCAGCTCCAGAGAACTTTTCCTTCCTGGGATCATCAGTGCCCCAAAGCGATCCCACCCTCCCACGGAGCCAGCCCGGCCTGGAACATTCCCTCAGCTCAGCCCAGAACCCTCTCATTCCGATGGGAACTCCAGGAGAGCTCTCCTCCTCCCCGGCTCCTCTGCCCGCCCCGGGAGCAGCCGGAGGGATGGCACGGAGGCTCCCGGGAGGGCAGCAATTCCAGCTCCCACCTCGCCATCCTCCTCTCCCCCCTCTCCAAACCGGCCTCCCCTCAACCCCTCGACACAAAAAACATTTGTTTTTTTTTTTTACCTTTTGGACCAGATCCACCTCGCCAAAAATAATCCATAAAAATGTGGTATAAAAATCCTCTGCCGTGTGCTACGATACAGGTGAGCACTTCTGCTACACAAATACTTTTATTTTCCCGTTAGGTCTTTCTTCGTTCTTGGTTTTCTTTTTTTTGTCTTTTTTTTTTTTTTTTTTTGTCCTTTTTGGAACCCTTTAGTACAAAAGGCCTGTGGGGGGAGGGAGTTGCTCCATAAAACCAGAAGACACAAGACCATAAAGCCCACAAGGACCACAAACAGCCCCCCACCACACACAAACCCTACTTGTTAGTAAACTTTTCGCTTTTAAAAAAAAACTGTATTTTTTTTTTTTTGTCTTTTTTTTTTTTTCAAGGTTATCAATTCTAATTCTTTACTTTCATTTGAATACAAAACACATAAGTTTGCTATTATCTTTCGTGGCTCCCTGAGCTGAATTTTCTAAGCTTTCTTTGAAATCACTCCTCATTTGCTTCTGTCCGAAGACCAAGAAGGGCTTGCGTGGGCTTCCCCTTTTCTTCAAACATCCAAGCACGGAAAAAAAAAAAAAAAAAAAAAGGATAAATCCATAAATCCATCTATAAAAAACAACCCCCAAGGTGATTGTGTTGATGTCCCGTCAGTAGCTGAGGATCCGAGTGATTCCCCACCATCACTAACACACGACGCACGACAGGAGGAACAACTTTTCACCAGTGGACATCTCTGCTCAGCCTGGATGGCAAAGTCCCCACGGACACTCCTGGAGGGGGGGAAGGAAAAGGGGGAAAAAAAACCCCAAAAAAACAAAAAAACAAACAAAAAAAAACCAACCAAAAAAACCCCCAGAATAAAATTGCCACCACCAAAACCATCAGTGGAATACAATTACAGCAGACAAAAATACACAACTAAGTGTACTGGGAGGGTCCCCCCTTCCCACGCTATTTCCTAGTCCAGTATTTACATTTTTCACAAGTCTTATGCAGGATGCACAAAAAAAAAGTCCCAATAAAAAAGGAGTCCTTTATAGTGCCACCAAAGCCAGACGGAAAGAACCGGAAAACCAAAAAAAAAAAAAATCAGAAGGAACCCCAAAACCTTAAAACCAAATAAAAATCCGTTTAGGGCTTCCATGTGTGCCAGAGTTGCAGATCTCCAAATAAATCCGAGTGTGGCGGGGGCCGGGCGGAGCTGGGCCGGGCCCGGGGCCTCCCCTGGGCATTCCCGGAGCATTCCCGAGTGCTGCACGTCCCAGGATCAGTAGATGACCTCGTAGACCGTGGCCTTCTTGTCCCCAGAGCCCGTGACAATGTACTTGTCATCCGCAGAGATGTCACAGCTCAGCACGGACGAGGATTCCTTGGACTGGGAAAGCAGCAGGGAGAGAAGCCATCAGGGTGGGATGGAGAGAGAACCCAGCAGGGTGGAAGGGAGAGAGAGAACCCAGCAGGGTGGGAGGGAGAGAGAATCCATCAGGGTGGGATGGACAGAACCCAGCAGGGTGGGATGGAGAGAGAGAACCCAGCAGGGTGGGAGGGAGAGAACCCAGCAGGGTGGGAGGGAGAGAGAATCCATCAGGGTGGGATGGAGAGAGAACCCAGCAGGGTGGGACAGAGAGAGAGAGAACCCAGCAGGGTGGGATGGACAGAACCCAGCAGGGTGGGAGGGAGAGAACCCAGCAGGGTGGGAGGGAGAGAGAGAACCCAGCAGGGTGGGATGGAGAGAGAACCCAGCAGGGTGGGGGACAGAGAGAGAACCCAGCAGGGTGGGAGGGAGAGAGAGAACCCAGCAGGGTGGGGGACAGAGAGAGAACCCAGCAGGGTGGGATGGAGAGAGAGAACCCAGCAGGGTGGGATGGAGAGAGAGAACCCAGCAGGGTGGGAGGGAGAGAGAGAACCCAGCAGGGTGGGAGGGAGAGAACCCAGCAGGGTGGGATGGAGAGAACCCAGCAGGGTGGGATGGAGAGAACCCAGCAGGGTGGGATGGAGAGAACCCAGCAGGGTGGGATGGATGCTCCATGCTCCCAGCAGCATCCATGCTGAGGGCAGCAGCACATCCCAGACCCCGACACCAACCCGGTTACTCCCAAGGATCTCCTCTCTCTCCAGGAATGGGAATTTGGGAGCAGCCCCCACCCTGTGCCCTTCCCAAGCTCTCCTACCTGGAAGATGCTGGCTCCGTAGGGCGTCCTCCAGGCGTTGAGCAGGTTGTCCTTCCCAGTGCTCACAAACCACTTCCCTGCGTTGGGAATTTGGGATCAGCAGCTGAACCCTGCCAGTGCCACCTCCCCAACCCTTCCCTGTCCCCACAGTCTGTCCGAGCCCAGAGATCTGGGAGAAACAGGAAAACCTGGAGCTTCCTGGGGAGTCCTGCCCAGCCCTACTCTGCTGGAAGAACCCAAACGCTGCTTCCCACCTCCAGTGGTGCTCTGTGGCTGTTTGCAGCCCAAACCAGGATGGGTTTATGGGAATAAACCCTGCCAAAACCAGGATGAGTTTATGGGAATAAACCCTGCCAAAACTAGGTTGGAGTTACGGGAATAAACCCTGCCAAAACCAGGATGGGTTTATGGGAATAACCCCCACCACTGCCTGGATGGGTTTATGGGAATAACCCAGGGAATAAACCCTGCCAAAACCAGGATGGGTTTATGGGGCTAAAGCCCACCACAACTGGGATGGGTTTATGGGAATAAACCCCAAGTGCAGCATCCACGGGACGGATCCTGCTGGAAATCCTGCTGGAAACATCCATGCTCAGCCCCCCTTGCTGTGCTGAGCACTGTCCCTTCCTGCAGTCCATGGCCATCCCAGTCTCCCATCTCTGGAGGTGCCCATGGCCAGGCTGGATGGGGACGGGAGCACGCTGGGATAGCAGGAGATACCCCAAGGTAAGGTTCCACCCAACCCCAAACATTCCATGATTCCACAATCCCCATCCACGAGGACGTCCCAGGGTGGGGTGAGGTGCAAGGTGCCCCAGGGACGAGCTCTGAGGTCTCCCAGCCCAGCCCTGCCCCGCCGCGGGCGGGAGCCGCTCACCGCAGTAGGCGAACTTGAGGGAGAGCACGCAGCTCTCGTGCAGGTGCAGCTGGTACTTGTCGGGCTTGGTGTGGTGCAGCACCTCCACGTTGCTGCTCTCCATGCCCACCGCCAGCCACTCGCCCGTCGGGCAGTATCCCAGAGAGAAGATCTGCAGATGGAAGTGGGATAGGGGGAGATCAGCGGCAATTCCCGGCCCCCCGCGGAAGGGTGGGATGAGAGATCCTCAAGGTGCCTCTCCCAACCCAACTGTTCTGGGATCTGTGGCACTGCTGGAGCTGCTGGCCAGCCCCAGATGGATGGAGCAGGTGGGGAGAGGCAGACCCCCGGGTTGGGATGGCTCCATCCCCATGGATACTGCTGCCTTTGCCAACGGGACACAAGGTCCCAGCTCTGCCCTGCTGGGTCAGGCTCTGCTGGAGGAGGCAGGATCCTGATCCCTGACCCCTCTCTCCTCCCACTCCCAGGGCACCCAGAGAACCCTGTTTCATCCACAAGCATCCCATGGGAAGAGCTGCATCCTCAACAGCAGCCTCATCCTGTCAGGATGGAAAGAGGAGCTGGCACAAGATGCGGGCAGCCCCACGGCTCCAGCATTCCCAGGCCATCCCAAAACCAGCAGGAACAGCCACGCTCGGAGCTCCCAGGGCCGTTTTCCCAGCAGGAGAAGCCCCTCCCAGGATCCAGGGGCCGAGCAGGACCCCGTGTTTGCCGTGGGGATGGACCCCTGACCCCTGTGCCCCGCTCCCTGCCCACCTGGGAGGTGAAGTCGTGCTGCTGCAGCTGCCGCCCTTCCCGCAGGTCCCAGGAGCGCACCGTGTTGTCCAGGCCCCCCGTCCACAGCTTCGTACCGTCGTGGGAGATGTCTATGCAGCTGGCCCCGTCCGTGTGCCCTTGGAATTGCCTTGGGAGCAGAAAAACATCATGGAATTCTGCAAGGGCGGCGCTAGAAAAAGCGCTGAGCTGCGTTCAAGGTGCTCGGATGACACCAAATATTCCTGGAAATCCATCCAGGAGCATCCTGGGCTGAGGAGCAGCAGCCTGGCCAAGGATGGGGCTGGTTTAGGGATGAGCACCAGGAGATGGGGCAGCACCACCAGAGGGTGTTCCTGGCTCCAGCCCAGAGAGGGTGGGGGACTCCCCATCCCTGGAATGTTTAAGGCCAGGTTGGACGGGGCTTGGAGCAACCTGGGATAGTGGGAGGTGGTTTTGCCCAAGGAAAAGAGGAAAGGGACATCGATGGGTGGGGAAGAGGAAAAGGGACCATGATGGGGAGAAGAGGAAAAGGGACCATGATGGGGAGAAGAGGAAAAGGGACCATGATGGGGAGAAGAGGAAGAGACCATGATGGGGAGAAGAGGAAAAGGGGCCATGATGGGGAGAAGAGGAAAAGGGACCATGATGGGGAGAAGAGGAAAAGGGGCCATGATGGGGAGAAGAGGAAAAGGGGCCATGATGGGGAGAAGAGGAAAAGGGACCATGACGGGGAGAAGAGGAAAAAGGACCATGACGGGGAGAAGAGGAAAAAGGACCATCATGGGGAGGAAAGGGACCATGATGGGCAGAAGAGAAAAGGGACCATGATGGGGAGAAGAGGAAAAGGGACCATGATGAGCAGAAAAGGAAAGGGACCATGATGGGGAGAAGAGGAAAAGGGACCATGATGGGGAGAAGAAGAAAGAGATGGCAGTGGGGTGGGGAAAGAGGAAAAGAGACACTGATGGAAGGATGAGGAAAAGGGACACTGACAAAAGGAAAAGGAACACTGACAAAAGGAGAAGAAAAGGGACATTGCAGGGGAAGAAGAAAAGGGATGTTGACAAAAGAAGAGTAAGAGGGACATTGACAAAACGAAGAGGAAAAGAGACATTGGATGGAAGGAAGAGGAAAAGGGACACTGACAAAAGGAAAACTGACAAAAGGAAGAGGGAAAGGGACGTTGTGGATGAAGGGGTAAAGGAACACTGACAAAAAGAGAAGAAAAAGGACATTGTGGGGGAAGAGGAAAAGGAACACTGACAGGAGAAGACGAAAAGGAACGTGACGGGACAAAAACAACCTCTAAGGTCCGTCCCAGCAGGACCGCGGCGGCGCTCACCTGACGAGGGTCTGGTTGTGCAGGTCCCAGACGGCGATGTTGCCGTCGCTGCAGCACGAGAAGCACACCTTGGCGTCGGGGCTGATGGCCAGCGCGTAGCAGGCGGGCGCCGAGGACGTCAGCTCGGCCTTGATGCGCGGCGTGGGCGACGCCAGGTCCCAGATGGTCAGGGTGCTGGCCTCGCCCCCCACGATCAGCGTGCGGCCGTCCGGCAGCAGCTTGCAGGAGCGGATGTAGTTATCCCTGTTCTGGGGACACAAGGGACCGTCAGGGACGGCCTGGGCACGGGGCAGGTGGGGATGGAAGGGAAAGGGCACGGAGGGAAGGGGTGTCGTGGGGGTGAGAGGAAAAGGGATGTGGAGAGGGAAGAGGAAAGGGAGTGCAAGGGCGTGGGGAAAGAGGAAAAGGGATGTTGATGGGGAAAAAGGAAAAGGGACATTTAATGGGGAAAGAGGAAAAGGGACGTTGGTGGGGAAAGAGGAAAAAGGGACAAGAGAAAAAGGGATGTTGATGGGGAAAAAGGAAAAGGGACATTTAATGGGGAAAGAGGAAAAGGGATGTTGGTGGGGAAAGAGGAAAAGGGACATTTAATGGGGAAAGAGGAAAAGGGACGTTGGTGGGGAAAAAGGAAAAGGGACATTTAATGGGGAAAGAGGAAAAGGGACGTTGGTGGGGAAAAAGGAAAAGGGACATTTAATGGGGAAAGAGGAAAAGGGACGTTGGTGGGGAAAGAGGAAAAAGGGACAAGAGAAAAAGGGATGTTGATGGGGGACAAGAGGAAAAGGGACGTTGGTCGGGGACAAGAGGAAAAGGGACGTTGGTGGGGAAAGAGGAAAAGGGATGTTGGTGGGGGACTAGAGGAAAAGGGATGTTGGTGGGGGACAAGAGGAAAAGGGATGTTGGTGGGGGACAAGAGGAAAAGGGATGTTGATGGAGAAAGAGGAAAAGGGACGTTGGTGGGGGACAAGAGGAAAAGGGACATTGGTGGGGGACAAGAGGAAAAGGGACATTTCAAGAGGGAAAGAGAGATAACAGGAAGAGGAATAAGACAGTAACACAAGACAAGGAGTTGGTAATGGGGAAGAGCAACAGGATGTAAAGGGAGGAAGAGGAAAGGGAGGGTAGCAGGGAAAGAGGAAACATAGATGGCAATGTGGGGAAGAGATGCTGACGTTAACGGGGCGAAGATGATTAACATCAGAGGCGGGTGAAGGCAGGGGACACAGCCCTGGGGACAGCAGCAGCCCCGCCACGGGGACTCCAGCCCTCACCAGGCAGTCCAGCTGTGAGATGGGGCTCTTGCTGCCGGGCTGGCTGATGTCCCAGATCTTGACGCAGCCCTTGCCGCCGGTGTAGACGTGGCGGGTGGGGTTGCTGATGGTGACAGCACAGACCACCTCGCCGTGGCTCAGCGTGTTGATCTGCCGCGCGTGCCGCGGGATGCCCGGCCCCGCCAGCGCGTCGTGCGGGAACGGCACCGGCTGCATCTGCCCGTCCGCGCTCACGTGGAACGAGTAGGCCCTGCCGGGGTGGGAAAGGGCTCAGCTCCAGGGATGGAGCTCGTGGGGGCTGTCACACTGTGTCCACAGCACCAGCCCTGGGTCAAGGCCTCCCTCGTCTCCCTCCCGGCCACTCGTCCCCTCTGATCCCACAAAAATCCAAGCGGGACTTACGGTTTCCCTCCAGGGATGGATGCCAGGCTGGAGGGCAGGCCCGGGGCTCGCATGGGTGGGTGAGGGTCAAACCCGACCTGCCAAGAGATGCACGGACACGGGTGAGGCCAGGAATGCCACACAGCTTCCCATCCATGACCCCTGGGGACACTGGGCAGCTCCTGCTTTCCCCTGCTGCTCAAAGCTCATTGGCATTTCCCCCTGGCAGGAAGGGGAACCAACCAAAGGGGTCTGCAAGCACCAGGTGGTACCAGCTCCCTCTTCCCCGTGCTGTTCCCAAGCCCCCAGGGATGGATTCAGCCACATTGTGCCCAGCACACCGAGGGCAGAAACCCCAATCTCTGCTTTAATGGCAGAGGCCCCAACCTCTGCTTTAATGGCAGCGTTTGACTCCTTGTTCTGCCTTAAAACAGGAGTTTAGTGGGAGGAATGGGAAGGGGGTTGAGGAATGGGAAGGGGGTTGAGGAATGGGAAAGGGGTTGAGGAACGGGATAAGGGGCCAAGAAACAGGACAAGGGGCCAAGGAACGGGAAGGAGAAACCCCAATCGAGTGGCACATGCATCTCACCCCACAAAGAAGCATCCCCACCCCTTCAATCCAAAGCACAGCTGGCTCTGAGCAGGGGCCCCAACCTCCCAGCCCCCAGGAGCCCCCCCAGCCCTCCCCCCAGCGAGAAAGGAGCTAAAAGTGCTACGTACAGCTCCAAAGCTCACCATTGGTGACCGGCCGTAGGCGGCGGCGGCGGCGGCGGCCGCGCTCATCTGCGGGGGGAGGTTGTGCAGCCCCGCGTAGGCGCCGGGGCTCGTCAGGGACCCGTTCATCTCGTGGTGCCCCATCATGGCAAAGGGCGCCGCGTAGGAGCCCGCGATGGAGATGGGCGTCCGCAGGGCCGAGGCTGCCAGAGGGGGGACAGCGTCAGGGCTGGGACACGGGCAGGGCTGGGACACACGGGCAGGGAGCGGGGACACACGGGCAGGGAGCGGGGACACACGGGCAGGGAGCGGGGACACACGGGCAGGGCTGGGACACACGGGCAGGGAGCGGGGACACACGGGCAGGGAGCGGGGACACACGGGCAGGGCTGGGACACACGGGCAGGGAGCGGGGACACACGGGCAGGGAGCGGCGACACACGGGCAGGGCTGGGACACACGGGCAGGGAGCGGGGACACACGGGCAGGGCTGGGACACACGGGCAGGGCTGGGACACACGGGCAGGGAGCGGGGACACACGGGCAGGGAGCGGGGACACACGGGCAGGGAGCGGGGACACACGGGCAGGGAGCGGGGACACACGGGCAGGGAGAGGAGCAGAGCACAGCCACGGAAAAACCCAACACCGTGGAGTCCAACCCCTGGCCCAACATCGCCTTCCTCCCAGCCCAGAGCACTGTGTCACATCCCTGCACACCTCCAGGGATGGGGTCTCCACCACCTCTTCCTGGGCACCCTTTTCTTGAAGAAATTCCTCCTGATGTCCAACCTGAACTTCCTCTAGCACAGCCTGAGGCTGTGTCCCCTCATCCCAATCCCGCTCACTCCGTGACCAGACCTCCCTCCTCACCCCATCGGATTAGGTCCCCCATCAACCTCATCCCCCATAAACCTGACTCCCACAAATGCAATCCCTCAGAGCTGCCGTTCCCCATGGACAGGGATGAGGCAAAGCTGTGCTGGGGACAATGGTGACACTGCAGTGACACTGGTACCCACCCAGGGGGTCCATGCCGCTGGGTTTGCCGGGCATGGGCCGCAGCCCCGGGGTGCTGCTGGTGCCCGGGGTGGGAGCGTCGTTCCTGGGCGTCGGAGTGTTGGACTTGAGGCCGGGCGTGGAGGATTTGTCGTTCTGGGGGGAGAAGGGATGGAGAAGGAGGCGTGAGCTCCAGCTGCTGGGACCCACAGCCTGCCCCAGGGACGCCCAGAAGGGACGTACGTGGCCCAGGTCCTTGGTCTTGGAGGAGGGAGTGCTGCTGGAGGAGGCCACCGAGGCCGGGCTGTTGGGAGCGTCGCCCTTCTTCAGCCCGCGGGCTTTGTCCAGGCCGTTCTCCGGGGGGGAATGGGCCGGGCTCACCCGGGGGGTGGCAGGGTCCTGTGAGGTGGGAAAAGCCTTGGAATTCCCACAGGGGGAAGGAAGGGCTCCCTCCAGCTTCCCCTTCAGGCGGGTGTTGGGAGGTCCCTAAGGAATCGCCTCCCGCATCCCAAACCCAGAGCTCACCTCATTGGAGACATCGACCACCAGGTCATCACTCTTGTCACCATCGCTGTCCTGGAACACAAAGTGTGTCACAGCCTGCAGAGAGCTCCAAAAACTGGGGGGGATCAGCCCCCGAGGAGCCAAAGCACCCCCAAGAGCATCAGGACACTTGGGCTGGAGATCAGGGGAAATTCTTTCATGGAAAAGGTGTCAGGTGTTGGAAGGGGCTGCCCAGGGCAGGGTGCAGTGAGCCAGGGGAGTGGATGTGGCACTTGGGGACATGGATTATGGCGGCCTTGGCAGTGCTGGGGGATGGCTGGACACAACACTCTCCAAGGCCTTTTCCAGCCTGAACGATCCCACGGTTCTCTGCCCCAGCTGACCCACATCACACCTGGACAGCACCACCCCAATCCCGCTTTCTGCCCCCAGGCGCTGCCCCAGGTGTCCCCACGGCCTCAGAGCTGTCACTGTCACTCACATATCGGCTCATGCTGTCCTTCTCCTCCGCTTTCCGCTTCTTGGAGTCGATGCTGTAGTCCGTGGAGCTCCGGTGCTTCTCGCTGGCCCGCAGGCTCTCCGAGGGGGACACGGAATTATTCTGTGGGGATGGGAGGAGCTTTGAAGGGGGAGCAGAAGGAAACGAGGCTCCACGAGCAGCACAGCCCTGTCCCCGCAGGGATGAGACCCCCTGGTCCCCCCCACGCCACAGGATCCGGGGGACAGATCAACATCAGCCTCGCTGGGAGCATTGGGAATGCTGCGAGGAATCCCATGGACACCTGAGCTCCTTTGCTGCAAGAGCAGGAAAATGCAGGAGGAGGTTGTTTATAAAAACATCTGGGAAAAGCCACATGGCCAGGAATGGCAGAGCCCAGCGACCATGGCACAGCTCTGCTCACTGGGAATTCTGTCCTTGCCTCAAGCAGCAAAGCCCAGGACACGCTAGCATTCCCAGGATAGCTCCAGAGCCCAGGAGTTCTCCCTCTGGCAGAGCTGGGAGCCTCATCCAGGAGGAGGAACAGAATGGTTGCATCCCAGCCCTGGAGCCAAAGGATATCCACAAAATGTCCTGGAAAACCCATGTGACCAGGAGTGCCGTGGCACAGGGGGAATTCTGCCTTTGCTCCAAGCAGCAAAGCCCAGGAGATGTCGGCATTCCCAGGGAACGCTGGAGGAAAACAGCAGCACAACCAGGAGGATGCCTGGCCCTGATCCTGCCTTCTCCCCCCTCAGCCCCTGGGATCAGCAGGATCCATCCCTGTTCTCTCCCTGCACATTCCCTATCCAGTCCCTGGGATCAGCAGGATCCATCCCTGTTCTCTCCCTGCACATTCCCTCCTCAGTCCCCACGATCAGCAGGATCCATCCCTGCTCTCTCCCTGCACATTCCCTCCCCAGTCCCTGGGATCAGCAGGATCCATCCCTGCTCTCTCCCTGCACATTCCCTCCCCAGTCCCTGGGAGCAGCAGGATCCATCCCTGTTCTCTCCCTGCACATTCCCTATCCAGTCCCTGGGATCAGCAGGATCCATCCCTGTTCTCTCCCTGCACATTCCCTCCTCAGTCCCCACGATCAGCAGGATCCATCCCTGCTCTCTCCCTGCACATTCCCTCCCCAGTCCCTGGGATCAGCAGGATCCATCCCTGTTCTCTCCCTGCACATTCCCTCCCCAGTCCCCACGATCAGCAGGATCCATCCCCGTTCTCTCCCTGCACATTCCCTATCCAGTCCCTGGGATCAGCAGGATCCATCCCTGCTCTCTCCCTGCACATTCCCTCCCCAATCCCTGGGATCAGCAGGATCCATCCCTGTTCTCTCCCTGCACATTCCCTATCCAGTCCCTGAGAGCAGCAGGATCCATCCCTGTTCTCTCCCTGCACATTCCCTATCCAGTCCCTGGGATCAGCAGGATCCATCCCTGTTCTCTCCCTGCACATTCCCTCCCCAGTACCTGGGAGCAGCAGGATCCATCCCCATACTCTCCCTGCACATTCCCTCCCCAGTCCCTGGGATCAGCAGGATCCATCCCTGTTCTCTCCCTGCACATTCCCTACCCAGTCCCTGGGATCAGCAGGATCCATCCCTGTTCTCTCCCTGCACATTCCCTCCCCAGTCCCTGGGAGCAGCAGGATCCATCCCTGCTCTCTCCCTGCACATTCCCTGATCCATCCCCGCTCCCCCAGCCTGCCAGCCCTGCCGAGCAGCGCCATTCCTGAGCCGTGCCCGCCTTTCTTCCCCGGCTGAAAGGGAGAACCAAAGCAGTTCATGTTTCTCCTCGGTCCCCACTAAGCAGCTTTGGATAACACGGAGCTCTTTCTTCCCAGGCAGTCATGCTGAAAACCCTCGCAGCTCCCAGAGAATCATGTCAGGCATTTAGAGGCATCGATCCATTCAGCCCCGCTCCTGGCCCGCCGCCAAGGAACTAAATATTTTTTATTGCACAGGCAAAGGCTGGGGAAAATATGAATGACTAACGCTGATTATCGCACACATTAAACCTCCACGGGGAATACCCCGGCTCGCAGTTTATGGATTGGGAAGCTGCCCGGCTCCGACGGCCCCCTGGCCGCCCGAGGAGCGGGTTAATGATGCCCAATTCCCCTCTGCCTCTCCCCCCTCGCAGAGCACTTCCCTTCCCCGCTCTCCAAAGGGCCGTTTGTGGGCTCGGGGCTGGCAGGAAATCGCTGCCAAGCCGCAGCTCAGCCTGCCTTTGTCCTGGCAGCTTTTCACACGGAATGCTGGGCTCGGGAACGAGCTCCGGGATCACCGAGCCCCACCTGGACCCAGCCCCACCTGGTCAGCAGCACAGAGAGCTCAGGGACACGGCCAGGCCCTGCCTGGACACCTGCAGTGCCTCCCTGCGCTGCCCCTTCCCAGCCTCACAGCCCTTCCCGTGCAGGAATTCCTCCTGATCTCCCGTTTTCCCTCAACACCGGGGTGGGAGGTGCTGGCTCAGCCCCATTCCATGAGCAGGGCAGCCCCCACTCAGCTCCTGCCTCCCTCCACATCCTCTCCATCCCTGCTCCCAGGGAATCCATGCCAAGGGCAGCCTCTCAGGTGTCTCCAAAATCCAGGGATTTCCCTGGATAGGAGCTGCTTGAGCTTCCAAGTCCTGCATAAATTTGGAGAAATAACCAGCCCCATCCCAGACTGGGTGAGCCCAGACAGTGGGGGAGTGATCAGGAATGATCCAGCTTCCCTGAGCACCCAGGGGTCCTGGGTCTGACCACGCTCACTCAGCCAAAATTATGGAATTTCCTGATGTTCCGCCACAAGCCAAGGGATTTAAATCACATTTCCAAACCACCACCACAGAGAAGGTGACTCTGCTCATCCCAGCACAGCTCTTCCAGGCAGGATGAGGGATTTTATTGCCTGGTTTATTATTTAATAAGACCTGTGCCAAAGGCAGCCCTGCAGCTCCCAGCCACCAGGTGGGTTTTTAAGGGATAAATCAAACTCAGCCGTGCAGCCAGCAGAAAGTGGGAGCAAAAGGAAGGAATGGGACTTACTGCACTTGAGTCTCGCTCTTCAGGAGATGCCAGGGCAGAGGGGAGGGCACAGCCAAAACAGAGACAGGAAAATAAAGCAAGTTAGGATAAGTCTTAAAAACGGAAAAATAAACCCAGAACCTCCTCCTGCTCTGAACTCAAACCCTTAAACTCAAGCCCTGCCTGGGCTCTCTCCAGCTTTAGAATCTCCCTCCATCCATCTCTCCCATCCCATTCCTGCCCCTTTCTGTCCATGTGAATGATGTGGCCAAACACAGCTGGAAATGCCCTGGATCCAAAGGGAATGGCAGCAGAGCCAGGTGTCTGTCCCTGGAGTCACCCCAGACCCCTGGGGGCACAGCTCCCCACCCAGGAGGGGGTTCAGCCCTTCCTTTGTACCCAAACTGTACATTCCCCCTGGGATCTCTGGCAATCTGAATCCATGCAGGAAAAGGAATGGAGCAGGAGCATGGCTACCTAGAGTTCTGTCTCACTGCTTTTTTCCCACCCCAAATCCCCCAGCAGAGCCCAAGAGCTCAGGGAGGCTGTGGGAACCTGCCAATGGGAGAGTGGAAATATCCCAAACCCTCCCGTGCTGGTGGGCAGGGGGATCTGCCAGGGCAATCCTGCACACCACTGGTGTGCAGCTGGATCCACAGCTCCTTCCACCTGCTAACAAATGGTCAGATCCCAAATAAGGGGAAAAAGCCAAGTTCCTGCTGCACAGAGCTGGATCCCTCACCGTGGGAAGGCTCTGGTGGTGATGGAGAGGAGGAGGAAGAGCAGGAGGGTGAAGGCTGCTTTCCCATTAAGGCACAGCACAGGAATTGCAGCCAGGCTCCACCAAAGGCTGAGCATCATTTTAGGGAATTCTGCATCCCTAAGAGGGCAATCCCATGATCTGAACGCAGCTAACCGAGGGATGGGGTGGTGGGAAATGAGTCACAACAGGACCAGGGAGTTCCCCCAACATCTGAGGGACCTGGAGCAACTCCTGAGGAGGCCACAGAGCTACTCCAAGGGCTGGAGCCAGGCTGGTAGAGCTGGGAATGTTCACCTGGGGAAGAGAGGGCTCCATGGGGTCCTCAGAGCCCCTTGCAGGGCCTAAAGGGGCTCCAGGAGAGCTGGAGAGGGACTGGGACAAGGGAAAGGAGACTGGGAATGGCTTCATAGTGGGAAAGTGGAGATTTGGGTGGGATATTGGGAAGGAATTGTTCCCTGTGAGGGTGATGAGGCCCTGACACAGGTGGCAGTGGGTGCCCAGACACCTGGATCCCTGGAAGTGTCCAAATCCAGCTCGGAGCCCACTGGGACAGCAGGATGTGTCATTTTTAACCTTCCTCTCCCTTCCATCCAACCCGGCCCAGGACTGTGTCACTCCAGCAGCAGCAGCAGTGGCCGCAGGAGCAGCAGCCCCCCTCACCTCTGTGGTCCAGGTCGTGGTGGTTCTTCTCATCCTTGACAGCCAGGTGTGCCTGGCTGCCCAGGGCGCCGAGGGCCAGCAGCCCCGAGCTGGTGCCGGTGACCGGCGGGATCCCGGGCGGCTGGAGCCCCGAGGGGTGCGGTGGCAGCTGGACCGGGGGGCCGTGGGCGGCGTGGGACAGGTGCTGGGCCTGGAGCTGCTGCTGCTGCAACGAAAGCACCAGTGAGCTGGGAGGGAGCGGGGCAGAGGGACGGCAAGGGACGCCCCGGGAAGGGACGGCCCCGGTCGCGCCGGGAGCGGCCCCGCTGGATGCCTGGAAGGAGAAGCCCCGTTAGCAGGAGGGCAGAGGTGCCCAGGGATGTCCCCAGGGGGTAGCAGGAGGGCAGAGGTGCCCAGGGATGTCCCCAGGGGGTAGCAGGAGGGCGGAGGTGCCCAGGGATGTCCCCAGGACACAGCCCAGCCCGTGGCAGAGCACGCACACAGCCCTCTCCCGGGACAATCCTGCATTCCTGGAATGCTCGTCCCTGAGGACATGGTTAGTTTGGCTTTTCCAGCAGTAAAAGGGATAAACAAAACCCCAGGAATCCCACCCAGGAGGCAGAGAGACTCCATGGCTGGAGGGCGGCAGCTAAACCACTCAGAGGGAGAAAATTCCAGCACCCAGGAGCCTCCCAGCAGCTCAGCACAGGAAGTTCTGCTCATTTGGTCAGGAGCAGCTTCCAGGTGCTTCATGGTGGGAGGAAAATCCACACAATGTCCTGGTCCCATCAGGATCCTGCTGCTCCCAGCCCCTTCCCACATTGGATAAATCCTGCAGGGATCCTCCATTCCCACTGTGGGGTTGGATATAACCCCCCACATTCCCTGGAGCTGCAGCCCAGCCTGGATGGCACAGGGCCCCCAGCTGCTCCCAGGGGTTTTTTGGGAGTGAATCCCAGCCATCCCAGCACTCCTCCAGCCATGGAGATTCACTGCCTGCTCCAGCTGAGCTGGAAACAGCTGAACTGCAGCTCTGGGGAGAGAAGGGAAAACCAGACACATTCCTTGCTTCAAACACAATCTTGGAAGAAAACCAGCTGAAATCCAAGGAGCCGCTTCTGAGAGCCCCCAGGCCTGCCCTGGTCCAGCCAGGAGGGTCTTGGAGCTGGTGCTCCTGCCTGGGACCCTCCTGCCTGCACCCACAGCCCCTCCAGCAGCATCCCAGGGAAATCACATTTGGGCATCTGAGCACAATGGGAATCACGGGCTGGGGACACCCAGAGAGAGGGGACACCCAGAGTGAGGGGACACCCAGAGTGAGGGGACACCCGGGCTGCAGTAGAGCCCCCCCAGCCCACTCCAGGTCCCCACAACCAGCCTGGACCAGGATTTGTCCTGGGGCACTCTGAGGGGCAGGAATGGACAGCAGGACCTGCTGGCACAAGGGCCAGCCCAATGGCCACCCCCAGGAACACATCAAAAACACCCTCGGGGATGGAGGGCTCCACAAAGCACCCCTGGGATGGGGGGCTGTCCATGTTTCCACCAGCTCCATCAAGGAAATTCCCAGCACACCTTCCCCAGAGCCGCAGGAAGTGCACCCAGGTGCCCCTGGATCCCTGGCAGTGCCCAAGGCCAGGTTGGACACTGGGGCTGGAGCAGCCTGGGACAGTGGGAGGTGTCCCTGCCATGGCAGGGCTGGAATGGAGGGGATTTAAGGTCCTTCCAACCCAAACCATTCCATGATTCCATGAGAAGTATCCCCACACCAAGTCCAAGTTTCGGGGGAACAGCCCTGGCCCATTCCCGATGGAAGGACCCATTTTGGGCAGCAGAAGGTGACATCCTGTCCCACTCCATGGACACAGCAGGATGGAGCAGGCCTGGCTGGGTCACCCACCCCCTCCAGAGCTGCATTCTCATCCCTGTGGGATGGAGGGGGAAATCCCCACGCAGAAGATTCCAGTGGGAGCTGAGGGCAGAGGCCACAGTCCCAGGCACAGGAGATCCATGGAAGCAGCTCTGATATCCCAGCTGCAGCAGCAGCCACACGGAGAAGGCCATCAGGCCTCTGCTGGAGGAAATCCATAAATCCCTGAGCCCTCCAAAAGCAGGAGCTGGTTCTGCCAGCAGGATGGGAAGCATCCTCAGGATGGACATTCCAGAGTGTCCCCAAACCAGGACATGGAGCAGAGCTGGGGGCGAGGGGCACAAGGTCGGTCCCTCGGCAGCTCCTCAGTGCCAGGATCAATCCTCTGGCACCAAAACAAATGGAACAGATCCTTGGGGCTCTTCCCAATCCCCATTTCACAGCATTTCCACCCATCTGAGGGAGAGGCAGGGCTGGCCATTGTAGCAGAGCATCATCCCAGAGAACGGCCCCGGGTGGTTTTCCAGCACCTCCAACCATTCCCACATTCCTCTCCTGGGAGCTCTCCATTGGTATTTCCATATTCCATCCCTGGAATACACCAAGATCCAGTGGTTTATCCTCAGCAACCTCCAGCTTCCAGAAACATCTGCATGCTGTAACTCATCCCAGCAGCTTTCCACCCAAAAAAGGGACGTGGCCTTGTGGAACAGCAGCACTCCAATTCCCAGGGTGTGGATGGCAATTCCAACCCTGGAATAGCCCAGGGGACAGCACAGCCCCACCACGAGCAGAGCATGGGGACAAGAATCAGCACCTGGAGGTGCTCCAGCAGAGAAGAAAAAACTGGGATTTCTTCCTGGTCTTTGGGCTGCCAACAGGTAAATCCATCCACGGGCTCGGCGAGCTGCAGGAACAGCCCCTCACAGGACGTGGAACCAAGGCCAGGACACAGCATCCCTGGGAGCCCACAGCAACGTCTCCAGGTGGGTTTGGTGTTCTCCCCTCTGGCAGTGGAGAGCAGAATCCGTGTGGGATGTCCTGAAGCCCATCCCCGTGTCCTGGGGTAGCCAAGGTCCCACAGCAGGGCTGCAGAGCTCCATCCGTGTCCCAGGCAGGTCATTCCCGTGGCAAGGAGAGCAGGATGAGCCAAGGGGCCTGGGACTCATCCCAGGGTGGTGCTGCAGAATTCCCAGGTTCCCAGTGCACCATCCTTCCTGCACATCCCTCGGGAACAACGTCCTGGAGACTCCCAGGAGGGGCACAAAGCCCACCTGGCACTCGGTGGCACAGAGCTCCTGCTTGCCCTGAGTGCTCCCTGCTGGAGAGGCCCCTCCCTTCCCATCCCTTATCCCAACCCTGGGAATGCTGTGTTCCAACAGCACCACCGGGTGAGGGCTTCCTGCAGCATCCCAGGGATGGGGAGGCTCTTTGGGAACCCCAAATCCCCCTGCCTAGGGACTGAGGTCCTGCTGGACAAGTGACACACACAGCACAAGGGTCTGGAGCAGCATTCCAGGATCGTGGAGTGACTGAGCCCATCCACAACTCAGATCCCTCAGGATGCTGCACTGGGGCTCCAAGTGAATTCCAGCACCAGTCTGGGCTCCTCCCGTGCTGGCAGGGAGTGATGTCCCCAGTGTCCCAGGAAGCAGGAGGCTGGGGAGGGATGACAATCCCAGACAACAATCCTGCACACCCAGCCCGGGGCAGCGCCCACGGAGCTCCTCGGTGGTGCCACACGGAGATGGGGACATGGGAAGAGGCTCCAAATTTGGGAGGAAGGCTGGCAAGGAGTGTCTGCTGGTGGAGTGGCTTTAATTGGATTATGTCCATCATGCTCCATGCCTTTGTTCCCCATTTAATGGTTCAGCACTTCGGTTCAGCGCCGGCGTTAAATTTAGTGACGGAGTTTAATCATTTCCAGGGCAATCATTTCCAGGGCTACAACCAAATCAAGGCTCCATTTCAGCCCAGCCTCGAGCACAGGAGCTGCGAGACAATGGCCCAGATGCATAAAATTAACAGATCTTGACCTCAAAAGGGGCAAAAAAAGAGTTTTGCACCATTTGAGGGGGGGGTTTAGGTGGTGCAGCATCTGCACTGGGGTGTTGGGATGGGCTGGGGACAGTGGGGCCACCCAGGGCTGGAGCCCAGGGACACCAGGACACCCCAGGGCTGAGCAAACCAAGCCAGGGATGTGTCCACATGAGCAGCCCTACAAAAACAACCTGCTGAGGGCAGGGCAAAGCACCAAATCCTCTCCATTTTGGGGACTCGAGCTGGAGCTGCCACCCAAACCAGCCCCACGCTCCAGGAGGAGCCTGGAACCATCTCTAAAAGCCACGGGAGGCCAAGGAATCATCATCCCCTCTTGCCAGCAGCAACCCTGTAATAACAAACCACTCCATGCAAAGAAGGGAAGGAAAAAAACCCAAATCCTTTGGATTTTGTGTCTTTGTGGGCACTGGAACAGGTGCAGGAACACAAATCCTCCACCTCAACCAGCTCCAGGGTCTGGGATGAGCCTGGAACCACCTCTGAAAGCCATGGGAGGAGATGGAATCATCATCCCCTCCTGCCAGCAGCAACCCTACGGTAACCAACCACTCCCTGCACAGAGGGGAGGAAAAAAGGGAAAATCCCCTGGGTTTTCTGCTCTGGGAAGCTCTGGAGCAGGTGCAGGAGCACGGAGCCAGCACCCAAAGCAGCTCCCCATCCCGGGACAAGCCGTGGAAGGCCCTGGGATCCCTCGCTGCTGGGCCAGCCCAGAGGAGATGCCTGTGATTCCTGCTGGGAGCTCGTCAGGGAGGTGATTAAAGGGCTGGGCAGGCTGTTAATGACAGCAGGGCCTCGCTGTGACCCAGGGAAGCAATTATCCAGGGAATGGGGTCACGGGCCTCCTCATCCACCTTAACTGAATTCCAATATCTGCCACTTCCAGCAGCTCCTGCTCCATGGCCAGCCCACCCCGAACGGGTGAGGAGCAGCAGGAGGGTGCAGCATCACCCCAAAACTCAGCTCCCATTCCGGGGGCATTCCCAAGTGGCACCAAACCCACATGAGGGATCCAGCTGCTTCCTCATTCCCCAGAATTGCAGGAGCCCAGAGCACGATTCCACAGTGGGTGACACCCACAAAACACAGGAAAATGGATGGAAGAGCGAGTTAGACACAGAGAATTATAAAGATCCTTGAAGCCTACAAAGTGTAAATAGTTATTAAAAACAAAAAAAAATTATAAATGAGTATTTTCTGGGAACCAAAGCCAGAGGAGCTCTGGAGCCACCTGCCCAGGACGTGGATTGGGAATTCCGATGTCCCGGGGTTTGCTGCAGGACCAAGGCAGTGACAGCAATCACAGAAATGATTAGAACTGTTAATTTTCAATCAGAACCCCTCAATCTGTGCGGGGAAGGGTCAATGCATGGAACAACACCGCCGAGGGCACAGCACATTCCACACCAACAGCCCGGCAGAGACAAGCCTGGCCTCAGGGGCTGGGGAGGCTCCCACCCCAAATCCCCCCAGGAACATCCCACTGGAATCCTGGAGCTGCCAGGGAGGCCGCAGCTCCCAGCCCTGTCCTGCTGGGGGCCGGATTGGGGCAGTTTTGGGGTTTTGGGACAGCCAGGAGCTGTGGTACTGGGGCAGTTTTGGGGTTTTGGGACAGCCAGGAGCTGTGGTACTGGGGCAGTTTTGGGGGTTTTGGGACAGCCAGGAGCTGTGGGATTGGGGTAGTTTTGGGATGGCTGGGGACTGGGAGCCGCCCTGGGTGCCCTCCTGAGCGCAGGGTTGCCTCTGGATATGGTAAATGATAGGAATAAAAGGGGAATACACACGGTGAGAGGCAGATTGGGAAGTCCACGTACCCCGATGATAGCATTCAACTCCGTCATTGTCACTTGCTTGGCACGTTCAACAGCCTGGGCCACCTGCTGTTGGTGCTGCGGGGACACAGGGCCGGGGTCAGCCACAGCCCAGGTGCAGGACCCCCCAGGCATGGTTCCCCTTCTTTTGGGCCCTATTTCACCCATTTTTCCCTATTTTTTTGCCCTGTTTTGGGTGCAGCGGTCCGGGGGCACCTCCGAGCTCCTCAGGGAAAAGGGGAAGCCCCTCGCAGCCTTTGGGGCTCGGTGCAGCCCCCCAGGCTGAGCAGGGCTCCTGCAGGGCCCAGCTCTGCCCATCCCAAGGGTTCTCCAGCATTCAGGAAGGATTTAAATCCCATTTCTCACATCCAACCCCCACCCAGGGGCCCAGCACTGCCTGCAAGGGAGGGGAAACCCCTGGGAGAAGCTACACGCCCTCAAAGAGGGTGTGGAGAAGTCCTTACCTCTTGTGACAGAAAAGGCATGATCTGGGCTAAAATCGTGTTCAGTCTTTTAGCAATTTCTGTCTGAAAAAAGGGAAGAGGGAAAAGCAGCAGTCAGCACCCGGCAGCAGCCTCCCACGGGTGGCACGAGGCTTCCTGGCAGCAGAGCTGTGTCCCCTTCCTGCCCCTTCCCAAAATCCCCTCCCTGTCCCTTCCCAGCAGAGGCACTGGGAGCCCCCTCAACTCTCCAGCCCAGAGACACTTCCCTGGGAGACTTCCACCCCCTTCCCACCACGGGATGAGTGTCCTGGAGCAGCCTGGAGCAGCTGGCTCCAAGCAAACAGCCAGGCTCATCCTGGGAGCAGCTGCTGCATCCCAGGAAATCCAGGGTTTGGTGGCCCCTCCACCTCCTCTCACTCCCAAGGCTGCAGTGGGGTTTGATTTTTCCAAAACACGCCTTGGCAAGGCCACCTGCCCTGTGCAGGGAGCTGAGTCCCCACCAGGGCTGGGGGCTCCGCTCTGCTCCCTGCCCATGGGTGGGATTCCCTTTGCCAGCCTGACATCCCACTCTGGAAACAGCCTGGAGGCACCCACATCTGCCAGCTGCACCCTGGGGGAGCTTTGTTGGAGGAAAAACCCCAGTGGACACCCAGCCCTTGCTGGGGATGGCTGGGACACGCTGCTCCTGCTACACAAACAACCCAACAAGCACCATCAACATTCCCACTGTCACCTAAGCAAGGAAACACTGGGAAAATCCTGACCTGCCCCAGCCTGGAGTCACCCCCGTGGAAGGAACAACCCCACAGACCCCAGAGCTCCAGGTCCTGCTCCAAGGGGTCCCCACAGAGCTCCCCATGGGCTGCAGAGCCACAGGGACACTCCTGGCCATCCTGTTCTCCAGAAGCACTCCTGGAGATCGGGTTAGACCTGATGCTTTCCTTAGGAATTGGCTCTCTGGGAGCTTCCAGGGATGCTCCCGGTGGGATGGCCATGTCCCTCTCCAGGGATGCTCCTGGTGGGATGGCCATGTCCCTCTCCAGGGATGCTTCCAGCGGGATGGCCATGTCCCTCTCCAGGGATGCTCCCAGCGGGATGGCCATGTCCCTCTCCAGGGATGCTCCCAGCGGGATGGCCATGTCCCTCTCCAGGGATGCTCCCAGCAGGATGGCCATGTCCCTCTCTAGGGATGCTCCCAGCAGGATGGCTGTGTCCCTCTCCAGGGATGCTCCCAGTGGGATGGCCATGTCCCTCTCTAGGGATGCTCCTGGTGGGATGGCCATGTCCCTTCTCCAGGGATGCTCCCAGCAGGATGGCCGTGTCCCTCTCCAGGGATCCTCCCAGTGGGATGGCCATGTCCCAGCCCAAGGATGCTCCCAGCGGGATGGCCGTGTCCCTCTCCAGGGATGCTCCCAGCAGGATGGCCGTGTCCCTTCTCCAGGGATGCTCCTGGTGGGATGGCCGTGTCCCTTCTCCAGGGATGCTCCCAGCAGGATGGCCGTGTCCCTCTCCAGGGATGCTCCCAGCGGGATGGCCATGTCCCTCTCCAGGGATGCTCCCAGCGGGATGGCCATGTCCCTCTCCAGGGATGCTCCCAGCAGGATGGCCGTGTCCCTCTCCAGGGATGCTCCCAGCAGGATGGCCATGTCCCTCTCCAGGGATGCTCCTGGTGAGATGGCCATGTCCCAGCCCAGGGATGCTCCCAGCAGGATGGCCATGTCCCTCTCCAGGGATGCTCCTGGTGAGATGGCCGTGTCCCTCTCCAGGGATGCTCCCAGCAGGATGGCCGTGTCCCTCTCCAGGGATGCTCCCAGCAGGATGGCCATGTCCCTCTCCAGGGATGCTCCCAGCAGGATGGCCGTGTCCCTCTCCAGGGATGCTCCCAGCGGGATGGCCATGTCCCAGCCCAGGGATGCTCCCAGCAGGATGGCTGTGTCCCTCTCCAGGGATGCTCCCAGCAGGATGGCCATGTCCCTCTCCAGGGATGCTCCCAGCAGGATGGCCGTGTCCCTCTCCAGGGATGCTCCCAGCGGGATGGCCGTGTCCCTCTCCAGGGATGCTCCCAGCGGGATGGCCATGTCCCAGCCCAGGGATGCTCCCAGCAGGATGGCCATGTCCCGGCTCCCAGGGGTTAACTCAGGCTGCTCCTGGCCGAGGCAGCTGTGAAAACAGCTCCAGCTCCAAGTCAAACAGGGCCGAGCGGCCGCGAGGATCCAGCGCCACAACAATGGCCGGAGCCGAGCGCTGGCAGGGAATCAAACGCCCCGAAATTCCTTCCGCCAGCCCCAGCAGCTCGTTATCAACAACACAAGTGATTAGCCAGGAGAGCTCTGGCCTCCTGCTGGCAGGGAGCCTCCTTCCCAGGACAGCCACAGCCACCCCCTGCCCCCAAAGCCCCCCGTGCTCCCCACATCACCCCAAAGCCTCACCCTGCTGATCCCACAGCTCAGCTCCCTTCAGCACCGCTGGGTTTTAAGCCCAGCCAAACCAAAGGAGCCCTCAGCTCCACCTGCTCTCAAGCAGCCCAAGGAAGATCCCCAAATATCCTGATTTGGGGGAGAAGTCTCAACGGACACCCAGCCCTTGCTGGGGATGGCTGGGACACGCTGCTCCTGCTACACTAACAACCCAACAAGCACCATCAACATTCCCAGAAGCACCCTAAGCAAGGAAACACTGGGAAAATCCTGACCTGCCCCAGCCTGGAGTCACCCCCATGGAGGGAACAGCCCCACAGACCCCAGAGCTCCAGGTCCTGCTCCAAGGGGTCCCCACAGAGCTCCCCACGGGCTGCAGAGCCACAGGGACACTCCTGGCCATCCTGTTCTCCAGAAGCACTCCCGGTGATTGGGTTACACCTGATGCTTTTCTTAGCAATTCCAGAGGCAGGGAACGTGCTGGCACACCGTGCCAAGGCAGGGACGGCTGGAAGTGACCACAGCTTGGACTCAGGTACCCTGGCCACAGCCACCAAGTCACTGGGATCATCACGGCCCTGAGCGTGAGGATGCACGGATCCAGCAGGCAGCCAGGGATCATGGACTCCTAGAACACTTCGGTCAGATGGGACTTCAAAGCCCACCCAGTTCCACTCCCTGCACCTTCTAGGAGCCCAGGTTGCTCCGACCTGGCTTTGGACTCTTCCAGGAATGGGGCAGTCACAGACACCAGTGTCCCAGCCCCCTTTTTAGGGAAGGATTCCTTCCCAGTATCCTGCCCCTGCCCTCAGCAGGGGAAGCCACTCCCAGTTTCCCATCACTGCAGGGACACTTTGCCGTGGTGACTGTCACCTGTCCCCAGCACAAGGCTCTGGCCAGCACAGGGTTTTCAGCACCCAGCACTCCCTGGCTGGAAGCTCCAAGTGCCAAACCCAAGCCCAGCCCTGGCGCCGTGACTGGAGCAGCCAGGCTGGCAGCACCAGTGCCACCAGCCCCCGTGGTGCCACTGCCGTGCCCTGCCACGGGAAAAGCTCCTTCCAGGCTTTTTGGCACTGGCACTTTGATCAGATTATATTTAGCTGCAGCTCCATTAAAGATTTATTCCTCCAGCTCCAGCCCTTGGATTGGGATGCAGCGAGCGCGGCCGCTGCTCCAGGAGCTCTGCCCTGGCAGCTCCTGGGTTCTAGAACAAATCTGATCCACCTTCGAGGGGAGAACACCAGCCAGCTTCCCTCAGCTGCACCCTGGAAAAACACAGCATCCAGCCAGGCTGATTCCATGGAGCAGGACGGGAAGGAGCTGGGCTTTCCCTGGACAGCCCTGACCAGCAGCACACGTGATGCTTCCACCTTTAAGTGCAAAACTTCCAAGTGAGATGTGAAGCCAAACTCCCCTTTCCACACAGAAAGAGACTTCCCACGTGGGATCCAGCACAGAGATATTGGATGTCCAAAATATTATGTTTACAACCACGAGGTTTCCTGTGAACACGAGATTCAATAGTCTTTAAATATTTGCTCACTTTCCCTTTTCCCATTCCCTGGCACATTCCAGTTGTCCCCATTAAAACTTTAACTGGGAGGGAAAGGGATTCTCTGGAATGCTAGAACAGGGGAGGGCTCCCTGCCCGACACCTTCCCCTTCACAGGGCTCATCCATCACCTTGCCCAGAGCCCCTGAGCCCCACCTCAGCTGCTCCTGCCAAGGAAAGCCTCCATTCCCACTGCAGGTTGCCATGGCAATCCCAGCTCCGCATCCCCTTCCGCTGCCCTGCATCTTCCCTGGACCAGGGCGGATCAAACACCCGGAGGGGGCACGGGGAGAGGCTCCCAAACAGCCCGGGAGCCAATCCCGGGGTACTCCTGGCTGTTAAAAAGGGCAAGGAGTCGGGAGAAGCTGAAATCCCAACTAATCCCCCCTCGCTCTGTGCCCCTGCCAGGAATCTGCCCTGCTCCCTGCCCGGAGCCTCCCGGCGTGGGGTTTCAGCGAAACCAGAGAAAACATCTGCACCGGTGATAAATCAACACCGGGACCACTTGGCCCCAGCTGAGGCTCCTGTCACCTGCTCTCAAAATGGCCAGAGCCACCAGCAGCATCCGAAGCACTTGGGGACACGGGGAGCTGCTGCTGGCACTGCTGGGAGCTGGGCTCGGAGAGGTGGCAGCTCGGTGTTAAATAGCTGGGGCTGGCTCTGCCCTGCAGCTCCTGCACTCCCATCCCTACACCTGGATGGGGCAGAGGGAATTTAAAAATAACCCCTGGATGTCAGTCATGGGAGAGGCAGAGCAGCCTTAAAACTGACCCACAAGCTGGGAGTGCCGAGCTCCAGGCTGGAGCCAGGGTGGGGGGGACACCCCAGACGGGGCTCTGGGCACTGGGGACGCTCCTTGTGCATAACTGTCTCAGTTTTGGATGGCCAGGAGGCAAACGGGAGCTGCAGGGATGTGCCAGACCCAGGGTGACCCTCCCAGACAGGTCCCAGCATCCCCCCATGGCACAGGACAGGACACAGATCCCTCCTGGGCTCCCTGGTCCTGGCAGGATGGAGCTGCCTGCAGGAACCAGCCCCACAGGCATTGTTCAGCATCCCAAAAAAACCTGCACAGGGCATCCCAAAAAACCCCAGACCTGTAGAGAACACCCCCTGCACAGGACAACCCCAAAACCCCCTGCACACATCACACACCCCTCAACCTCTCCCCCAAATGGAAAATTGTAGGAAATGGAAAGATAGAAACTTCCACAGATATTCTCCATGGGGAAGGGAATCCCACCAGGCCATGGCAGGTGGAGCCCCAGGACAGATTTTGGGCCACGCCAGCCCCAAGCCCAGCCTGCCCTTGCTGCTGGGTTTATGCTGTGGGATGAAGGATGGGGAGAAGGTGCCAAACACAGAACACTGCAAAACACCCCAAAACATCCCTGCTTATATCCTCAAATCCAGGAATCCCCAGAGGTGGGAGGGAGCACCAGGATTCTCCAAGGCCCTGCCCAGACACCCACCAACCCCACCGTGTGCCCCAGAGCGTTGTCCAAACGCCCCTGGAGCTCTGGCAGCCTCGGGAATGCAACCATTCCCTGGGAAAGAACAAACCCATCCACACACCCACAGGGCACCCTAAATCCCTGCAGGAGCACGGCACCAGCACCACCCCACAGCCCCCACTCGCAAAGCCCCAACCTTCTCCTCATCTGCCAAGCAGGGCTCCCTCCAGGCACACCCCGCGGTGATTCCCCAAAGGCTCTGCACCCCGCAGCCCCCTGCAGACCCCCCCAAACCCTCCTCCCTGGCAGGAGGAGGAGTAAATCACACGAGGCGTGAAGCACCAGCAGCATTTGTTGAAACCAGGATATTGTCTCTTTAAGCACATGAAAATCAGGCCCTTGAGCAGTGTGGTTCTCACTCGGGCGCACAATTATGGGTACTTTCAGCTGTCTACCACTATTTCAAGTGCTCTCTCCAAGCGGGCTGTCAATGGCATGTTGAAAGCTATTTGTGGCTGCTATCGTTATTAGCAAAGTGGAGAGCCTGGCTGATGAGAATTAAATTCAGGGCGGGGGTGTGGAGGGGCAGGACACAGCCCCTCATTAGGGAATTACCACCAGCAATGGGGTAAAGCTTGCAGAGACCCCCAAAACTCTGCCAGGAACCCCCAAAATCCAGCCAGGAACCCCCAAAAATCCAGCCGGGGAAGACAGAATTCCCTTCTGCCTTGGGAGTGCTGAGAGCACAGCTCACAAATTACTCGGCTTCTGAAGTATTTAGCAAATTATTACCTGGCACTCCTTGCTAACGAGCACGACAGAAAGGATATTGTGTTCCTAGAATATTCTAGAAACACACACACACAAAAAGCTGCTTCTCTCCCCTGGAAGTGTTGGGGGCTTTAGGTTTGTTCCAAGCATTAGGCAGGAAAACAAGAAGTGCTTCTGTGGAGCCTTCTCAGCCATAACAAGGAATCAAAGGCAGCACAAAGGTTCTGTCCTCCGAGGTGTCCCGTTTCCCCACGCAAAATGAGTTTTCCTTTTGGAATGGTTATTGCCCTCGGCGATTATCCACGGAGATCTGCACAGAAACAATGCGCAGCCGACAGGGGAAGGGAAGTTTCTTTTGGAAAAATCAATTAACCCGACCGAAAAAAAAAAAAAAAAAAAAAGGAAGAAAAGTTTTGTCGGGGTTTCAAAAGAAAACTCCTGATTGGAGCCGGGTTTAGGAAAGCTGAGCCCAGGGAAGGAGTTGAGTTCAGCAGGAAGACTGATGTAAGGAGCAATTCACTGCAACCGACTGGGGAATCACTTCCTAAATATTTCCTTGCATATGGAGTTGTTTATGAAACTCCATTTTTTTCCTAACGAGAAACAAAACGAGAAGAAAGAAGGGGGGGGGGGAAGGCCAAAAAAAAAAAACCCCAACCCCACACGCAGCCACATATGCACACACTTAATATTCAGCGTGGAAGAGATAATCTGTTATATAAGCCCACAGACAGACAATCCCCTTTTGCTTAAAGATGAAGTATCCATCAATGTTTGTCTGGAGCAGATGTAATCACAAGCAGTCAAGTCTGGAGGGCAGGACACTGCATGAATAATTCAAGCACTTCAGTCTACTTGATTGTGTGCAGATAAACACAAGTCAACCGCTAAACAGGTCAGCTGATAAACTTGTTTGTTCAGGACCAGCCACCCTCAGCCAGATGCCGGCAGGACCACGCCGCAATTAGCGGGATGCCTTGCGGGATGCCTGGCGGGGGGATGCTGCGCCAGGGATGCCTTTCAGGGGATGCTGCAGCCCCGGAGAGGGGGGGAAAACCCTCCCCGGGCTCCCGCTGCGGTCCGGCGCTCCCCGCTCGCCCCATTTTCGCCTGGAAGCGCAGCCTGGGCTGCTTTGTTTGTTTGCTCCGCGCTGCTGTCAATTAAAGAAGGAGACAGCTCCAGCTTCCCCGAGTTCCCGGCAGCGGGCACGCAGCAGATGTCACCGGGAAGCGCCCGGGCGGGCACGGGATGCTGCTGGAATCGCTCGCACAGCTCCCAGCAAAGCGGTGACCGCGCTGGGCCTCCTGGGCTGCCGGCACCGGGAACCACCAGGACGGGCCAAACCGGGAATTCTGCGGGTCCTGGGCCAGCCCCGAGACCCCCACGGCACACGGAGGAGGGGCTGCTCCATCCGCACCTCCCGGCGCTCATCCCACTCTGCCAAACCTTGGGATGCACCCATGGACTGGAGGAAAAGGCTTGGGAACGTCTTGGGAATGGCATCTCCCAGCGAGGGAACCAACCCAGCATCCCAGAGTGTCATTCCAGCATGTCCCAGCAAGGGAACCAAGCTGGCATCCTGGGGTGTCATTCCAGCATCTCCCCTAGCATCCCAGGCCATCATTCCAGCATCTCCCAGCACCGAGCAGAGCCGTCCAACACCCAGCACCCAGGTAGGAGGGTGGGCAGAGGAGACCTCTGCCCCAAGAGCCTGGGCTGGGGTCCCTCCAGGTGACCCCAGAGTCCCCCGGGCGTTGCTGAGGTGGCCGTGGGCTCCGTGTCCCTCTGGCCACACCAACGCCGTCCCCTCCTCGCTGGAGGCCAGGCCTAGCCCCCAATCCCGAATTCTGGGGTGCTCCCGAGCACCCCAGCTCCAAGGTGGCCGAGTCCCCCCCGAGCTCGGGGGTCCCGCAGCCCCCGCACAAGGACCCCGGGGCCGGGCAGCGGCCCCCGAGCGGGGAGTCGGGATTATCTGCCTGGAAGGAGATATTTATAAAAAACTGAAGACTAAGCAGGAATTATTTTCGCTGCCCCGTGACTACGGCGCAGAAAGGCGAGGGGAGGAAGAGAGAGGCGCATTCAGAGACGCTGCTTTGCATCTCATCAGCGCCCTGCGAGCCTCCTCCTCCTCGGAGGAGGGCGATGCCGCTATTAAGCCAAACCACTTTGGAGTTGAATGGGGCTGATTTGCGAGCGGCAAAGTTGATGTCAACTTCTATCTGCCCTAAGTTCTTAATTAGAACTCCTTCTAAAACCAGTAAGCAGCAGCAGCACAAATAATCAGGTCTAATCTCAATAATAACTTTATTCCTTTAAGTTTTACCATCATGTGCGCAGCCTTTAGGCTCTTTACCGATAATCTTATCAAGGTAGCACACCACATTCTGCTGGGGCCTTCTCTATTTTTTCCTTCAGGCAAGTTACACATTAGAGAAGACTGGAAGGGAGGGGAGGGAGGGGAAAAAAAAAAAAAAAACCACCAACAAAACCAAAACCCCAACCAGCCCCAAACATTGCTTCACTTCCCAGATGCAAAGACAGCTCCGCGCCATTGAGCAACACACGGTGAGCTCTGGAGATAATTCCCGGCTCGGTCTCACGCTCCGGCAGGGCCGGGAGCAGGGGATGACCTTACAAACAGCCCTGCTGTACCCACAACACGACCAGAGGCCAGCGCAGCCCCTATCAGTGTTTTCCAAGCCTTGGGAACGCGCTATTCCAGGTATTGACCTCCCAGCACGGCAGGCGAGGCTGTTCTCACCTCTCTGCATAAACACTCTGCCTAAAACCGAAATTCCTCGTGAATATCGACAAAATAACCCCACCGAGTGCCATCAACCTGCGGCTGCCAATTTAACAGCCGGGCCACGGGATCCCACCTGGAGTCACATCCCTGCCTCCAGCACTTATTCCCTATTTAGTGCAATCAGGGCCGATTTTACCTCAGGTGGAGGAAAAGGGCAACAGGAGATCAATCAATCACAACTTCCCCCCTCGAAATTACTCACCTGTTTGTGCATTTCAATATTCAAACCGTACGACATTTCGTAGTACTGGGGGAAGGAGAGAAAAAAATAGAAATAAATTCAATTAAACACTAGAGCCAAGGAGAATTTGAATTCAATTCACAGCAGGCATTTGCATAAGGTCATTACCAAAAAGCATCCTGGGCAAAACTGGGCTTAAAGCACGGGTAGCCAAGGAAATTACACCTTATAATAAGCAGATGTTTATGGGTTTAACTGGCAGGCACTTAACGAGGGGACACTCCTTTTGACTCCTGTTTTCTCCTCCTAAGCTACTTAGAAAAACAAAGAGGCGCAGAACTGGGTGACAGGCGTCTGCTCAGCCCTGGCAGAACAGGTACAGCCCGGAGTCTGGCCAAAAATCCAGCTTCTCACCGGGGGGGGGGGATTTGTTCCCCCCCCAGGGACCAGGGGAGCTGCCGGGAGCCCGGGGAGCGGCCGGGAAAGGGCGAGCTGGGTCCGGCCAAACCCATCAGAACCCCTAACGAGCCCACCCGGGGCCCGCCATGCTAATTTAGCTTTAAAAAGAGCGTTTTGTGGCAACAAAAGTGCCCATTTCCCTCGGGAAGGATGAACGGGAGAGGGGGGGGGAGGAGCTGCGATGGCTCCCGGGTGGCCTCGGGCCATTATCGGGGGGACCCTCACCAGCACCAGGGATCCCCCCGGAGCTCGGGGTCGCGGCTCCAGCCCCCCCGACCCCCCCCCCCCCGCGGCCGCAGGACCGCTCCAAAGGGGTTAACAGGAAACTTGGGATGGCGCTTCCAGCCGTCTGGGGCTCGGAGCGCCGGGCACCGCCGCCCCCCCGCCCCGGGGGTCCCCGGGCAGGCAGTGCCCGTGCCGGGGGGGGGTCCCCCGGTCCCCCCCGTTCGCCGGCTCGCAGCTAATGACATTTGCAGGCTGATCCGAAATCTGATTAAAGTCTCTCACCATAACGTAATGGCGCTGCATTTCGGTCTTCTCGTTCGCCAGCTTGTCATACTCCACTTTGAGGCTGGGGGGGGGTGAGAGCGCACGGTGAGACCCCGCGGAACCGGGGGGCTCGGGGCGGGGGGGGCGGCCGGGGGTGCCCCCGGGCTCACCTGTGGTACTGGGCCTGCAGGAACTGGAACTCGTCCTTGATCCTGTCGCAGGACTCGGCCACGGTGAATTTGAAGCCCGGTTGGCCCGGCTGGTGCGGAGCCTGCGGGAAGCGGCCGCGGGGGTTACCGGGGGGGCCGAGCGGGCGGCGGGAGGGGGGGCAGCCGGAGGGAGGGGAGCGGGGGGCGCGGGTCGGGGGGCGGCGGGGGGTACCGGGACTCACCGGGTGCCGGCCCTGGGGGTACATGGCCGGGCTGGGGCGCGGTCACTGGAAGCAGCCGCGCCGAGCCTCGCTACGGCGATCGCGACGTGCGGAGCTGCCGCTGCTGCCCGCCGGCCTCGGAGCGCTCCCGGAGAGGCCGAGAACTGAACAAAGGGACGAGAGGAAAGTCCGTGCGGGGGGCGGAGGAGGGAGGGCGGAGGGGGTGGGGGGGGAGCGGGCCCGGCCGGTTCCCCCCCGCACGTTCCCCCCCCACCCCAGCCCGGCCCCGCACCGCCGGGGAGGCGCCCGCGGAGCCGAGCCCAGCCCCGCAGCGCCGGGGCCAGGTGCCGACCCCCCCCGGCCGCCGCGCTCCGCGGGCCTCCGCTTCCTCACCCCCCCCTCCTTCCGGCACTCGCTGGCGGAAAAAAAAAAAAAAAAAAAAAAAAAAAAAAAGAGAAAAATCACTCCCCCCCCCCAGAAAAAAAAAAAAAAGGAAAAAAAAATAGATCAAAAAGCCACAGCGACAACAACAACAACGCGGCGGCGGGAGGAGGGTCCCGCGGTATTCCTGCGGCCGGGAGAAGGGGAAGCAAAGCCAGGAACTAACGCCGGAGCACGACGGCCATGGAGGAGAGGAGGAGGGGGAGGAAGGCCGTACACATCCGACTTCCCGGGCGCCGCGGACATGCGAGGTGCGAGCGGGTCCCCCGCCCGGGGGCGGCCGTTCAGCTGCGTCCAGCCGGGATCGCCGTAACTCCGGGAGCCATCGCGGAGCGGGCGCGGAGCGGGGCAGCGGCGCCCGAGCACGCGGTGCCGCCACAGCGCCCGGGCGGAGCGGGGCGGCGGGCGGGGGACAAAACCCGGGCGGCCTCGCCGCCGCCAGCCAATCGGAGGGCTCTGCGCCCACGTGGGGCCCCTACCGGCGGGCGCTGATTGGACGGCTGTGGCGTAACGTCACAATGGCAGCTTGTGTCTGACGGAGGGGCGGCCGCGAGCCACGCCCACCGCGGGCCCCGCCCCGCGCAGGCCCCGCCCCGCCCCGCGCCCGCCGGCCCGGCCGTGACTCGGGCCCGGCGGTGCCGTAACCCCGCTCTAGCGGCCCGGTTCGGGCGGTAAAACAAACACGGGCGCTTTGGCACCGGAGCGCCTCCGCTCCTCACCGAGAAAGCGCTCGGTACGAGTCCCCCGTACCGGCGGGCGGCGGCAAGGCCGCCCAGCCTCCCCCGGCGGCCGCGCGGCCCCTTTGATGTGTCGTGAGGGCCGCGCTGCTCCCCCTCCGCGCCTCCCCTCACGCCTGAGGGGCTTTAACGAGGAACACGGGTAATGGCGTTAACGTCAGACCCTCCCGCCGCGCCCGCGGGACACCCGGCTGCGCCCCCGGGGGGGACTCCGCACTCGCCGCAGCGGAGCGGGAGCAGTCCCGGTCCCGGCGGGCCGGAGGCAGCGGGGCCGCAGCACCAACGGCCCCACGGGCGGGCCGGGCCCGGCCCAGCGCACAAAATGGCCGCTCGCCCGCGCGTCAGACGGAGCCTCCGCCCCACGTGGGGCCGCGCGCCGCTCAGCGCCTCTCCGCCAATCACGGCGCGGAGCGGGCCGCCGCTCCAAGGCTATTGGCCGCGGGGAGCGGCGCTGTCAATCAAAGCCACGCGGGGCCGCCGGCGAGCATCCCCCGCCCGCCGCCCGCCCGCCATGGCGGCGTAATTAGCCCGGGCCGGCGCTTCCTCCAGCTCAAACAATCTGTCACCGCCGAGCCGGGCGGGCCGCGGCACCGCCGCGATCTCTGCGGCAACACCGCGCCTCGCCGCTCTCTCGACAAGAATGACACGCCGCCGCTTAAATAACAAACAGGAGGCAAAACGCCCCGAAATGCCGCCCCGCTCCTCGCTCCCCGGCGCGGGGGTGCGAGCGCCCCGCTGACCCCCGGGTGCGGGACGGGGGTGCCCCGGCCCCCCCCCCCGCCCGCCGCTAATTGGGCGCGTTCCGGTTGTTGACGTGACGAGCCCTGTCAGCGCCCGGCGCTGCCCATTGGCTGCCGCCGCCTGGCCACGCCCTTGCCCCACGTGGGGCGCGGTCGGAGTGCCGCAAAACGCGGAGCAGATTAAGCGTGGAGCGGAGTCACCGCACGGCCGCTGCCCCCGCGCCCTTCCCGCCTCCTCCGCCAGTCCCAGCTCTTCCCAATTCCCACGTTTTGCCGCTTTTCGGCTTTTTTTGGGGGGCTTTTCTTCTGTCGAGGCAGCAGCTCTTTGTGAATCCCCTGCACTGCACGGGGTACATCGGGGTGATGTTGGGGGATCCATTGGCATATCCACAGGAGCACCCATCGGGATGGACATTGGGTGTCCATTGGGGTGTGCATCCCTTGGGGTATCCATAGGAACACCCACTGGGATGGATATTGGGTGTCCATCCCTTGGGGTATCCATAGGACCACCCACTGGGATGGACATTGGGTGTCCATCCCTTGGGGTATCCATAGGAACACCCACTGGGATGGACATTGGGTGTCCATCCCTTGGGGTATCCATAGGAACACCCACTGGGATGGATATTGAGTGTCCATTGGAGTGTCCATCCCTTGGGATATCCACAGGAGCACCCATCGGGATGGACATTGGGTGTCCATCCCTTGGGGTATCCATAGGAACACCCATCAGGATGGACATTCAGTATCCATTGGGGTGTCCACTGGTGTCCCTCGAGTGACCCATTGGGACCCCCACTGGGGAGCAAACCCCCCCTGTCAGGCAGATGCTGGGAGCTGGGATAATGTGGGAGCACAGCTTCCCGAAGCACTCGGACCAGGAGCAGCTCCTGGAACCACTGGGGCCGGAGAAACAACAAAAATTAACGTCAAGGAGCAAGCCTGAGAACCTTTGTGGTCCTTGTTCCCCCTGCCAAGTGCCCTCTCCGAGGGGGCCCAAGGTGGCAGGGATTTAGCGGAGGGACGTGGCCGAGCTCCCGGTGTCACACACTGCCATGGCTCCCAGGAGACCCCAAAGCAAAGGGAGCAGCACCTGGGAATCCTCCCCTCGGGCAGGGCCCGGGAATGGGACACGCTGCCCTTCCTCAGCACTCTGCCCCTCTCCCCGGATCATTCCCGGCAGGAAAGGGGAGGTTGTCCCCCTCTGCCCCCCGGTGAGACCCCTCTGGATCCCAGCACCAGCGGGACCTGGAGCTGCTGGAGCTATTCCAGAGGAGGCCACGGAGCTGCTCCAGGGCTGGAGCCCCTCTGGAGCCAGGCTGGGAGAGATGGGAATGTTCACCTGGAGAGAGGAAGGATCCAGGGAGAGCTCAGGGCCTGAAGGGGCTCCAGGAGAGCTGGAGAGGGACTGGGGACACAGGATGGAGGGACAGGACCTAGGGAATGGCTCCCAGTGCCAGAGGGCAGGGATGGATATTGGGAATTGGGAATTCCTGGCTGGGAGGGGCTGGGCTGGAATTCCCAGAGCAGCTGGGGCTGCCTCTGGATCCCTGGCAGTGCCCAGGCCAGGCTGGAACCTGGGACAGTGGGAAGTGTCCCTGCCATGGCAGGGGTGACACTGGATGAGCTTTGAGGTCCCTTCCAAACAACGCCAGGGTTCAAGGGTTCTGTCCAGTCCTCACTCTGTACCCACAGAGCTGGAAAATGTGGAAAAGGGGGTGATTCCCGTGGTGGGGCTGAGCCAGACTCGCTGTCCCAGGGACTTTCCAGGGCCAGACTCAGGGGACGTGAGGCCACTGGGAGAGGAACAGAAAGCGGCGATTTTGCACTGAAAATTCACTTTATTGCTCAAAATAGAAGCCATTAGCTGGGCTGTGCCCCTCCCCCTGTGGTACTTATGGACAAATTCTGATTTTTACTTAATGGTTTCCCTGAAAAGGTTGTAATTTTCTTCCCATTCCCATCGAGCCGCAGCTCCAGCGCTGTTGTGGTGAACTCCAACGGGCGAGGATGGCTCTGTTAATTGATATTCCTCATGCTGGGGCTGCGCTGAGAGAGGAGATGTTTTATTTTAGCTTATTAAAACTCACCTGGTTGGGGGAGAAAAAAAATCAAAAGAACGATTAGGGGTGAAAGGAAACGTTCTGGTTCATATTGATTTAAGGTCTGCTTAAATTGATATTTGCACATCCCAATTAGAAACCCGTGATCTTTTCCCAGAACTTATTTTCCTTTTTCCGAGTTGGGTTTTCTTTTTCCGAAGGATCTTGGGAGAAGCCTCAGAGGGAGAAGCTGCTGTCTCCTCTCCCAGCTGGCCTCGAGTGTGGACATCAGTGGGGACACGGTGTCCCTCCTGTCCCGAGGACGGAGCCCCCTCCAGGTGGGGATGAGGATGAGGATGAAGGCTTTGAGTGGTGCTCAGTGTCACCATCCCAGCGCCTTGCAAAGAGCAGCTCCCCATGGGAAGGTGTCCCCGTGGAGAGCCGGGCATTGGGGTTTTGGGGACAATGTGGGGGTGTCACGGCTCCAAGGGTGGCTCTGTCCCGTTCCTGGTGCCCTGTGAGCTGGCACAGCCGGGAAAGGAAGCTGGAGATGTTCCCTCCCCACATCCGGGGAGAACCTCGGGCTCAGCTGGCTGTTGTGACACTTGGTGACGCCGTCCTGTCCCCAGCAGCCTTTCGGGGAAACCGTCCGAGCTGCCCTCCCTTCCCCTTCCCCTTCCCCTTCCCGAAACCCCTCTGCGGGATCAGCCACTGTCCCCATCCTCCCTGCCACTGCCACTGCCACCCCCCGGCCCCGCTGACCCCTCGGGGGTGTCCCCAACCCCCCAAACCCCCGCGAGAGACACAAGGGAGGGAGAATCCCTCGGGATGAGGGCAGGGACTTCTGGAAGGGTCCGAACATCCGCACAGCCACCGCCACCCCGGCTTCCTGCGGGACAGGGCAGGACGGGACCCCCGCGATGTCCCCGTGCCACAGGACCCCCGCGATGTCCCCTTGGCTCTGGAAGGGGCCGCAGCTCCCCGGGGCCGTGCGGATTTGCTGCGAGGCCGCGGGAGAAGGCGGCGGGGCCAGAGGTGATGCTCGGCCGCGCACACGTGTGAGCACGGCCGCGCACACAGCCGCGCCCACGTGTGTCCCTGGTGTCCCCTCCTCCCCGAGGCGCAGCCCGGCGTGACGGGAGCCGCCCCAGAGGTGACTTTATCGCTGACAAGGCGGTGCCAGCCCCGGTCACCGGTGTGTGTTTACACTGCAGGTGACATTATCTGCCCTCCGCGCAGGGCAGGACCCTGCCTGCCAAATTCCCTTCAGCTTTCAAGTTTGTCTAAACAAGGATTTCGGAGCGGGGAGGCAGCGCAGCGCTCGGGAGCCTGCGAGCCCGGATATTTGGATATTTATTTGGATTTTTGGATTTTTGGATTTTTGGATTTCTGGATTTTTGGATTTTTGGATTTCTGGATTTTTGGATTTTTGGATGTTTGGCTTTGCGGGGAGCTGAGCTGTCTCTGCTCTCGGCAGCGAGGCTTTCCAACGCCCCTGGCAGAGAGGGCTCAGCCCTGCTCCCCTCTGGCCACCACGGGGCTCGGTGGTGCTGGCCCCGGGAGGCACCGGGACGGGGCAGGAGCAGCAGGCTCGGAGGGCGATGTCCCTGCCCGTGCCAGGAGCTGGCTGAGCCCTTTGGGGTCCCTTCCCCCGGACCATTCCGCGGCCGGTGAGGTCTCCAGGCGGTTGCCGCTGTTGCCACACCAGGCCCCGACTGCCGCGGCTTTCACAAGCCCAGCTCCCCCGACCTCGCCCTCAGCCGCGGATTTGCTTGAGCAACGCCAGTGCCCGGCCCAGCCCGGCTCCTCCGGCTGCTGCCCACGGCCGGGGGGCCCTGGGGGCAGCACCCCGGCTCGGGACCCCCCAGAACCCCCCGAGCCCCCGGCACGCTCCCAGCACCAAACCCGACGCTGCTCTGCCTGGATTTGGGAGTGCTGGGTGAGGAGCACCCCGGGGTGCTGGGGGCAGGGGGAGCCCCAGAGCCCTCCCGGCAGCGCACACGGCTCCAAAGAGCTGGAATTGCGAAGTTCTGCCCAGGAAGCTCGGACAGCAGGAAGAGGGATTTGCCCAGGACTCACACTGCAGCCCGGGTGCCATCCCAGCAGCTCCAATTTTGGGTTGGAAGGGACCTTAAAGCCCATCCAGTGCCACCCCTGCCGTGGCAGGGACACCTGCCACTGTCCCAGGGCGCTGCGAGCCCCGGCCAGCCTGGCCCGGGACATTCCAGGGATGGGAATTTAAATGGATGGAAGGTTAAATCCTCCGGAGGATGTGGGAGAGGAAGGCAGGCTCGGCTGTGCCCTGCACATCCCCTGTGCTCCGTGGCTGGAGCCAGGGCACTCTGGGATCCTCATGGATGCTCTTGGAGGCTCCTGGAGACTCCTGGGATCCTCCTGGGTGTTCCTGGACATTCCTGAGTGCTCCTGGATCCTCCTGGGTGTTCCTGGACGTTCCTGGGTTCTCCTGGATGCTCCTGGATGTTCCTGGATACTCCTGGATGTTCCTGGATTCTCCTGGATGTTCCTGGATCCTCCTGGGTGTTCCTGGACCCTCCTGGGTGTTCCTGGGTGATCCTGGATGTGCCTGAATTCTCCTGGATGTTCCTGGATGTTCCTGGGGCCTCCTGGATGTTCCTGGGAGCTCCTGGGGCCTCCTGGATGTTCCTGGATCCTCCTGGGAGCTCCTGGGTGCTCCTGGATGTTCCTGGATCCTCCTGGGAGCTCCTGGGTGCTCCTGGATGTTCCTGGATCCTCCTGGGAGCTCCTGGGTGCTGTCCCGTGCCCGCCGCCCCCGGATCCCGGCCCGCGGTGCCGCGGGCTCACCTGCCCTCGCCTCCCGGGGCAAACAGCTCAGCCCCGGCTTTTGCTGAGCGCT
Organism: Haemorhous mexicanus; assembly: GCF_027477595.1. Taxonomy (NCBI): domain Eukaryota; kingdom Metazoa; phylum Chordata; class Aves; order Passeriformes; family Fringillidae; genus Haemorhous; species Haemorhous mexicanus. The sequence continues at coordinate 21,622,054 of NC_082353.1, forward strand.
GTCTAATTATAGATATTATATTGCAAATGGCTTTTGGGCCTGCTAATGGTATTACTGGTGTTATTCTTCTACTCGTTAATTATAACCAATTTGTTTGGGATGCCTTCCCAGTTTTCGGCTGTAATTGCTCTCCCCATTCCCTGATGGCTGTGACTCAGCAGAAACTCCGCAGTTTCGCTCAGGGATGAGGTTTCTCTTTGTCTCTCCTGCCAAGCGCGGCTGCAGACGCTGCCTGAGCGGCGTGGCCACTGCTCCAGCCCGCCGGTGGCCACGGCAGCGGCCGGCAGGGCTGCGGGACAGCGGCGCCGGTACCCGCGCGGGGCCGGGAGCGGGACCGCGGCAGCTCCGCCTTCCCGAGCGGGCGGGAGCGGGTTTGGGATGCTCTGGAGGAGCCGGATCAGGGCAGTGACCCGTGAACCGTCCCAGGATCCCGCCTGAGAAATCCCAGCGAGCTCCGTGCGGCCAAAGGCTTAGCCCGGGGAAAGGGGGGAATATTAAAGGGATTGTTTTCTTTTTCTTATTGCTAAATTCTTAAGAAGTTTGCTCTTCTCCTCTGGCCGGCATTAACTGCAGATAAGTTATTTGGAAAGCGAGTATTTCAGCAGAACAGCCGCTCAAGTAGCCTAATACACACATTAGAGTCTATTTGCACTTAAAAGAAGTGGGAGGTATTAAATCAGCCCCTGGCCAGATAGGCATTGTATAAACAAGAGCTGTTAACTCCTACTTGATAGCGATGATAGCGAGGGAAAGCAAAACAGCCCTGCAGTGTCACCACCGGCCTGACACAACTTGTTGTAGGTCTGGGCAGAGAAAGAAAACAAACCCCGGGGAGTTCAGGGCTGCGGGAGGGCGGCGGGCGGGGGGTGATGCCAAACCCCTCCCGGCCCGGCAGCGGCTCCCACACCGCGGGGCTCTGTCGGCGGCCGGACAAGGGGGGGACAAGAGGTGGACACGCTCACGGGCGTGCGGAGGCCACCGGGAGGTCGGGACAGGGGGGTCGGGACAGGGGATTCGCCCCTCGGCGTGAGGGGCTTTCCGTCCCGGATCCCGCTCCGGCTGCGCGCGGGGCTGGGGGGATGCTGCTGCCCGGGTATTAATGAAATTTATGAGTCAGAGCTAGCAGAAGAAACTGTTTTCGGCTGACTTCACTCACCACTTCCTCTCCTCGCCTTCGCCTCTCCCGGCAGCCCACTTATCTTCGCCTGGAGCGCTGCCCACCGCCCCTGCCCGGTGCCGCTCCCGGGAAAGGCCGGAGCGCTCAGCTCCGCTCCCGCGGCGGAGCTCCCTCCCTCCTTCCCTCCCTCCCTCAGTCACTCAAGCACTCTCAAGTTGTTCTCTGTGGCTAATCAAATGTCAAAACAAGCTGCCCCTGTGATTTGGAGAGCTTTTAAGCAGGAAGACATTCACCGCCGAGACACGAGAGTGCCGGCAGCGGGAGCGGCCCGGGCTCAGCGCCGCTCCCGGGAGCTGCTGGGCTCCTTGGGATCTCCTTTTGCTGCTCCCGGGAGCTGCTGGGCTCCCTGGGGTCTCCCTTTGCCCCTCCCGGAGCTGCTGGGCTCCCTGGGGTCTCCCTTTGTCCTTCCCAGAGCTGCTGGGCTCCTTGGGGTCTCTCTCTTGGGGGATTGTCACTCTGGAGCTGGTAGCACTGATCCCATGGCTCGCCCAAAGCCAGTACTGCTGGGTTGGGGCTTCTTCCATCCATCCATCCATCCATCCATCCATCCATCCATCCATCCATCCATCCATCCATCCCTCCATCCCTCCATCCATCCTGGTGGGCAGCACAGCATCCCCATCCTTGTGCCCCATTCCTTGATTCTTAGCCAGGTTTACAGCCTGACCCTAAACCAGGTGCCCTGGGGCCAAAACAGCTCCCTCAGCTCTGTCCTGGCTCTGCAGCTCGGGGGACGGAGGGGACCAGAGCTCAGGCCACAGCCTCGGCCTCGCTCCCCACCCCAAATCCTTCCCGAGCTCTGCTTTGCCAGAGCAAACCCCAGGGGGGCTGTGCCACCCCCGGAGCCATCTGTGGGGCTGCGCCCTCTGTCACCGTGGGGAGAGCACCAGGAGCAGACAGGGAGTGGCTTTGTCCCCGGGTGGGACGAGGAGAGCCCTGCGGGTTTGTTTTTGGACAAAGGAATGGATTTCAGTGTCTGACCAACACTGTGGGGAATGCCAGGCCCGGGGATTTGGCAGCACGGCTGGCACTTGTCAGCTGCAGGAGGGAGCAGCCCGCCCTGCCAGCTCTGCCCTCTCTGCTCCCCTCTGTCCCCTCTGTCCCCTCTCCGGGGGGCAGTGACAGGCGGGGCTGTCCTGGGAAGGTCCCGCAAATCCCCGGGAGTGCCGCGTCCCAGAGAGCTTTGTCAGCCAGCCGGGAAGTTTGGGAAAGGCTTCACACTCCAGAGACAGCCGGGGCACTGCTGGGAATGGGTTTGGGAGCACGGGAACCCCTGTGGCACCCCCGAGGAGCCTGGGGGCCACCGTGCCAGCCCAGTGCCAGGAGCTTTCCATGGGGGCTCTGGCACAGGCCCTTCCCTGCTCCAGGGCTCGGGGCACAGCCCCGCCCAGCCTGGATGGGAATTCCCAGGGAAGAGCGGAGGGAATGACAGCCCTGCACTCCGGTCAGCCTGGGAGAGGCGGGGCGGGAGCTGCCGCCGGGCCCGGGGTGATGCTGCGGCAGGAGCTGAGCCCAGCCCGCGGAACAGCCCCGACCCAAGGGCCCAGCCCAGCTCCCAGTGAATCACCCCGGCCACAGAGGCCACCCCCACCTCTGGAAGGGCAGCAGCTGCCTTTCCCTGCCGCGTTTGGGAGCAGCTCTTGAGGAGTCAGGGCTTTCCAGTCTGTGTCAAAGCACAGGATCGTGGAATTCCAAATGGTTTGGGTGGAAAGGGACATTAAAGCTCATCCCATCCCAGCCCTGTCATGGCAGGGACACCTCCCACTGTCCCAGGCTGCTCCAGCCCCAGTGTCCAGCCTGGCCTTGGGCACTGCCAGGGATCCAGGGGCAGCCACAGCTGCTCTGAGCACCCTGTGCCAGGGCCTCACTGCCCTCCCAGGGAACAATTCCTTCCCAATACCCCACCTCACGTGCCTGGGCTGTGCTCCCACAGCTCCTGCTGCCCCTCAGCCCAGCTCCAGGCCTGGAATGTGGGTTTGGGAGGCACCAGCCAGCACCCAAGGGCCGTTTGCTGCTCTGTGGGCGGCCTGTGCTCTGTGTCTGCCGCAGTCTGGGAGGGACAAGGGAGCTGCAGCCCAGCTCTGGGGCTGATGGAGCTCTGTGTGAGCAGCTCCTGGGCCCTGCCCGCCTGGGACTCCGGGGCAGGCGCGGCAAAGCCGGCTCCCTGCGGGTGCTCTGCGCTCCCAGCTCCCAGCCCAGCCGGCTGGGACGGCCCCGGCTCTGCTTCCCTTGTGTAACCAGCCCGGGGCTGAGCCGGGAGCCAAACCCACGCTCCTGACCCGGGCAGCGCTCGCCCACGGCGGGCACGGGCTGGGGCGTGCCCCGCCCCGAGCTGCCGGCTGCTGCCCTGCACAGGGAGCTCGGGGGTGGATCCGTGGGGCTCCCTCGGCCTTGGGCACCTTTGGCTGCCTGGCCTCGTGCCAGGGGTGCACGGAGCAGAAGGAGGACCCAGCTCTGGTTCGTGGAATCCCAGGATGCTTTGGAATGCAAGAAAACTTTAAAGCTGATCCCATTCCACCCCTGCCGGGGCAGGGACACCTTCCACCATCCCAGAGTGCTCCGAGCAACCTGGCCTGGAACATTTCCACGGATGGGCAGTCACAGCCCAGGCTGGGGAAAGGGTCCCTGGGTGCACTGAAATGCCTCTGAAGGTTCCTTCCAACCCAAACCATCCTGGAATTCTGGGATTCCAAGGGCTCTGGGCTCACTGGAGCTGCCGGGCTCTTTGGGGTCTCTCTTTTGGCCCCATCACCCTGGTGCTGTGCCACCATCAGCCCCTCCAACAGCTTTGTCTCCTCGGTTCCAGCTCATTGAGGGGGTTTGGGACCCAACCTGCACGGCCCCCAAACCCGAGGGAAAGGATAAAACATCAAACGATGCCTCTGGAGCACGAGAAATTCCTGCTTGGATGATGAATGTTCCTATTTCTTGCTTTAAGAGAGCAATGAAAGCTGCCCGAGCCAGCATTTATTAGGGGTGCCTGCAAAGGGGCACCAGACAGCCCCAAATAAATCCCAAAATAAATGGGATTAGGGCTCTGCTGTTCCACCTTTGGATGCTCCCTCACCTCGTCCTTCTGGGAGAGCTCGGAGGGACCGTGAGGAGCCTCCCGGGTCCCTTTCAGCTCCTTCATTAGGGACATCCCAGGCAGCTTGGGAAATCCTTCCCGGACGATGCTCTGGAGGAATCCGGTCTGGACATCAGAGAGGCCTTGTTCCCGCGCTGTTATTTCATTAAACCATTAAAGGCACTTCTTTAATAGCTCCAGAAATAATTTTTTTTTTTTTTTCATGTGGCTGGGGCTGCTCCCACCTGGAACCGGCACAAATCCTCCCGCAGGTTCAAAGCTGTCTGGCTTCTGCTGCTCCGCCGGGAATTGAGGATAATTGGGACGAGCGCGTTCAAAGGAGAGCGAGGTCGGCGGAGCTGACACGGCTCGGTCCCTCCCGGCCCGGCCCGGCGCATCATTGACGGCCCAAGCCCCGGCCCGGCCCGGGAGCCGGTCCCGGAGCCCGCAGCCTGCCCGGACACGCCGCTCTGGGTGCGGGAGATTGAAGCTCCAGCTCGGCAGCGGGGAGATGCAAATGCCGCTGGAACGAGCTGTTAATTGTTCAACCGCAGCATCCCGGGGCAATCGCCCCCGGAACGCCCTGAGCGGCTCCGAGCGGGCCCGGAGCTCCCCGGGGATGGGCTCCGGGAGAGGAGGATGTGCCTTGTTTGTGGCTGTGGAGGAGGCAAAGGAATGGGGAGGGATGTGGGAATGCGGGGGGGAAAGGGAAGCTGGAGAAGAGGGAAAGGAGAGGGGCCGGGGGACAGCTCTGCTGGCCATGGCTCAGATCCCAGGGGATCCATGGGCACGGAGACCCCCGATGGAGCGGGAGATGGGGGGGGCGAGGCTCCTGGGAAAGGCCGATCCCGTCGGGAATGGCCCCGGCGGTGGCACGGAGGCCGAGGAGGCTCCAGCGCCTCCTCCCGAGCCCAGGGCTGTTCCCAGCTCCTTGTCACCACGTCCAGCCACCGCTGTCGCCGCCCCGGGGCTCTGAGGTCCCAGCAGGAGCTGCTCTCTGGTGTTTCCTAGCGAAAAGGGGAGCGGGAGGCGGCCCAACGCAGCCAGGAGGGACCCCAAATCCACCCTGGGACAGAAACCCGCAAATCCCCCGAAAGGGCGACCCCGGCCCCGCGGCCCCAGCCGGCACTGGAGGTCCCTGCGTGAGGAACGCCTTCCAGAGCACCGGGATATTTTTTTTCCCCCTGGTTTGGGAAGACAGAGAACCCCCCGGGCGGAGAGCGGCTCCTTCAGAGCCGGGTTTCAACAACCAGCAACTCGTGTGTGTCTTGGACCGGGATCCGGTGCGGCTGGGGCCATGTGCGAGATGTAATTTAAGCTCCAGCTCCGGGCCCAAATGTTCTCCAAGTGCGGAGGTTTTGGCACCGAGGGTTTGGTTTGGTCCCAGCTTTCATGGCAAATTGAATAATCACAGGAGGGGGAGGAGCGGGGAGAGAGCAAGAGGGAAAAAAAAACAAAACAAAAACCCAACAACACTCGACAGTTCTTCCAAAAGTGGAAAGAACCAAAACACATTTTGGCTTCCTCAGCCCTGAGCCGGAGTTATTTCCCTCTAGATCTGGAGCAGCTTTCCCAACAACCTTTTTCAATTTAGCTTTTTATTAAAATCAAGCCGTGCCCTGGCAAATCCGTGCGGAGCTGCCTCCTGCCACGGCCGTGCCCGGCTCGGCAGCTCCTGCTCGTGCTGCTGGCACCCCGACCCGCGCCCCCTGCTCCCCAGGCCGGGGGGAGCCCGGCCAGAGAGCCCCGGGCACGTCTCTGAACCACCCACCCCGCGCTGACTCTCTGGCCCGCTCCATCCTTTAATTATTCCCGCGTTTGGGTTCGCGGCGGCTTGCAGGGTTTTCCCCCTGTTTTGCAGACGATTATCCCTGCTGGCTGAGGAGCAGGGATCGGGGGATGGAGCTCAGCGCCGCAGCCCAAACCTCCCTGCCCGCTGCAGCCAGCCCGGTTCGGCCCCGGGAGCAGCCTGGGGATCGCCCTGGGCTCGGGCTGGGAGCAGCCTGGGACACTGCCAGGCGACCCTGCCACGGCACTGGGTGGCACTGGGTGACATTCGGGTCCCTTCCCACCCCGACCATCCCAGGATTCCATCATCCCTCCCCAGCACTCACCTGCAGCCCCAGTTCCACTCCCCACCTGTAAAGCCGCACCTGAGGCCCTGCAGGGAGGATTTTGGGGTGCCGGGGGGGGTCCCAGCAGAGCCCCCTCCGCCCCTCGTTAGGCAGCATCCCCGGAATGAGGCGGGAGGTCGCTGTTAATCAGCTGCAAACGATGAAGTCCCGGGCCGCGGCGCTTGGCTGCTGCTTTGGCGGGGAATTAGGCCTCCATAAAATCAAGCAGCATGAATCTCCGAGATTTACACGCTGCTTTCTTAACAGTTTTCAGTATATTTCAGTAGTTAATAAAACTAAATGCTGCTTTGTGTAAAAGGTAATGGATTACGATCGGGGGGGTTTTACTGGCACTCAGTGTGTTCAGCCAACACCTCATACGTTCACCTCGGAATCCACGGAAAGCACTCCGTGCAGATTAAAAGCAGATTTATCACAGATGTGCCTCAACATTATGCTTGGCTTGAACCATTAGACTCCTGGAGTTTAAAGGTTAGGCTTTAATGACTTCAAGGAAGTCGGGCGCTTTTTAAAGCTTTAAATAAGCAGCTCGGATAGTCCTGGCATTCCCAAACAGGGCAGACTGGTTCCAGGCTGCTCCAAGGATGCAGAATTCCCACTCCGGAGTCGGCTGGGCACAGCCCTTTGAAGCAGGCCCGGCTCAGGAGTTTAACCCTCATGCAAATCCACAAGGAATTATTTACCAGATGAAAGTGCTGCCCTGAAAACTTTGGTGGTGGGGCAGCTTCACATCCCCACGGATGGGATGGGATCCATGGGATGGGATGGGATGGGATGGGATGGGATGGGATGGGATGGGATGGGATGGGATGGGATGGGATGGGATGGGATGGGATCCATGGGATGGGATGGGATGGGATGGGATGGGATGGGATGGGATGGGACATTAAATCTTGTCCTGCTCCATGGAAAAGGACACCTCCCACTGTCCCAGCCTGTTCCAGCCTGGCCTGGGGCACTGCCAGGGATCCAGGGGCAGCCACAGCTGCTCTGGGCACCTGTGCCAGGTCCTCTGCATCCTCCCAGCTAGGAATTCCTGTCCAGTATCCCATCCATCCCTGCCCTCTGGATGAGGGGACACCTGGATGGTCAGACACCTGGATGAGGGGATACCTGGATGAGGGGATACCTCGATGAGGGGATACCTGGATGAGGGGACATCTGGATGAAGGAGGACCTGGATGAAGGAACACCTGGATGAGCTGCCAAAGCGCTCCACGGATTTTCCATCAGCACTCGATGGATTTTGCCCCGATGCTCCAGGAGCTCTCCGTGCTCCCCTGTGTGGATTTTGGGTTCCCCCATTCCTGTCCCACCTCTCCCCCGAGCCGGGAGAGCTCCCGGGCCCCGCCGAGCTCCGCCTGCGGCCGGAGCATCCCGGAGCTGCCGGCGGTGGGGGAGGATTCCGGCAGAGCAGCCGTGCGTGTTTGATGTGGTTTAAATTAACCTCGATTGCTGTCTAATATTTTAAAAAGACACTTTTTCTAACATGCGGGAATAATGTAGGAGAACTAATGTTCCCTCCTGAAATGCCTTTCAGGATGGTGATAAAAGTGCACTTTAATCTGCTGTGAGAAGGCTCCGGGAGGGAGAGACGTCACCCGGACAGGTGGAATCGTGGAATAAATACAATCATTAATGAGAAGGAGGAATTTGCATCTCCCGACTTTTCCACAACACCTGCTCCGTTGTTTTTTGTTGTTGGGGTTTTTTTCCCCCTCCAAGCAGCTTTATTTTGTTTCCCGAGGGTCAGGAGAACCCAGGGATTCGGGATTGTGGCCGTCATTAAGCGACACTTCCAAAGGCTGTAAAATGTCAGGGAAGCAGCGCCTGGGAACCGAGGGCTCCATTAAGTTTTTCCCTGTGAAATTAAGCACTTTTATTGCCTCAAATGAGACTTACAGCCTAATGACGGCCCCATGCAAATCCGCAGCAGCGATCCCGAGCCGAGGGCCGCTTCCCAGCGCGGCGGGCGGGGATCGCTGCGGGAGCAGGGAGCGCTCCCAGCCCAGCGCCGCATCCCAGGGGAAGGAGGAGCTGCGGGAACAGAGGGATGTGGGGTGCCAGGCATGGGGCAGGAGGGAGCTCTGCCTGTCCCCAGCCCCACAGCAGGAGGGATCCCGGGGCAGGGGACAAATCCCGGTCCTGGGTCCCCATCCCTACTTCCCACAGAGGTTTCACCGCCGGGATGGTTCCCAGCTTCCCACAGGGGTGGTGGCTGCTATGGACGCTGCCAGAGAGCTGTGGCCACACCAGTGTCACCCCCAAATATCAGCGTCACCCCCAAGTATCAGCATCATCCCAAACATCAGCATCATTCCCAAACACCTGCACCCCCCCGAACACCGCCATCATCCCTAAATATCAGCATCATCCCAAAATATCCGCATCATCCCTAAATATCAGCATCATCTCTGAGCATCAGTGTCATCCCCAAATATCATCCCTCCCAAACACTGCCACCAGCCCGAAATATCTGCATCATCCTCCAAAACCACCAACACCCTGAAATATCAGCACCATCCCTAAATACCAGCAGGACCCCCAGCAGCAGCATCACCCCCAAACACTGAGATCATCCCTAAATACCAGCACTCCACCCCCAGCAGCAGCATCACCCCCAAACTCTGACGTTGTTCCTAAATATCAGCATCACCCCAAACATCAGCATCTCCCCAAACATCAGCATCACCCCAAATATCAGCATCACCCCAAACATCAGCACCACCCCAAACATCAGCATCACGCCCAAACATCAGCATCATCCCAAACATCAGCACCACCCCAAATATCAGCATCTCCCCAAAACATCAGCATCACCCCAAACATCAGCATCACCCCAAACATCAGCATCACCCCAAACATCAGCATCGCCCCCAAACATCAGCATCACCCCCAAATATCAGCATCACCCCCAAACATCAGCATCACCCCCAAACATCAGCATCATCCCAAACACCAGCACCACCCCAAACATCAGCATCACCCCAAATATCAGCATCACCCTAAATATCAGCATCTCCCCAAACATCAGGACCACCCCAAACATCAGCATCACCCCAAATATCAGCATCACCCCAAACATCAGCATCACCCCAAACATCAGCATCACCCCAAATATCAGCATCTCCCCAAACATCATTACCACCCCAAATATCAGCACCACCCCAAACATCAGCACCACCCCCAAACATCAGCATCTCCCCAAACATCAGCATCACCCCCAAACAAACACCCCGGGCTGAGGGGTGAGGGAGATGGGAGGGGGCCAGGCATGGGATGGGGGGACATGGAGAGGTGCCAGGTCCTGAACAGGATCCCAGGTAGAGATTCCATGTCCTGGACAGGGATTCCAGGCTCTGGACAGATATCCCAGCTCCGAGGCAGGGGTCCCAGGTCCTGAGTAGGGGTCCCTGTCAGGGGTCCCAGTTCTGGACTGGGGTCCCAGGTCCTGGGCTGGGGTTCCAGGTCCTGAGTAGGGGTCCCTGTCAGGGATCCCAGGTTCTGGACTGGGGTCCCAGGTCCTGGGCTGGGGTCCCAGGTCCCTAATAGGGTTCTATGTCAGAGATCCCATGTTCTGGACAGGGATTCCAAGTTCTGGACTGGTCCTGGACAGGTCCAAGGCAAGGGTCCCAGGTCCTGGACAGGGGTCCCTGTCAGGGGTCCCAGGCCCTGTCAGGGGTCCCAGCTCCCAGGCAGGAGCCCCCAGTCTCACTCTGGGGTCCCAGGGACTTTCCCCGTGCCCAGGAGCCCACGGGCCCCACAGACCCCGCGTGGAACAAAGCCCAGGGGCTCCGGCCGGGGCTCCCTCAGTGCTTCCTCAATGTTTTCCAGAACCCGGGAGGAAAGGCGAGCAGTAGAAGCGCGGAGTTTTCCCGGGCCGCGCGGCCGGGAAGCGCTGAGGGAGCGGCGGTGGCAGCGGGAGCGGGGAGCGCTCCCTGCTCCGCCTGAATCCCGCCGAACGAGGCTCGGCTTTAACGGGCTCGGTACCTACAAGGCGCAGCTGACAACAAAGATGTTCCACTAAACCTAACACGAGAGGGAAACAGCTCCGGCGCGCAGTGAGTAATTAGAATCTAATTAATTTGCATTTCACAAGAGAGGCAGGGATGTCAGAGGGAAGGGAAAAATCCCCTCCTCCCCGAGATTAAAGGGCTGGCGGAGGAGAGCGAGGGGTGGCTCGGAACGCTCCCCCCTGAGCAGGATTAAACGGGAGCAGGTGGGAAGATGACAGGTCTGGGAGCTGCGGCCAACAAAGGTGTCTGCGGGTCAGCAGAGCCGTGCTGGAAATACCCAAACAGCGACTTTTCCTGGGGAACAGCATCCCCGGCCCCGCGGGCTCCTTCCCCTCGCCGCTCCGCCTCAGGAACCGAGGGCAGGAAAGGACAAAAGGTGACGCCAGGGGAGGGGCAGCCCCTGGCCCGGGCAGCTCCTTCCCGAAATGAGCGCCTGCAATGTGTCAATCCCGGTGTTCCCCACCCCGTCTCCTAACGCCGGCTGCTCCCGGAGCATCCCGGAGCTGCAGAGCATCGAGGGAAGATTTACAGCTTCTTTCCGTGGTGGTGACACCAGGGAGGAGACTTCGCTGTCAGAGCTGCTGGTGCAGCCGCGGGAGCCCCGGGGAAGAAAAACCCTCACACCCCGGAGTGCTCCGGGACTGTCATCCCTGCTCCATCCCTGCTCCATCCCTGCTCCATCCCTGCTCCATCCTTACTCCATCCCTGCCCCATTCCTGCTCCATCCCTGCTCCATCCCTGCTCCATCCCTGCTCCATTCCTGCTCCATCCCTGCCCCATTCCTGCTCCATTCCTGCTCCATCCCTACTCCATCCCTGCTCCATCCCTGCTATATCCCTGATCCATCCTCACTCCATCCCTGCTCCATCCCTGCTCCACCCCTGCCCCATCCCTACTCCATCTTTGCTCCATCCCTGCTCCATCCCTGCCTCATCCCTACTCCATCTCTGCTCCATCCTTACTCCATCCCTGCTCCATCCCTACTCCATCCCTGCTCCATCCCTGCCCCATCCCTGTCACAGCCCCGGTGCCACGCTGGGGACCAACATCTGGCACATCTGCATGGGGGAGGGGCTGCCCGGAGCCTGATGCAAACAAAACCCAAATGCAGCCGAGGGCGGATGCAAACCCATGCAAATGGGGAACCTTGTGCAGGCAAAGGGCTGCAAGGGGGCCTGGGGGACACCGGGGGGCACAGGGGGACACTGGGGACACAGGGGGACACAGGAGCCCCCCAGCCCAGCCCCACACCCCAAGCACTGAGAGAGGAGCTGGGTGCAGGATGGAAATGGGGAATGCCCCGGCGTCAGCGTTCAGGAATCCCCCAGCAGGGCAGGGCGAGGGGCTGGGAGGGGTCTCCAAGCCCGGCTGGGGTTTCCCTCCCCGGGGGCGGCCCCAGGGCCCCTCGTGCCCCAGGCAGGGCCATTCCAGCACCCAGAGCCAGCTCCAAGGCTGTCGTTCCCGTTTTCCTGCCCGTGCCTTGCCCTCCAACCGCGGCGCGTTTGCGGCACCAAACCAGCTCTGCAAACACGCCGAGGGGGGATTTATTTTTCTTGAAAGCAAAATAACTAAAGAGCACATCAGAGGGAAGGCATTTAACTCAGCCGGCTCCTTCCTTTCGTTGGGAATCAAAGCCAAGATGATTTGAGCAGGTTTCTCCCAGGCATCCCAACCAAAGGTGCAGCAAACGCGGCTGCAGCTCCATCCCGCCGGGATTCGGGGTGCTGGGCACAGGAGATAAGGCTCCTGCTGCTCCTGCTGCTCCTGCTGCTCCTGCTGCTCCTGCTGCTCCTGCTGCTCCTGCTGCTCCTGCTGCTCCTGCTGCTCCTGCTGCTCCTGCCAGTCCCACGTGGCACGGCTGGCTGGGCTGCCCCTCCTGGCACTGGGGACGCTCCCTGGGGATGCAGGGAGCAGGAGCATCCCCAGGGAGCGTCCCCAGCAGCGTTTTGAAGGCTCCCTCCTGTCTCTCCTCCCCAGGAAAACAAACCAAGCCCAGCCCAGCCCCCTCACACACTCCACAGTCCCTCTGCCCCATCCCCGGGCACGGAGCCACCGGGATCCAGCTGGAATTCAGAGGGATGAGGTTGTGGGGCCTGGAAATGCAGGAGATGAGGGCCTGTGTGACTCCCAGGTTGGGACAGGGACACTCAGGAGCTCCTGTCCCCACACAGAGTGTGACAGGGACACTCAGGAGCTCCTGTCCCCACAGAGGGTGTGACAGGGACACTCAGGAGCTCCTGTCCCCACGGAGGGTGTGACAGGGACACTCAGGAGCTCCTGTCCCCACACAGAGTGTGACAGGGACACTCAGGAGCTCCTGTCCTTGTGGAGAGTGTGACAGGGACACTCAGGAGCTCCTGTCCTTGTGGAGAGTGTGACAGGGACACTCAGGAGCTCCTGTCCCCACGGAGACACAGTGGCTGTGGGATCCAGCTCAGCAGAACCAGCTGGAGCCTCCTGCCCTGAGCTGCTCCCTGCCCCGGGGGCATCACAGGGGCAATTCCACCCTGCCAGCCCCCAGCACATCCCATCCCTGGGAAAAGGGGACGTGGATCTCTTGGAAGCGTGGGGACGTGGCACTTGGGGACACGGTTGGGGTCACCATGGCAGTGCAGGGCTCAGTGACGTTCAGAGGGCTTTTCCAGCCCTGGCCATTCCACGGATCCCACGGCAGGGCAGAGCTGTGGCTCTCTGTGCCAATCCATGGATCCCACGGAAGGGCAGAGCTGTGGCTCTCTGTGCCAATCCATGGATCCTGGGCTGGCAGGGCAGAGCTGTGGCTCTCTGGCTCTCTGTGCCATCCCATGGCAAGGCAGAGCTGTGGCTCTCTGTGCCATCCCACGGCAGGGCAGAGCTGTGGCTCTCTGTGCCAATCCATGGATCCCACGGAAGGGCAGAGCTGTGGCTCTCTGTGCCAATCCATGGATCCTGGGCTGGCAGGGCAGAGCTGTGGCTCTCTGGCTCTCTGTGCCATCCCATGGCAAGCAGAGCTGTGGCTCTCTGTGCCATCCCATGGCAGGGCAGAGCTGTGGCTCTCTGTGCCATCCCACGGCAGGGCAGAGCTGTGGCTCTCTGTGCCATCCCACGGCAGGGCAGAGCTGTGGCTCTCTGTGCCATCCCACGGCAGGGCAGAGCTGTGGCTCTCTGGCTCTCTGTGCCATCCCACGGCAGGGCAGAGCTGTGGCTCTCTGGCTCTCTGTGCCATCCCACGGCAGGGCAGAGCTGTGGCTCTCTGGCTCTCTGTGCCTTCGCTGCTGTGCCCGCGGCTTCAGCCCAAGGAAGGTGACACGGGGACAGGGCCGAGCCGTGCCAAGCCCGCCGCGGCGCGTCCTGGGGACACGAGGGGCTCAGGCATCACCTCCAGGATGTGCCACGCTCCAAAGCAGCTCCCCGGAAAGCAGTCGGAGCCGGCAGCTGGAAACGACGCCGGAAAAACCCCAGTGCCAGTCCTGGCCCGGCTCCAGCGCCGTCCTTCAGGGCCATTTGCAAACAAACCAGGCAAGATGAAAGATTGATGCCCGGCTCTCCCCGCAGCGGATCCAGCCCCTCCCCTGGGATTCGTGGCTCGGATAATTCATCGTTCCCACCTCACTTGTCACCGCCGCGCTCCGGAGCAATCAGGGGTGAGAATTCCGGGAGGTTCCCAGCTCGCCGCTGTGATTCGCCTGCAGATTTGTCACTTGACTAAAGACCCAAATTACACCCGTTTAGGAGCCGGCTCCGCTGCTCGAACCTGCGCGAGCTCCTGCCGGGATTAGGGATTCGCGGCGGTAATTATGGAAATGGGGATGTGCAGACGGAGAACTGGCAGCAGGAGCGGTGCTGAAATGTCTATTTATAGTTCAGGGGGAAGAAAATAAACCTCGCCTTCTCCCGGCAAACAGATGGGCTCGGCGGCAGACGGGATCGGGGAGGGGATGGGAGCCGGGCACGTCCCGGGAGCCGCTCCCGGGGATGGCTGCGGGCTTGGGCACCCCGGGGCACGCCGTGCCCTCAGTGCCACCCCTGCCGCCCCCGGCACGGCCTGGGCGCCTCGCTCCTAGCCCGGGTCGCCAACCTTGTTCTGCCCCTGGGATGCGGGGAGGCAGCCGGGCTAGGGAGCTCCTGGGGGGGTTTGGGGAGGTGTCCCCGAGTTCCGGGGCACCCTGAGCCCGGGGGCACCTCAGCCGGGCAGCCTGAGGGGGCTCAGCAGCCCTCGGGCTGCCCTGGAGCTCCCAGGGAGGATATCGGGGTGTCCTGGTGGTCTGGGACACCCTGGATCCATGTCCTGGACGTCTGGGACACCCTGGATCCATGTCCTGGAGGTCTGGGACACCCTGGATCCGTGGCACCTCCATCGCCCCCTGCTCGGGGGGAGCTGGCAGCCCGAGGGCAGGGTCCCCAGCCCTGGGGCTGTCCCACGGCCCGAGCCGCGGGCTGGGCACTGCCAGCTCCTCCTGGTGCCGGGCACAGCCTCCGCCCCGTGGGGAAAACCAGAGCGGGACCCGGGGGTCAGCAGAGCCCCCCCAAACCCACCCCTGGCACTGTCCCCCGCTCTGGGCGCCCAGCAGGACCAAGGCCGAGCCGTGGGGCCGTGCTGGGTTCCAGGGCCCGTCCGGCGGCTCCGGAGGGCTCGGAGCAGACACATTCACCCAAACACCGCAGCCCCAGCGGCGGCTCCGGCTCCCGGCAAGGAGCGAATAAATCAGCGCTCCCTTCCCCTTCACCGCGCCGAGCTTCCTCCCAGCCATCCTCCCGGCGGGATCACAGCCGCTTTTATACTTTTATTTACCGCCGAGCGAAAACAAAAGCCCCGGGGGAGCGCCAGTGACGGTGGCGGCCACCCCGGCTGGCCCTGCCGGGAATCACCGGGAGCATCCGGCCCAGCCCCGCGGGATCAGGGCATGGCTGGTTCGAAAAGGAGCTCAAAGCCCATCCAGCTCCACCCCTGCCGTGCCAGGGACACCTTCCCCCCTGCCAAGGTCCTTCAAGCCCCGTCCAACCCCCCTTGGACACGCCCGGGATCCAGGAGCAGCCAATTCCATGGAAAAGCTGTGCCAGGGCCTCCCCCCCTCCACAGGGAGGAATTCCTTCCCTCTTTCTCGCCCTATTGATCCCTCCTTCCAGCACAGCCCCTGCGAGGAGGGAAAATTGCTGAGCTCCCAGCACAGCTCCGCTGCCAGCGAGGATTTGTGGCGTTCAATAAATATTATTAGAAAAGCGCAAGATAATAATTATGTCAATTAGAGGATGGGTAATTGGGCCTGCAGAAGAAAAGTGCTTTTCTCCCTAATTGCTGAGGCCATGTGCCTCTGATTGCATGTGTGGCTTCCAAAAATAAAAGGGCAGCCAGCGAGTGGGAAAAGCACTTTTGTTTTCCCAATGAGCTCCATGGCGGGAATTGCAGGGATGGATTGGGGGGAGGGAAGAGATCCCCTGGAGCATCCCTGGTCCAGGAGGGACGGGGAGAAGGGACCCAGAACTGGGGGAGAGGGGATCCAGAACTGGGGAGAGGGGCCCCAGGAATGGGGGGAAAAGGGACCCAAAATTGGGGGAGAGGGGATCCAGAACTGGGAGGGAGAAGGGACCCAGAAGTGGGGGAGAGATCCAGAACTGGGGGAGAGGGGATCCAGAACTGGGGGAGAGGGGATCCAGAACTGGGAGGGAGAAGGGACCCAGAAGTGGGGGAGAGATCCAGAACTGGGGGAGAGGGGATCCAGAACTGGGAGGGAGAAAGGGATCCAAAACTGGGGAGAGGGGCCCCAGGAATGGGGGGAAAAGGGACTCAGAACTGGGGGAGGAGGGATCCAGAACTGGGGGGGAGAAGGGACCCAAAATTGGGGGAGAAGGGACCAAAAACGGGGGGGAGAGGGGCCCAGAACTGGAGGAAGAAAGGGCCCCAGAACTGGGGGAGAGGGGCTCCAGAACTGTGGGGGAAAAGGAATCCATAACTGAGGGGAGAAGGGATCCAAAACTGGGGGGAGAGGGGATCCAGAACCAGGAGAAGAAAGGGCCCCAACCCTGGGGGAGAGGGACCCGACCCCAGAACTGGGGAGAGGAAGGGACCCAGAAGTGGGGGAAGAAAGGATCCAGAACTGGGGGAGAAGGGATCCCAGCACAGTTCTGGGAGTCTCAGGGCACAGAGAGCTCTGGGCCCTCTCCAGATCCCTGGGACCAGATCCCTCAGCAAACATTCCCATGGGGAAGGGGAGCCAGAATTCCATCTGAGTTAAACCCTCCTGAGGCTCCAACCGGAGCTCCAGCAGAGACTTCCCCACCCAGGCATCAAACCCGTTTTCCTCCCACTGCCAAGCCCTTTCCCAAGAGCCAAACCAGCTCCCAAATATGCATTTGGCTTTAGCATATTCCCATATTCTGGAAATCCACGGTGAGCACCGGGCCAGCTCCAAGCCCTGAAGGTCTGGAGGGCAGGAGGGGGAAGGGCTGTAAGCAAAGCAGGCACATTCATTTCAAGCAGGAGCTAAAAAAGAAATATATATATATATATTAATTTTAATTTTCTTTTGGCTGCCTGGGGGCCGCTGGAACATATGCACAGACAAGTTATGCAGAATTCCTGCATGGAAATGGGCTGGCTGGCTCCTCTGGGTTTATCATCTCAGCCAGAAAAATCTGCCGGGCTCTCCCCTCCCTGGAGGGCTGTCCCGCGGTGTCACCACGCCCAGAGGTGACAGTGGGAGGGAGCAGAGCCCTGCTGGCCCACGGGTCAGGTGCCTCCTGCTCCCCATGCCAGGCTCTTCCCTCCTGGTGCTCCCAGCCGGGAATTCCGGACACTCCTCCACTGGCAGGTGCCACATCCCTGGCTGGACAGAGCTTGGAGCAGCCTGGCCTGGTGGGAAGTGTCCCTGCCTGTGCCCTCGAAATGTCCCCTCCAACCCAGGGCAGTGCAGGGCTCTGTGATTCCCAGTGCTCCTCCTGGGAGGCAGCTCCCACCCAGGAATTCCGGAGAGGTTCCAGGCTGCATCCAGGGGGATGGCTGGGGATGGTCCCACATCCAGGGGGTTGGCTGGGGATGGTCCCACACCCAGGGGGATGGTCCCACATCCAGGGGGATATTTGGGAATGGTCCCATATCCAGGGGGATGTTAGGGAATGGTCCCACATCCAGGGGGAGGGCTG
Organism: Haemorhous mexicanus; assembly: GCF_027477595.1. NCBI lineage: Eukaryota > Metazoa > Chordata > Aves > Passeriformes > Fringillidae > Haemorhous > Haemorhous mexicanus. The sequence continues at coordinate 21,639,568 of NC_082353.1, forward strand.
GGAATGGTCCCATATCCAGGGGGATGGCTGGGAATGGTCCCATATCCAGGGGGATGGCTGGGAATGGTCCCACATCCAGGGGGAGGGCTGGGAATGGTCCCACATCCAGGGGGATGTTTGGGAATGGTCCCACATCCAGAGGGGGGGCTGGGAATGGTCCCACATCCAGGGGGATGGCTGGGGAATGTTCCACATCCAGGGATAGGGCTGGGGATGGTCCCATATCCAGGGGGATGGTCCCACACCTAGGGGGATGTTTGGGAATGGTCCCACATCCAGGGGGATGCCAGGCCCAGCAGAGATGGAAACCCCACACCCAGAAATCCTGGGGTTTTCTGCCAGTTCTGGTAAATCTCCACAAAAATCCTGCCCTGGAGAGATCCAGCCACAACCACGGCAGGAAACCAGGGATAAAGCCCAGCCCCAGCTGGTGCTTCAGCCGCCAGAGCCATGGGTTTGAGCCTCTTCCAGAAGCCAAAGGTCTCTCCCAGCCTCTTGGATCCAGCACATGGGGATGTGTGATCCCAACCGCTGCTTTTCCTTGCATAATCTCCATTATTTATGGTCATGAGCTCCTAATTGTCCCGGTTATCTGATCAGTGAGGGAATTCTTGGCAGGGCACAGCTGTGCCCGGCACCAGCTGCTGCTTTTGGAAAGCCTTCCCAGTGGGAGATGAGGCCCGGGAGGCTCCAGGGAGCCGGGAACACCCCTGGATTCGCCCTGGTGAGAATTTCTGAGACAAGGGACTGCGAAGATGAACCAGATCCACAGCTCAGGTTCTTCCACTATCCCCCCTCTGGACTATTTCCCCGTGGGATTGAGCAAGCATGGGAAGAACACAGCTTTCTAAACCCTCTCCTGAGCTTCCCTTCCATCCTGCCAGTGCCATCCTGGCAGCTCCAGCAGCGCTCCCTGGTCCCAAACCAGGCCTGCTCACACCACAAGAAGGTGGATTTGGGTGGGGTTTTGGGAAGAAATTCCTCCCTGTGAAGGAGGTGAGGCCCTGAGGCTGCCCAGAGCAGCCCCTGGATCCCAGCAGTGTCCAAGGGCAGGTTGGAGCACCCTGGGACAGTGGGAGGTGTCCCTGCCAGGGCAGGAACCATTCCAGGATTCTCTGATTCTATTTTGAGGCCAAACCTCCCGTTTCCTGCTGGGGGAGGTGGGCAGGAAAAGCCCTGAGAGCATCTCCTGCCAGTGCCACGAGTCCAGGGCGGTGACAGCACAGGGACAGCGGCCCGGGGGACACCAGGGTGGGGCTGAGCCTTGGGAAAGGGACTGGGATGACCCCTGAGATCCCCTTGGTGACCACAGGCACCTCTCCGGCCAGGGTCACCGCTGCCCCCGGGGCACAATGCCCTCATTGTGTGGAAATCTTATTCATCTCACCCGGGGATAAAATTAGCAAATCAGCCCGGTTCCCAGGAGCCTTGTTAAATCAATACAACACACATCAGGCAGGCCCAGCACAATGCAGGGCTCAGATAAAAGGAGAGCCAGTCCCCCTGGGTGGGTTGATATCAGCCCTGCGCTCGGAATTGGCAGGCGCTCGTGCATAATTTATCAATTACAAACAATTTAATTCACCCAGGGTAACGAGCAGCAGGGCAGCTCTCCCTGAGGTGAGCGACACAGGGGGTGAAGGCTGGGGTGGACTCAGAGGAGAACCCCCAAACTGGGTTATTCCAGAGGCTGGGAAGGGCAGGGGACCACGGGGGGCTCTCTTGGGGTGGTCCCAGCCCTGCAGATCCTCAGAATGTTTGGATGTTCCTGCTGTAGGTGAGGACACAGATGGGCCACAAGGCTGGGAATGTCAAAAGGAGATCCAGGGCTTTTCCAGCAGCCCCCTGGAGCCCAGAATTCCCAGCGTTCCCAGCCCTATCTCACCGTCCCAGCAAGGGAAACAGCGAGGAGGTGAAGGGGAGGTTATTTCAAAGAACAAAAGTGATAAAAATCAAAAGCCTTTCTGCCGCTGAGAGGAGCCTTCAGAAGGCTGGGAAGCGTTTCCTTCCTGCAGCCCTCTTTTGTTCCTCTGCCCATCGCCCCCGGGCCGGGGCTCGCTCCTTCCCAGCGGGAACAATGGGAAGGGCTCCGGGAGAGGGCAGGAGGAGCGGCACGCCAGGATGACACCCCTTGGGAAGGCCGTCCTCCCTCCCAGTGCCCCACACCGAGCACCGGGATCCGCTCCCCGCCTCTCCCGCTGCCTCCCGCAGATGTTAAAGCCAAGAAGTTAAGTGGTGCGTAATTATGGCATTGTAGTCGCTAATTATGATCCCACAATGAGATCAGGGCCGTGCAGGGACGGCCGCAAGGAGCTGAGGGTTTGGAGCAGGCTCAGCCCTGAGCCCTCGGAATTCCTCGGGGAAGACAGGAGAACTCCAGGGGAGGGTTCAGGGAAAGGGAGAGGAGGATAAACCCAGACCCCATCGCCCTCCTCCCAGCCTGAGTGCCCAGGGATTGCTTCACGGAGCTTCTGGTGGGATCAATGCTATGGAGATGGTGCAGAACCCATGGAATGCCCAGGCACAATCCAAGGAATATCCAGGCACAGCCCATGGAATGTCCAGGCACAGCCCATGGAATGTCCAGGCACAGTCCAAGGAATGCCCAGGCACAGTCCAAGGAACATCCAGGCAAAGTTATGGAGTGTCCAGGCAAAGCTGGTCCATGGAACATCCAGGCACAGCCCATGGAACGTCCAGGCACAATCCGAGGAACGTCCAGGCAAAGTTATGGAGTGTCCAGCCAAAGCTGGTCCATGGAACATCCAGGCCCAGCCCATGGAACATCCAGGCCCAGCCCATGGAATGCCCGGGCCCAGCCCATGGAATGCCCGGGCCCAGCCCATGGAATGCCCAGGCACAGCTCACAGAGTGTCAGAGTGTCAGGCAAAGTCATGGATCCAGGCCCAGCCCATGGAATGTCCAGGCACAATCCAAGGAACATCCAGGCCCAATCCACAGCTATTCCAGCCCAATCCGTGCACCATCCCGGCCCAATCCATGGATTATCCCTGCCCAATCCAGGCACTATCCCGGCCCAGCTGAGCCCAGCCCAGCTCACGCTCTGGGAGCAGCTCAGCCCTCCCCATCCTTCCTCCATCCCCCTCTGTGCCATCCCTCCCCTCACGGCTCTGTCCCTGCCCTGGCAGGAGCTGATTTATGGGGTAATTTGTTCCTGCCTTCCGCTGGCAGCCGTGTAATGGGATGATGGAAGCTCCAGCCAGGGACACCGGGCAGGAGGAGCTCGGCAAATGGGACCTGTCCAGACTGCCAGGCCCCCAATCCATCCATGGCAATTTCTGGGCTTTGCTGGGAAAGGGAAGATAAAAATATAAAAATTACAGCAGTTGGCTGGGGCTTGACTGCCGGGGGAAGTGGGGATGGCGAAGGAGGGAGCTGGGATGGTGCCCAGCCTGTGCCCAAATCCAGAGGGATTTTAGCCCGGGCTCTACCCAGACCTGTTCAGCCACTCCCTGATTCAGAGAGCCCCAGGAACAGCCGTGCTGTCCCTGAGTTCCTGAGGGATTCTCATGGATGCTCCTGCTCTGCTCGGTGCCCCGTGTGGCTGGGGAGAGATGGGAGGGGAAAGGATGGGGAAAGGATGGGGAGAGGATGGGGGAAGGATGGGGGAAGGATGGGGGAAGGATGGGGAAAGGATGGGGAAAGGATGGGGAAAGGATGGGGAAAGGATGGGGAAAGGATGGGGAAAGGATGGGGAAAGGATGGGGAAAGGATGGGGAAAGGATGGGGAGAGGATGGGGAGAGGATGGGGAGAGGATGGGGAGAGGATGGGGAGAGGATGGGGAGAGGATGGGGAGAGGATGGGGAGAGGATGGGGAGAGGATGGGGAGAGGATGGGGAGAGGATGGGGAGAGGATGGGGAGAGGATGGGGAGAGGATGGGGAGAGGATGGGGAGAGGATGGGGAGAGGATGGGGAGAGGATGGAGTGTCACTATGGGGTCAGGGCACAGGGCATCTCCAGCTGCTTCCCAGGGCTCAGCCTCCTCCATCCCTGCAGCGCCAGCAGCGGTTACTGGGAGTTACTGGGCCCCCAGTACTGGGAGTTACTGGGAGTTACTGGAGCCCCAGTACGGGGAGTTACTGGGAGTTACTGGAGCCCCAGTACGGGGAGTTGTTGGAAAGCACAGTGTGCGCTATCCTCTCTGGAATTCCTGTTTCTCCAGGGAGCACTCCTGCCCCGGGAGCAGCGTGAATCACTGATCCAGGGGGAAGAGCAGGAGCCCGTGAAGGGTCGGGAGCGGTCCCGGAGCCCCCCAGCCGCTTCCCCACCTCCTTCTGCCCCAGTGTCCCTGCTGGGGGACCCAGCGGAGCCAGACCGGGCTGGGCTGCGCCTCCCACACCGATCCCAGGGGCGGGGGCGCCCCGAGCGCAGCGCGGATCCCGGGATCGGCGGGGATGAGCCGCTGCACCCGGCATCGCCCAGCCCGCCCCACCAGCCCCGGTGGTTTTCCAGAGTTTGGGATTCCGATAGGGATCGGCCCCCGCCAGCCCCGGTGGTTTTCCAGAGTTTGGGATTCCGATAGGGATCGCCCGCAGCCCTCGTGAGGCACCGGGCACACCCTGCCCGGAACGGCCCCTCTGCCCCTCTCAGCTCCCCGGGGGTGTCCCTGTCCCCAGACCCACCTGGATAACCCGGGATAAACACAGGAGGCCGATTTCAGGGAATTCCAGCGTGGTTGGGGTTGGAAGGGACCTTAGAGGGCAGCCCATGGGCAGGGACACCTTCCCCCATCCCAGGTGCTCCCAGCCCCAGTGCCCAGCCTGGCCTTGGACATTCCAGGGATCCAGGGGCAGCCCCAGCTGCTCTGGGCACCCTGTGCCAGGGCCTGCCCACCCTCCCAGCCAGAAATTCCTTCCCAACATTCCCTGTGGCCGTTTGAGGCCATTCCCTGGGTCCTGTCCCTCCATCCCTGTCCCCAGTCCCTCTCCAGCTCTCCTGGAGCCCTTCAGGCCCTGCCAGGGCTCCGGGCTCTCCAAGCACCGCACAGGATGAGCTGGCACGCATGGAAAAAACCCTAATGAAGCCAAGGAGCGTTAATGAGCAGCTGGAAACCATCAACCCAAACCTGTTCTGGCTGCGGGTGCCGCCCCGACGTGCCAGACGAGCCGGGAGCTCCGGGGGAGGAGGAGGAGGAGGAGGTGGCGATGGTGGTGAAGGCTGCGGCTGCGGCTGCCGCCCCCGGGGCTCTGCGGAGATGAAACGGGGTTTGTAAATCCGCGTCTGCATCCAGGGCTGGGGAAGGAAGGGCTGCTCGGGAGGGGGAGGGAGCACCCAGCGCCCTGACTCACCCCTGCTCTCCCAAAGGGCGCCCGAAACCCGCCTGCCGCCCCTCCCTGACACGGCCCTACCCACCCCAAAACCAGCCGGGAAGCAAAAGGGAAAGTTAAATCTGATTTCAGCGCCTTCTGCCTCTTTTTTCTTCTTCTTATTTTTTTTTCTTTCCCCTCCCGTTTAATTCCTTGTTATTACTTTTATTAGCCTCGCTTCTCTGGCTGCGGGGCCTCGCTCAGAGAACGGAGTGTGGCGTGGGTGTTACTGGCTGCTGGCGCTCTCCCCGGCTTCAGAAAGAAATGCCAATTACTAATTTCATGGAGATAAGCCATCCTGAAGGAGGGGAGGCAGAAAAAAACAAGGAAGGAAAAAAAACAGAAAAAAATTCCTCCCGGCTTTGAAACACGAAAGGTGCCTTGTGCTATTGCACTAAAGCCTGCTTTTTTAAAAAAAATTTATTTATTTCTTTCTCTCCAGCTCGTGGGGGCACGGGAATTGCTCTGTTCTGTCTGTGGAGGGATGGGAGCACCTGAGGGGCTCTGCTGGGAGGCGGGATTGGGACATCCACGGGTCCATTTCCACTCACACACACGGTCCTGCATCCTGCCGGGTGTGATTGCCAGCCCTGCGAGCCCCGAGGCTCCCAAACCTCGGATCCCACCGGGATCCAGCAGTCTCCTGCTCTCAGCAGCACGAGGTGACGCCTCTCCCGGCTCCTCCCTCCCGCCCGGCTCCCACAGCCCGCAACCACCGAGGGCAGGGGCTGGGGAGGGAAAATGACGGTGCCCGGAATGAATCTGGGTGTAGTTTGCATTTTTATTGCTCCAGCCTCAGATTCCAGCCTACAGAAGGGTTTCAAAAAGGATTAGATGCCATAAAACCTTTAATAATCCTCCCACATCTTAGGTTTAATTATTGTTTTTATGCATGCGGAGCCAACACGCCTGGAGCGAGCAATCAAGGCTCGTACGCCGCTCCTCCTCCTCCTCCTCCTGCTTCCCGGCTCTCCCAGAGCCTCCCCGGGATCAGCCGGCACCCGGAGCTCTCCTCCTTCCCAAAAACACTCCTCCCCCACAGCCCAGCGCTATAAGAGCTCTTCCCGGCGGAGAGGATGCGCTCCACGGTGGGATCTGGGGTCGGTGGGATCTGGGGTCGGTGCTGCCGGAGCCCCGCCGTGCTGGGGACACCCATGGATGTCCCCACGTGAGCTGCTGGAATCACCTCTGGCTGGGAATTCCGGGAAATCCTCGGCTCCAGGTCTGCCCACCTGTTTGGGAGGAAGATTTCAGCACTAATTTGGCGCCACTGGAATCGTTGCTGTTTCTTCGGGGGGAAGAAATAAAAGAAAAATCAGACCTTAGAATGGTTTGGTTCTTCTCCCTGAGCCCAGCAGGCAGAGAGAGCCTTCTTCCAGGGAAAGGAGAATCACGGGAAGTGGAAAACCTGTCCAACTTGGCGTTTTGGGCAGCATTGAAAAAGCTGCATCGTTCATAATAAATTATTTCAAGGCACCTGCTCTGCATCCTGAGCACCCTCACAGGGGTGGCACTGGTGTCACATCCACGGGGGTGGCACTGGTGTCACATCCACGGGGGTGGCACTGGTGTCACATCCACAGGGGTGGCACTGGTGTCACACCTGCGGGGGTGGCACTGGTGTCACACCTGCGGGTGTGGCACTGGTGTCACATCCACAGGGATGGCACTGGTGTCACATCCACAGGGACATGACAGTGGAAACGCTTGGGGCCACGGGGCCACGCTCCTGTGGGGACAGACACAGGGTGGGGATAAATAATTCCACGGGGCATTCCCTGGAGAGGATAAATAACTCAATCAGGCTCCCAGTGAACTGGTTTATTATTGTTCGTTATTATTAGTAATTATTGTTATCGTCATTTTCATTATTGTTGTTATCATTAGCGCTGCTTCCCCTGTTGCCTGCAGCGTGGCTCCGTGGGGGAAGGGAAGGAGCTCTCCCAGTTATTCCTGGGATGGGGGAACCAACCAGTTCTTCCACTCCTGGGCCTGATGGAATTCTCCAGCAAGTCCCAGTTTCTTTAGGAATGTTCCCATTGGATCAGCGGTGGGCTGGGATGGCCCCAGTGCAGGTGCCCTGGTCAGCTCCCGGGTGGAGCAGAAGATGTCCCACCCTGGCAGGGCTGGGAGCATCTGGTCCAGGGCAAGGTGTCCCTGCCCAGGGACTGGATCCCTTCCAACCCACACCGTCCCAGCCCCAGGAGGGCTCGGGGTGCAGCAGAGCTCTGTGTGAGCTGCCCTGACCTTTCATCCTCTGGAACACCCAAAGTTTCAGCGATGCTGACTCATTGGTGAGGAAGACTTTTCTCAGAGGAAGGACAGGCCCCCAGCGCAGCGCCACCAGAGCCACCAGAGCCACCTCCCTGCGGGACCCGGGTCCTGCGGAGGGTCTGTGGCCGGAGGCAGCCCCTGGCCGGGCAGGGACAGAAGGAACAATCGGCCGTTTCTTCGGGGCCCATTAAAATCCTGGCCGGACAAAGGCAGCCTGTGCTGCGCAGATGTTTTATTCATGGCCGGCCTGGGAGCACAAACAAGCCCGGCTTATTCTGCTGCCCTTTGTGCTCTGCGAGCCGGGAGCAGAGCCGGGCTGGGGGAGTCGTTGTGGCACCACTCGGGGCTGCTCCCCCTCCCCGGGCTCAGGACAGGCCGGTTCAGCCCCGGGATTTGGGATCCTTGCCCAGAGCCTCTGGTTGGTGGCCCTGGTTCATCCATCAGTCCCTCCATCAGGCTGCTGAGGACATGGGGACAGCAGGAAAAGGGGGCTGCAGACAAGGCAGAGCCAGCCTTAGTGCCCCATCGATTCTGACTGGTGATTAAACCCACCCTGATGTTCCTTTAATGCTCCATTTCAGGGTGGGCAGTGGGGATCCACCTCGAGAGGCAAAGCCGGCAGTGGGAGAGGCCACAACTCTGCATTTCCATCCTTGACATCTGCATTTCCACCCCCCAACTCCTGCTGCCCAGGGTCAGGATGGCCCCACTGTCCATGGCAAGGCCAGGCAACAACCAGAGCTCCTGTCCAGGCACGGCTTTGTATTCCTGCTGGAACCCAGGCTCTGCAGAATTCCCGACAATCCTGGGATACGAGACAAGCAGGCACCGGGTGAGGGTAAAACTGGGAAAAAAACAATATAAAACCCCTGGGATGTGTGTGGGAGGGACTGTGCCCCCCTCTGCAGAGCGGGCTCGGCCGCCCCTCAGTGCCACCCTGCCAGCCCAGCCCGGTGTCCCCGGTGCTCCCCCACGGCTCCGCGGCGTTTTGGGCCGGTTCGATCCCTCCCCAAGCCGGCCCAGCCCCGCAGGATGCGCGGGAGGAAGGCGTGCAGCGAGCTCGGCTGCCAGAAATACCAGAGGGATGAACACACCGGCTGCAGCTCTGGAGCGAAACCACCGATCGGGGCTGGCCGGGTCCCTCCCGCAACGCCCCGTCGGGAGCCGAGCCGAGCCGAGCCGAGCCGGGCTCGGGCCCAGCGAGCCCCGGGGCTGCCGCGGCCGCTGCAGAGCCGCTGCAGAGCCTCGCTCGTTGCCCAACGCCATTTGCAAGTCGAGTGCGTTTCTTTCTTCGCTTTGCAATCGCCGGGAGCAGCGGGAATGTCTGGTCTGGAGCCGAGGTGTGCCCAGCAGCGCCGTGATCTGCGCCATCTCCTCCCGCCGGACACCCGCCCGGGCACCAGGGCATGGATTTGTCCGGGCTTGAGCAGCCCGGGTGGCACTGGCACACACGGACCTGCCCCGTGCCCTCCCTCCCACCTGCTCCGGGGGCTCTCGGCAGGGGACAGCAGAGACCTGCTGGGATCCCAGGGCATTTCGGGGTGGAGGTCCTGCGGGGCTCCAGCTCCCCCTGCTCCGCAGGGCCCGGAGGGAACAGCCTGTCCAGGGAAACACAGGGCCCAGAATCAGGGAAGCATGGAATCATGGAATCATGGAACCACAGGACCCATAGGGAACAGCCTGTCCAGGGAAACACAGGGCCCCAGAGTCAGGGAAACATGGAATTGTGGAATCATGGAACCACAGAACCACAGGGCCCCAGAATCAGGGAAACATGGAATTGTGGAATCATGGAATCACAGGGCTCCAGAACCAGGTAAACATGGAATCATAGAATCACGGAACCACAGGGCCCAGAGGGAACAGCATGTCCAGGGAACCACAGGGCTCCAGAATCAGGGAAACATGGAATCATGGAATCATGGAACCACAGGACCCATAGGGAACAGCCTGTCCAGGGAAACACTGGGCTCCAGAATCAGGAAACATGGAATTGTGGAATCACGGAATCACAGAACCACAGGGCCCCAGAATCAGGGAAACATGGAATCATGGAACCACAGGGCCCCAGAATCAGGGAAACATTGAATCATGGGATCACAGCATTACAGGGTCCCAGAATCACGGAAACATGGAATCACAGAATCATGGAATCACAGAATTATGGAACCACAAGGTCCCAGAGTCATGGAAATATGGAATCACAGAATCACACAATCACACAATCACAGAATCATGGAATCACAGAACAATGGAATCACAGAATCAACAGAATCACGGAATCATAGAATCACACAATCACAGAATCACAGAGTGGTTTGGGCTGGAAGGGCTCTGGAAATCCATCTCCTTCCACCCCTGCCTTCCACAAGATCAGATTGGTCTGACCTGGACACGTCCAGGGATGGGGCAGGGAGAGCTGGCTTGGGGAAGTTCAATGCTCCTGATATTTATTTGAGGGACATTCTCATGGAGAATATAAAGCACCAGGCGACTCCAAACCAGGGAGAGGAATGGCCTTCCCAGGGCACCGCCAGGGTGACAGGGAAGGGACAAAGGAGCTGCCCCTGGGGAATTGTTCATTTGGAACCAAAAACAACTGGCGAAGAAGGAAGCTTAGAAGGAAGACGGAGCAAGCGCCAGGTGAGGGAGGCTCCATCCTGCCAGGAGCACCGGGAGTTCAGCCGGGCTGTGCCAGCCCCGGTGACAGCCAGGGCTGCTCCCTCCAGCACCGGGGCTTGCGTGCCAAGCCCGGCTTTGGCCGCTGGGCTGCGGCACACCCGGCTCCCCTCCGTGCCGTCGGCCCTGCGCCGCTGGAAGTGCAGCTCTTTGGAAATCGCCCTTCTTGGGGCTTTTGATGTAGCCCGGGAGGAGGTGCGCGGTGAGCGTTGCTTCACTGCTGTTTGTGCAACCTCGCTGCTGCAAATCCTTCATTATTCACGATGCTATCTCGCCACTTGATATGCAGAATGGCTCAGAGGTACCGTTGACTACATTTTTCCAGCTCTTTGATGTGCCAGAGATAACTCGTTTCTGTTTCGCAGCCATTAAGTTCGGTGGAAATCATTACACCACGTTAAACGCGGCGCTTGTTCTTTAATCAGCGCCCTTCTGGTTCCAGGCTGGGTGTTGCAACCTGTCAGACGCGGAAAAAGATCCTCTGAAGCCAGGTGAGCAGCGCTGGAGGAAGTGAGAGCAGCCCAGCGGAGTTTCTGCAAGGTCAGAGATGCAGGGCTGACTCCTCGGGGGATCCCGGCAGGGCTGGGGGCGCTGCCCCTGGCAGGGACCGAACTGCCGCACACCGGACACGTGGTGGGTGCTACAGCCGCCCAGATCAGAGCCCACGGCTCATCAGTCATCAAATCCTGCCGGGATTCAGCCTGGAAAGAGCCCTCGAGTTCATCTGGTTGCCATGAGCAGGGGCACTTTGCCAGAGCAGCTGTCCCGGGGTTGTGCCCACCCTGAGGGCAGGGGAGCGTGGCCAGGGTGTCCCACCAGGAGAGAGCAGGGGGGCAGAGCAGGGAGAGGCTCCCACAAAGCAGCAGCTCCAGGAGGGAGCCTGCTCTGAAATTCAGAAGGAATTCCTTCCTGGAAAGGCTGGCCAGGCCCTGGAACAGGCTGTCCAGAGTCACATTCCTGGAGCATCCCAGGAACACCTGGATGTGGCACTCAGGGCCGGTGACACGCTGGGGGTCGGGCACAGCTGGCACTCGATGTTCTGGGAGCACTTTCCCACCCTGGGCTCTCCCGGGGTTCTGTGCTCCCCACAGAGCCCCTGCTCGTCCCTCTGGCCCCGCCAGGCTCCCGGGAGCCACCAGCCCGAGCCCCGACCCGCTTTCATTTCCTGCTTTCCTGCGGCCTCGGGTGTCTGCGGTGGCCTCCTGTGCCTGTGACACGAAAGCCTCGGCTACAAACCCATCCCCCCCATCTCCAGAGCCTTCCTGGCGTTCTCCTGCCCCCGCTGTCCGTCTGTCCCTCGGGCCAGCCCCGCAGTGGCTCCGGGGCTGGCGGAGCTGCTCCCTGCCCGGGCCGGCCCCAGCGCCGAGCCACCAGCGCCTCCGGAGCCCTGCTCGGCTTGCAGATGTTTATCAGGGCTTGCAGATGTTTATCGCGGCTGATACAGCTGCGCCGGCTCTTTGCACAACAGGAAGGCAAGGTTCTGCAGCGCTGAGCCCATCCCAGGCCCCGCTGGAGCAGGACCTCACAGGGCTCTGGTGTCACTCACTCCCGGAGCTCCCGGGCACCTGCAGGACCTGCTGGCTGCAGAGGGGACACCGAGGCTCTCCCCGGGGCCAGGGTGCCCGGTCTGCCCCGCTGGGGTTGTCCCAGGGCAGCGCCCACGGCACGGCTTGGGGTAAACACGGGAGCAGCCCGGTAATGAGGGCCCTAATTCAGCCAAGCATCCCCGGTTAGAAGGCACCTAAGCGTGTGCTTAAAGATAATTACATGCTTAAAGATCTTTCCTGAATAAGCCTGGATTTAAGGCTGTGTTTGGTGTCTCCTGTACTTAACTGTGATTCAGCTAAACACCCCCCCTCCAGCCCAAGCCCATCGGGAGGCGATTCCAGCGCTGCCAACCCAACCTCCCCGCGCCTCTCTCTGCAGGCTGGCTCTGGAGACAGGAAAACAAATATCCTCCTCATTCCCACGGCTTTGTTTTCCTGCTGGCGCTTCCCTGCCTGCGAGCCAGCGACTCCCAGGCTGTTGGGAATGGCAGGGAGTGAGATGGCTCCTGTGCCAGGCCGGGGGAGAAGCGAGGCACACACCCCTGGTGCAAAGTGCCCCGCTGCAGGAGGCAGGGCTGCCCCAGCTCCTCTGCTCACTCACTTTTTCCACTGCGTTTGCAGCTCTCGGCTCTTTTCTCGCTTTCCTCTCAGCAGTTTCTGCTCAGCCCTCGAGTGTGAACCCGGGGCTGTGGCTGCTGCTGGCTCTGTCCCCGCCGGGGGTCACCCTCAGCAGGACCCACAGCAGGGCCGGGTCAGACCCCAAAGCAGCAAAGACCCCGGGGTTGGTGGAGGGTGAGGGGCTGGCCAGAGCCAGCTGTCCCCGCTGTGGCTTCTGCTTTTGCCATCATTTCTTTAACAAATCAGGGCAGGGCCTGGCAGGAGAAAAGGAGTTCGAGGCAGTGGCGTGGGTGTTCTGCTGCTGAAACCCCCAGGGGAACATTCCCGGACCCAGCAGAAAGCCCAGAGAGCCTCTGGATCATACAAAGAGCCCAGAGCCTGCCTGGAGCGCTGGCATTTCATCCCTTCTGAGCCTTGGACGGAATTTTGGGGGAGTTTCTGGCACTGGTCACATGCTGGGCCCATCACCTCCCCTCGGGCTCCCTCCTTGGCCACTGCCTTTTCCGTGGGGCCACCCTGAACCTGCTGGCCGTCCCTGCCTCGGAGCAGTGGCTGACCCAGCATTCCCACTCCCAGCAGGAGCTTCCCAAGAGCGAGGGCTTCACAGCTCTGGGGATGCAGGGAGCTCCAGCAGCTCCCCCTGTGCTCCCCACCCTCACCAGGGGAGGGTTCCTCCACGCCTGCCCTGCACAGCCCCCTGGAGCAGGGATAACCCCTGGGAGAGAGCCCCAGGCCCTCTCCAGGCTCCTTTCCCCTCTGAGGGATGGAGCCCATCCTTGGTGGGCACATCCTGGGAGCCCCAACAGCGTTTGGGGTGCAGCCAGGGCCAGCCCGGAGCTCTGGGGGCTGCATGGAGCTCTCCCAGCATCCATTAGCAACAACAAACAACATCCCTGCCTCGTTGTGGCAGGCTGGGCTATTAGTGCTGCACAAACAGCTCCCTGGACACCCCTGGAGCCGGGGAGATTCATCTGTGTCTCATTAGCACAGCCTGCCCTCCCCTCCCCGCTCCTTCTGCCCAAATTAACTCTGCTCCTGTGGACGGGGACAGGGAGGGCTGCCCTCCCTGCCTGGCACGGCCTGGCACGGCCTGGCACGGCCCATCCCCAAAGCCCAGGGCTCAGGATGGGTGTGAGGCACCAACCCCAAAGCCAGGGCTGCTCCCACCAGCTGCTCCCCTCTCCAGCATTCCCTCAGGGCTGGGAGCAGATCCGCGGGGGGAGCTGCGTGCCCAGGGACAGAAATGTCCCAGAACGAGGGCTGGGGGCTGCAGCTCCTCTCTGCCACCCTTCACTTCCTCCACGAGCTCCCCCAAATGTCACTGAGTCCCCTCCCTGCCTGTCCCTGTCCCCTCCTGAGAGGACAATTCCACCTTTTCCCGTTCCCAGGGAGATGCTGGGGAGCATCTCTGGGTGGGACCCACATACTCCTCCTGCCCACAGCTCACCTGCAGCCCACCCGGGCTGGGCTGGCTCCCAGGGTGTCCCCGTGTCCCCTGGGACTGTGTCCCCGGGGCAGAGGTGGCACCAGGGCGTGCAGGGCGGGGGATGAGGAGCTGGGCTGGGACCGGGCTGGGGTTTTCCCGCAGCAGCCACCAGGGAATTTGGTGTTTGTGCTCTCATGTCCCAGCCCCACGGAGCCGTGAGGGCTCCTGTGAAATCACATCTGTTCCTCGTCAGGCTCAGCACTCCCCTGGCTGCCAAAGCCCCCTGAGGTTTCTAACCCAGGGCAGGGGCAGCCCCCAGCCCAGGGCCCACCCGGAGCCCGGCCATCGGCCACGGGCACGGAGCCAGAGCTGGGATCGCCCTCAAACAACCCAGACCCCTCCCAAAGCCACCCCTGGTGACACAGGGCGAGGAGGTGCCAAGGGCTGGAGGGGCTGCCAAGGGATTCCAGGTGATCTCTGTACCCGTGAGCTCCGTGGGAAGGACACAAAAGATCCCAATCCTCAGCATCCATGGGAAGATGCCCAACCAGTCACCCCTGGGATGAGCCCAGAGCTCCATGCCCAGCAGGTGCCCACCCTGTGGTGGTGGGATGGGATCCAGATCCAGACATGCCCAGGGATGTTCTTCTGAAGGGTAGGGGCCAGCAAGGATTTTTTTCCACAGAAAAATTGAAAGGTTTGGGTTGGAAGGGACCCTAAAATTCATCCCATTCCACCCCCTGCCATGGGCAGGGACAGCTTCCACCATCCCAGACTGCTCCAAGCCCCATCCAGCCTGGCCTTGGGCACTGCCAGGGATCCAGGGCCCACAGCCCGGGGTTGGGATGGCCCTGCTGAGGGACAAATGCTGCACTGTGGGCAGAGGGAGATGCTGGGGGCTCCCAGTGGAACCACAGGGAGCTGTGACAGGCAGGCCTGACACCGAGGGGACTTGGGGAGTGGCTGGCACTGCATGGCAGGGCAGGAATGGCATGGCATGGCAGGGATGGCAGGGATGGCATGGGATGGCACAATGCATGCCCAGGGCTGGCCAAGCACGGCAGCCCTGCAGCCCCAGGAAAGCTTTTCCAGGGCACCAACCACAACCCCCCCAGGCTCCTCACTCGGAACAGGGGGCACAGAAAAACCCGGGATGAAATCTCCTCCCTCCTGCCCTGGTGGGAAGCAGAGCCCGGGGCTCTCTGGGCGGGCTGGGCCATTTCCCTGTGCTGGGAATGAAGGATGAAGGTGATAAAGGGTTTATTTCAGCAGCAGCAGGCAGGGAGGCTCAGGAAGGCACCGAGGCAGAGCTCAGGCAGCCCCATTCCCATTCCAGTCACGTGGCCCCAAAATTGCAAATGGAGATTTGTTACATTTCATTTGCTCCCATCCCTGGGAAGCCGTTTGTGATGAGTTCACGTCTCCCAGGAGGCCCCGTTCCAATCACAGGGAAGGGAAGGGAAGGGAGAGAGGGAAGGTTTGGGAAGGTTTGGGAAGGTTTGGGAAGGTTTGGGAAGGTTTGGGAAGGGAAGGGAAGGTTTGGGAAGGGAAGGTTTGGGAAGGTTTGGGAAGGTTTGGGAAGGTTTGGGAAGGTTTGGGAAGGGAAGGTTTGGGAAGGGAAGGTTTGGGAAGGTTTGGGAAGGTTTGGGAAGGTTTGGGAAGGGAAGGGAAGGGAAGGGAAGGGAAGGGAAGGGAAGGGAAGGGAAGGGAAGGGAAGGGAAGGGAAGGGAAGGGAAGGGAAGGGAAGGGAAGGGAAGGGAAGGGAAGGGAAGGGAAGGGAAGGGAAGGGAAGGGAAGGGAAGGGAAGGGAAGGGAAGGGAAGGGAAGGGAAGGGAAGGGAAGGGAAGGGAAGGGAAGGGAAGGGAAGGGAAGGGAAGGGAAGGGAAGGGAAGGGAAGGGAAGGGAAGGGAAGGGAAGGGAAGGGAAGGGAAGGGAAGGGAAGGGAAGGGAAGGGAAGGGAAGGGAAGGGAAGGGAAGGGAAGGGAAGGGAAGGGAAGGGAAGGGAAGGGAAGGGAAGGGAAGGGAAGGGAAGGGAAGGGAAGGGAAGGGAAGGGAAGGGAAGGGAAGGGAAGGGAAGGGAAGGGAAGGGAAGGGAAGGGAAGGGAAGGGAAGGGAAGGGAAGGGAAGGGAAGGGAAGGGAAGGGAAGGGAAGGGAAGGGAAGGGAAGGGAAGGGAAGGGAAGGGAAGGGAAGGGAAGGGAAGGGAAGGGAAGGGAGGATGGGGTTGCTCAGGTGCCTTTCTCAGCCTGGGGGATGCTGGGGTACAACCACAGCCACTTCCCGAGGATGGGGAGAGCTGGGCAAGCTGGGGAGGTTGGGGTATCACTTACAGCCTGGGGGATGCTCCCACAACCCCAGGGATGTTCTTCCAGCCCCAGGAAGGCTCCCCCAGCCCCAGGGAGGCTCCTCCAGCCCCAGGGAGGCTCCCCCAGCCCCAGGGAGGCTCCCCCAGCCCCAGGGATGTTCCTCCAGCCCCAGGGAGGCTCCCCCAGCCCCAGGGATGCTCCCCCAGCCCCAGGGAAGCTCCCCCAGCCCCAGGGAAGCTCCCCCAGCCCCAGGGAGGCTCCCCCAGCCCCAGGGAGGCTCCCCCAGCCCCAGGGATGTTCCTCCAGCCCCAGGGAGGCTCCCCCAGCCCCAGGGATGCTCCCCCAGCCCCAGGAAGGCTCCCCCAGCCCCAGGGAAGCTCCCCCAGCCCCAGGGAGGCTCCCCCAGCCCCAGGGATTTTACCACTGCTGTCTCTCCAGCTGAGGCTGCTCCCAGATGGATCCCCCCACCCTGAGTTCCCATCTTTCCTCCTTTTCCATGAGCAGCTCCTGGAGCTGGGCAAACAAAGCCAGGATTTTGGTGAGCTCAGGGAGCAGGGGCTGAGCATCTGCCTCAAGCTAAACAATTTTCCCCTGGCAGCCCCAGAAACAGAAAGCAGAGGGGGCTGGGGCTCGGCTGTTTTGTTTTCCTTTGGTTCCCCATGTTTTAAAATGCTCAGTCTTGTTTTCAGCTCAGAGCATCTTGGTGGCTGAGGGCTGTTATTGATGAGGGCACGTTGTGGAGGAGCAGGAAGCCGCCTGCCATCCTGCCTGCCTGAAATTGAAATCTCCTAATCTTCCCAATCCTTTTAAGCAGCAGCAAATGAAAAGGCAGCACAGTGCAGAAAATCTCAGCTCGGGGGAAGCAGGGCAGGCTCTGCCAGAGCCAGCCTGGGAGCGCCTGCTCCAGGGGACCTGCTGCCAGGGCAGGGGGCAGGATGGGCCCTGGTGCCCTCCCTTGGCACGGGAATTGATCCAGGCCCTGCTTGCACCTCGCTGACCACAGCCAGAGCCAGCTCCAGAGCTTGGGATGGACATTCCCAGCCCCAGGGCACCAGGGCTGGGAGCACGGTCTGTGCCCAGCTCCACGAGAAACCAGGGACACCACAAAGGCAAAACTGAAACCCTAAATAATGGCCTCAGCCTGTGAGGGAAATCCCTGCTCTGGAGCATGGATGGGAGAGCTGGGAATGTTCCCCTGGAGAAGGGAAGGATCCAGGGAGAGCTCAGAGCCCTTGCAGGGCCTGAAGGGGCTCCAGGAGAGCTGGAGAGGGGCTGGGGACAAGGGACAGGGCACAGGGAATGGCTCCCTCTGCCAGAGGGCAGGGATGGGATATTGGGAATATTGGGAACTAGGAACTGCACCCTGTCAGGGTGGACAGGCCCTGGCACAGGGTGCCCAGAGCAGCTGGGGCTGCCCCTGGCCAGGCTGGACAGGACTTGGAGCACCCTGGGACAGTGGGAGGTGTCCCTGCCCTGGCAGGGGTGGCACTGGGTGGGATTTAAGCTCATCCCAACCCATTCCATGATTCAGTGACTCCACTCCCATCCAAGTAGAATTCCTGGCTCTTGGGCAGCCCCTTCCCTTCCCTTCCTGCACATTCCTCCTTCCTGCCCCCAGATCCCCACCCACAGCCCCTGGCAGGTCCCCAAGGAGGGATCCACGTGCTGGGACCAGCCCGGAGCTGTGGGGACACCGGGATGGGATGTCCCTGGCCCGTTGGTGTTTTTGGGAAGCGCTGCTGGGAGAGGAGATGGTGGCAGCAGCCGGGAGCAGCAATTGCTGCCATCAGCCAGTGGATAAGTGGCACCATCTGATCTCGTTATTTATATCCTTCCTGCTGGGAAATTAATTAATGTTTCATTTGCAGCACAGGCAGCCCCTCAGACGCTTCTCCCCGCTCTGGAGGTGGGCATGTCACAGTGTCACCGAGGAGCTCTCCGAGGGGCTTTCCCTGGGAGCAGCCCTGGGAAGGGAGGTTCGCTCCTGCTGCTCTCTGTGCCCTCACCATCCTGGCTGCAGCTGTGACCAGGGGTGTTCCTGCAGTGCCAAGGGACATTTGGACTCTTTCTCCTGGATTCTGAGCCATGTTCAGTGCGATAATCCCACTCTTGCTGCTGGGATGGTTCTGGTCCATCCGTGCAGGGACAGGATGGGAGCAGCCAGGAGTGCTCAGGGGGGAGGAAAACTTCCATAAAGTTGAGAGGGATGGAAGGGAGAGGGAATTATTACCTCATCATGGGGCCACAGGCAAAGCCCGAGGCTCTGAGGGAAGGAGGAGGCAAGAACCTCCCTGGAGCTGCTGGGATGGGTGAGGGAGGCCGGGATGGGGCTGGGATGGGGCTGGGATGGGGCTGGGATGGGGCTGGGATGGTGTGGGAAGAGTTGGGGCTGCCCAGGGCAGGCTCAGCCCCGCACCCCTTCCCCTGACAGCACCCGGGGCTGGAGCCCGCGGGATGAACCCGCTGCTGGGGCAGTGGGGACAGAAGTGTCCCTGGGGACAGAAGTGTCCCTGGGCTGGGCCGAGGATCCTTTGGCATCTCCATTTGTGTTTCCCACGGCCAGGACAGGGAAGGGCAGCGCGTGACTCCCTGGGGATGGAGATAAGGAGCTGGAAAACCAAACTGCCCTGCCAAGGTCGGCGCTCGGCGCTTCCCTCTCCGCCTCCCTCGCGAGGGAGGCGAAACCCGTGCTCCGGAGGAGGCGAGCACCGCCTGCCCTCGGCAGCTCCCGGGCCCCTCCCCGCTGCAGTGTCGCTGTCCTTGTCCCCTCGAGTGTGCCCAGCCTCGCTCTTTGCACCCACTTATCCCTCAGCTCAGACACCTGTGGCTCCTCGGGGCCACCAGGCTGGGCTTGTGGCACACATCCCAGTGCCAGCCGCCTTTGAATGTCCCCAAAGTGCTGCCTCAGGTGGGAGGAGGACTGAGGAGCCTGGACCCAGCTGGGGACATCCCCATCACCCCACAGGAGCCCTGCCCCGAGGCCGGGCTGCTCAGCCAGGCTGGAAACGAAGCTGTTCCTCTGCAGGACCCCATTGTCACCCCAAATCTCCCTGAACCAGAGGGATGCTCCCATCCCTCCCTGTGCCCAAGTCCGATGCCAGCCCTGCTGTCCCCCCTCTCTTTTTTGGGATGCGTTTCGGTGGATTTGGTGCCAGCTCTGCACACCAGGAGCTGCAGCGGTGAAGGCCCAGAGAGATGTCAGGGCAGGGCTGTTACTGCCGGCCTAATGAATATGAATGGGCTCTTCATAAACGTGGCTTTGTGTCATTAAATTCCTTCACACCTCGGTGCCTGCGGAAAGGTTACTCAGAATTACTCAGAATTAAATGTAAATCACAGATTTACCGGGACGAAACCGCGGCAGTGGCGGGGCTTTTCAAAAACATCGACTTTAATGATGGGGGGATCTTCCCCGATGGATTCCGAGCTCGCCCGCCCGGGGGAAGGCGATCCTGGTCTCACCTGATGGGCGATTTACAGCCTTTTCTTCCCCAAACCGCAGCCCTTGGTTCCTGGTGGTGCCAGCCCGAGAGGAATTATTTCCCCCCGGCGCCGCCACTCCACGTAATTAAAAGATTAAGGAATGGCTTCTGTCGGGTTATAAATGAAGGGGCGGGGGGAGCAGCAGGGTTGGGAACGCCAGTCTGATCCACCCGACCCCCCCAGCCCATAATGGGATCACAGAATCCCAGACTGGCTTGGGTTGGAAGCTTAAAGCTCATCCCATTCCACCCCCTTCCGCTATCCCAGGGCATCCCAAGCCTCGTCCAACCCGAGCCCGGCACTTCCCGGGGTGCTGGGGGCGGCGCGGGCACCCCCGGCCCGCGGTGGGCGCAGATGGCTCGGGGGGATGGGGAAGAGCGGGGCGTTTTTAAGGAGCTCAGCAGGGTCCCAGCAAAGCCCCCTCCCAGACTGCTCCGAGCAGCCCGGGCACGTCTCAGCCTGCAAGGGAGAGCTGATTAGTAATTAAATGGCTTTTAAAAATAAAACCATTAAGACTAATCCCATCAAAATTGGAGCCTCATCCCGGCAACTCTTATTAATTATCGGCCCACCTTGCGCCTTCCAGAGGCGGGGCTGGCGGCGGCCCTGGAAATAAACACGTGGATTTTCGGGAATTCTCGCCGGGAATAAATACCGGGCTTTTGATGAATTCTCCCTGGGAGAGGGAGAATTCTCGCTGCAAACTGGGGAACGTCCCGGATGCTGCTCCGGGTCCCCGGCCCCTCCCGGAATGCTCATTCCCAGTGCCGGGAATGCTCCCAGGGTGCCTCGGCAGCCGCGGGGCTCTGGGGGAGCCCAGGCCGCCTTCCCCGGGGATAAAGCCGGGGCTGAGCCCAGCTAATCCCGCCGGGGCTGCTGCTCGCCCTCCGCGGCCGTGGAGCCGCAGGTTCCTGCTCGTTATTTCCCTGGGAGTATCCATAATTCCGGGGTTAAGGAAACAAAAGCTCCTCTCTGCTTGTTTGTATTTTCCCCCTCATCAATAGCGGGGCCAGGCAGGGCACTCGCAGCCGCTCCCCGGGGCCTGCTCAGCTATTAAAGACAGAAATTACATCTTCATAACCCAGGATATTGCCGCTCGCTTATTTATGACTTGCTCCATTGCGAGAATATTTATTCTAGACAGGGAGCCTGATAATTTTCATCCAATCTACTCCTCATAGCTCAGGGCAAAAGAATGGAACAGCTCAATTGAAGGAGCACTTTCCCATTATTGCCAGGTAAGGGCAGAGCGCGCCGAGCTCATTGCTGCCCTCGCCTCGCCACCGCCGCTGCACCAGGCTCCGGGGATTTTTTATCCTGCTTTTTCTCTCCTCTGTTTTTTTCCCCTTCCTTTCTTTCTTTCTTTTTTTTTAATTCATTGAGGAATGGCAGCCCACACAACCACTTAGAGGAAGTACTGCATAAATCCCAGTGCAGTAATTACCCATTTGGAACATGACGCTTTATAGGAGCAGCGGCACCGTGCCAGGATGCTCAGCACGCTGCTCCTGCTCCAGCTGAAACCCTCCCAGGGATGGAGGGAACGGCTCCGTCTGCACTCACAGCCTCGTAAAACCGAGCCCTTCCAGCTGGGGCAGGGCCTGCAGCCCGCGTAGCCCTCGGGGCCGGGATGGCTGGGAGAGAGCGAGGGAAAACCGAGCTCAGGGAGGGAGGAACCGCAGGGAAACACCGCGGGCCGGGAGGGGAGGGGAGGGGTGGGGCAGGGACCACCGACAGCCCGGGGGGACAGGAGTGATGGCCCGGAGAGAGGGGGCAGGGATGGCACATAGCTCGGGGTGATGGCCTGGAAATGGATGGATGGATGGATGGATGGATGGATGGATGGATGGATGGATGGATGGATGGATGGATCCATGGATCCATGGATCCATGGATCCATGGATGGAACCATGGATGGATGGATGGATGGATCCATGGATGGATGGATGGATGGATGGATGGATGGATCCATGGATGGATGGAACAATGGGTGGGTGATGCTCCACGATTTGGAGCAATTCCCTAAAAAGGATGGATGGGTGATGCTCCATGATTTGGAGTGATTCCCCAAAAATGGATGGATGACATGATGCCCCATATGATGGAGGGATGTCCCAAAAGATGGATGGATGGATGGATGGATGGGTGGATGGATGGATGGATGGATGGATGGATGGATGGATGGATGGATGGAGCAATGCCCCATAAGTTGCAGTGATATCCCAAAAATAAGACAGAACAACATCCCTTAAGGCAGAGACATGCCCCATGAGGTAGAATTGCACCCCAGACTGGAATGCTGCCCTGTAAGACAGACAGAGCAGTGCCCATAAACCAGAGTGAGGCCCCACAAGCCCGAGGGGTGCCCCAGGAGGTGGCAGCCCCCAGGTCCCCCAGCAGGCAGCCCCCATGGCCAGCCCTGGCCGGGAAGGCCCTTCCTGCCGCAGCTCTGCTGCCGCCTGCCTTAAATGTCAGAGCCAATGAAGTGTTGCAAAGGCTTTATTGCTTTCCGTGGAGCCGATTAGGAATCTCTTCTGCTGGGTAAAGAGCAATATTGCAATATGAGGGATGGGGGGAGCGGGAGGCAGCCCTGTGTGAATTCCCCACAGGAAGCTCTGTTCTCGCAGCCAGAACAGTTATCAAAAAGACAATTTAGGCAGGATTGTGCTCTAACTGGCTGGAGGACAGGGGAGCCAGCCCTGGACAGGAATCTTTCAGCTCTGAGTAAATGAAACTGCAAAAGAAATCAGCTTTCCTGCCTGGTCTGCAGGGGAGGAAGGTGCCAGAAGGAATTGGGTTTTTTATAACCATTAGCTCAGCCCGGCACTCCCTGCCAAGGCCAGGAGCTGCCGGGGGATGGAGGCAGCTCAGCAGCCCCTGCTCCCGTGCTCTGCAGCAATTCCAGCCCCCAAAACACCCAGCAGGGCCCGGGGGAAGCTCCCACCCCTCCGTGTTCCATCCCTGCCGACACAAAACCCTGCTGGGGGCAAAGCAAGACCTTTGTCAGCCTCAGAGAGAGATTTGTGTCCCCATGAGCCACCAGAGGGGTGTCCAGGCAGGGACTGGGGTGTTTCTGGGAAAGGAGGCTTTGGAGAAGCCACCAGGCCCTGAGGGATGAGAATCTCCATTTCTGGGGCAGAAAGGCTCCTGGTCTGTGGGCACATTCCGACCTGGCCAGTGCCAGCCCCGTGGGACCTGTGGCCACCTCTGTGATCCCTGGGGTGCCTGGTGTTCCACCCTGGAGCAATGCTGGCAATCCAGGGCAGGCTCAGGGAGGAGCTGAGGCTGCCTGTGCCAGGCCTTGCTGCTGATGACAATGATTTATGGAGCACTCTGGACTGCCCCAGGCTTTGGAGCAGCAGCACAAGGGCCCAGTCCAGCCCCGGTGAGGGCTCTGGGATACAAATCCATTTCCCCTGGCTCTGCTGGGAGCTGGCCCCGGTCCTGCTGCTCCACTGCCATCCCTGGGAACCCACAGTGCCAGCAGGAAAGTGACAGCTTCCCACTCTGAAATGACATCCAGGCACAGGGGGACAATTCCCTCCATTTTCAGGCAGGATGGAAAGCAAAGCTGGGATCCCCACCCTGCCCTGGGACTGCCCAGCCAGGGAAATCAGCTCAGGAAACGCTGCCTGGGGCTGGGGAGGTCTCTGGGGTCAGCTGGAGCCTGGGATGTGAGTTCCATCCCACTGCTGGCAGCTCTCTGGAGCAGCAGGAATGGGATTGGGGTGAGCTGGGGGCTGTGTGTCCGTCTGTCCATCCCCGGGTCAGCACCTGTGCAATCAGGAGACTTTTAATAGGGATTATTCCACTGGAGCAGTTAATCAGGGTGGGGATGGTGGCTCCTGGTGCCCCTCAGGGTGCTCCCCTCTCCCCAGCACTGGCTGGGGGCGCTGGGATCCCTCCAGACATTTTAGCCAGACATTTTAGCCCATTTTAGCCTATTTTAGCCGGGAGAAGCCCCAGGAATGACAGAGAGGAGGTGAGCACGTGGTGGCTGCTCAATTCCTGCAGAGCTCTGCCCGTCCTGTTCCAGGCCCTGCCTTGGGTGGATGTGGTTTCCAAGGATTTGCCTGAATTTGCAGTTTTTTCCTGGATTTGCAGGTTCCCGGCGCCTCAGCCACGCCGTCCCCCTGCACCTGCAGGAAAGGTGAGGAGAGCGGCGCTGGGGCGGGGCTCAGGGGCCGGGACTGGAGCGGTCACTGCTCCCTGCAGGGATCCCGGAGCTTCCCCTGCTGTTCTGCCTGCACTGGGCTGAGCAGAGCCAGCTGATCCCTCGGGGGATCCCAGCAGATCCCACCCCGTGCGGGTTGTGCAAGCCGGGGGGCAAATGCCAAAATTCCCAAGGGCTTGGCCTCAAAGGACAATTTCTCTGAGTGTGATGCGAGGAAATCCCTTCTGCTGGACCTGCTGCTCAGCCCAGCCCATCGGGCAGGCTCAGATCCTTCGGGGCTGATGGACAGACACCCCTCGGCCCGCGGAATTCCCATTAAAGCCCTGGAGCAGCCATGGGACACACCCAGCGATCCCCCTGTGGCTCCAGCTCCTGGGGAAGCTCCAGGACATGGGGAGGGGATCCTGCTCAGCCTCTCCCCTCTGACATCGGGCCTTGCATGGTCCTGCCCTCCAAAAAGGGTCCCTTGGGTTCTCGCAGATGTTTCCTGCAGCCCGTGGAAGTTCTGAGAGCTCAGGCTGAAGGCGATGGGAGCTGAGAAGGTTACTGGGGCTGTTGGTTTTCCCAGCCTCTGTCCCTGCTCCCGCAGCTTTCCCAGGCCGGCCGAGCCGGCGCTGCCGCTGCCGGGAAGTTTGAGCCGGGCCAGCAGCCCCGCTCCCACCTCCTCCGAAGGCAAAGCTCATTAAATTGATGATCCAAGGATCCTCTATCCAGAATCTCCCATTCTTATTAGAGGCACTAATTAAAACAATAGCAGATCAAAGCGCTGCGAAGCATCTCATTTGGGATGGAGCCGCCTCCCCTCCGCATCCCGGCGTTTGTTCTCATCCCTTTGAGGTCACGGCTCCTCCTTGCACCTGCAGCAGCGTCCGGGAGGAGCGGGGCGCGGGCGCGGCCCGGCTGTCTCTGTGCGGCTCAGGGAACCCCTCCCAGGGCACGGGGTGACGGTTCCCGTCCCCGCTCTGGGAAAAGCCTCTCCTTCCTCCGTGCCTGGGTCCCGGCCGCTCTCCGGGACCTTTCCCCGCCCGGCCGGCGCGGCAGCGGCCCCGGGGCCCCGCGCTCGTCCTTGAGCAGCAATTAGCGAGCGCTGGTGTGATGGGCATCTCCTCCGAACTCCTCTCCAGGCTCTTCCAGCTGCTGCTGATTAGCGTTTGGGAGCGCGGGGAAAGCGGGAGCAGCCTGACCCGGGGAAATGTGCAGGCTTTTATTAGCGCTGCAGATAATTACATTTAATAAGGACAGCAGCTTTTCCCACACCAGAGAGCTGAACCATCAATCTTGCCTTTAATAATAAACCCTCTCCAACTCATTTACATTCATTGTTCCTCTTGCAACACAACATTACCCACGCTCGATGGCCGCGGCGGCTCGCAGGGGACCCGAGTGGAGCGGGGTGCCCGTGCCGTGCCACGGCTGTCCCGGGGGGCCCTGTCCCCATCCCCGTGCCCACGGGACGGGCAGCCCTTTGCCCGGGGGGCCACAACCCCCTGAGCAGCAGAGCCGTGCGAAATTTCCCAATAACTCCGCGGCTTTGTGGACTCCGGAGCAATTACTCACCTGGCAGGAACCTGCACCGCCAGGACTGCGCCTGCAGGGATCCCGGCATGAATCATGGAATTGTTTGGGTGGGAAGGACCTTAAAGCTCATCAGTGCCACCCCCTGCCCTGGGCAGGGACACCTCCCACTGTCCCAGGAGCTCTGAGTCCCAACATCCAGCCTGGCCTTGGACATTCCAGGGGTCCAGGGGCAGCCACAGCTGCTCTGGGCACCCTGTGCCAGGGCCTGCCCACCGTGCCAGCCAGGAATTCCTTCCCAACATTCCCTGGGTCAGTCTGAAGTCATTCCCTGTGTCCTGTCCCTCCAGCCCTTGTCCCCAGTCCCTCTCCAGCTCTCCTGGAGCCCCTTTAGGCCCTGCAAGGGGCTCTGAGCTCTCCCTGGATCCTTCCCTTCTCCAGGGGAACATTCCCAGCTCTCCCAGCCCAGCTCCAGCCCTTGGAACATCTCTGTGGCCTCCTCTGGACTCTTCCCCAGCAGCTCCAGGTCCCTGTGAAGTCAGACCCCAGGGCTGGAGCAGCTCTGCAGGTGGGGTCTCACCTGAGCAGGTGTCCTGTCCCTTCCCTGCTGCCCAGGGATGGATCGTTACACCAGGACCCAGGAATGTTCTGGAGCATGCTGTTTCGAGGCAGAACTGGTGGGATTTTAGGAAGAGAAGCAAAGGCAGTCTCTGTGTGTTGGGAATGCAGTGTCCCTCAGGAGATAGGAAAAATAATGGATAAATGAATAAGAGTGCAGCAAACATTCATCTTCCCAGCTGAAATTGGAGAGGAAAGCTGAGGGTATTATAAATCCTATTTTGCTGCTGCTGCTGCTTTGCTGTGATTTGGTTTTGCTGGCTCAGACCAGGACAGATATTCCCAGCCAGTTTTCCCCCCCTGATGCTCTGCTGTGCACTGCTCTGGTGCTCCCCACTGCCTGGCTGGGAGCTGAGGGCTCTGGGGATGTCTTCTCCTGGCCTGGAGTTCTGGAGGACACCAACTTCTGGGGCCAGGGGGGCAGATTATGGGGCTGGGGGCTTCTCCCACCTTTCCCACGGAGGGATGAAGAGGGACCAAGGAGCAAGGCTGGGCTGGATGGGGTTTGGAGCAATCTGGAACAGTGCAAAGTGTCCCTTCCCACCCAAACCAATCCATGATTCCATGTCTCTATGATGTCTTACAACGTGCCAGGACCTCCCAGGGCTGGGACCATTCTTTTGCTGTCCCCGTGCCATTCCAGCACCAGGGGATCCAGCAGGATGTGGATTTGTAGCAGAAAAGGGCAACAAAAAGGGCTCAAAACCTGCACCTTGCCTGTGATCCCATCTGGCCATCCCTGTGTGCCCAGACCATCCTTCCTTGTCCCTGGGCCAGCAGCCGGTGCCAAAGCCAGCATGGCAATGACATCATTCCCAGCAGGATGGCATCACCGTGCAGACACAGGACCATCACCCCTGAGGGGAATTTGGGGTGCTGGGGTGCCCAGGATGCTGCCCTGGCAGGTGTGCACCAGCCAGGCAGGTGTCCCCAATCCGTGCCACCATTCTGGGATGTGCAGGGAGCTCTGGGCACAGCCCCAGTCCCTGTGGAGCACAGCCAGGACACCCCACAGGATCTGCCCAGGAGGAGCTGGCAGCCCCCCGTGTTTAGGCTGGGCTCAGGGCTCAGCACCAGCCTGGCCTTGGCTCCTGCTGCCCGGCCACCTCCTGCAATCCCCCTGGATTCAGCATCCCTGGCTGCAGCAGCCCATCCACCAGGGAGCAGGTTTGGGGTGAGCAGGGCCTGGGGCTGGGCTGGGGAAGGGCAGCTCCTGCTCCTCCACCCCGGAGCCTTCCCTTCTCCAGCTGAGCACCCTTGGTGTTCCCAGCCTGGCTCCAGAGGGGCTCCAGCCCCCAGAGGGCTCCGTGGCCTCTGGAATGGCTCCAGCAGCTCCAGGTCTTCCCCAGGCTGGGCCCACGTGCTCCTGCACTGCTCTGATCTGTGCACACCTGCCCTGTGCAGGAGCAGTTTAACACCTCTGGGCTGTTGGGGTGGCCCTGGTGTGACCAGAGCTGGTGACAAGGTGGCGATGGTGTGAAGGCAAAGTGACAGCAGGGTGACAGACGGGGAGGGTGCAGAGCAGGCTGGTGCTGAGGAGCTGCAGGAGGCAAATGCTGGATGCAGATGGATGCAGGATGCAGGCTCTGGGTGCAGAGGGATGCAGGATGCAGGCTCTGGGTGCAGGATGCAGGCACTGGGTGCAGATGGATGCAGGATGCAGGCTCTGGGTGCAGGATGCAGGCTCTGGATGCAGGATCCAGGCTCTGGATGCAGGATGCAGGCTCTGGGTGCAGATGGATGCAGGATCCAGGCTCTGGATGCAGGATGCAGGCTCTGGGTGCAGATGGATGCAGGATGCAGGCTCTGGGTGCAAGATCCAGGCTCTGAATGAAGGATGCAGGCTCTGGGTGCAGAGGGATCCAGGATGCAGGCTCTGGATGCAGGATGCAGGCTCTGGGTGCAGATGGATGCAGGATGCAGGCTGTGGATGCAGGATGCAGGCTCTGGGTGCAGATGGATGCAGGATGCAGGCTCTGGATGCAGGGCCTAGGCTCTGGGTGCAGAGGGATACAGGATGCAGGCTCTGGGTGCAAGATCCAGGCTCTGGATGCAGGATGCAGGCTCTGGGTGCAAGATTCAGGCTCTGGGTGTAAGATCCAGGCTCTGGATGCAGGCTCTGGGTGCAGGATGCAGGCTCTGGGTGCAGATGGATGCTCTTTTCCCCCTTGAACCCCTCTGTGCCTCAGCCCCCACACCTGGCAGTCCCCAGGGATCTCTCCATGAGCACAGGTGACCTCACTGGAGAGGTGAGTCCATCCCAGCTGGAATCTGGAGCGGGCAGATCCAGCTCCTGGTTGTGTTTGCAGGCAGGCTTCACACAGGAGTCTCCACGGCTCTTTTTTCCTTCCCCCTCAGAGGGTTTCCAGCCCCAGTGATCTGCACCGCGTGTTCCCAGCGCCCCCATCAAACCCATCCTTTACGGGAAATAACAGGAGTCGCTGCTCGCTGGGTGGGAATAACCCAGGGATCATCATGCGGTAACAACTCGGTGAAAACCCCCCACCAATCCACGTCCTGGAACTTATCTATTCCCTTTTATCTCCTGCGAGAAGCGATCGCTGGGGCTTGGCAGGAGCCACCTCTGCCATGTGTTATCTCTCTGATATCCCGAGCCGATAATCCGCGCGCAGCTTTGTGCCTGACACCCCTCGGGACGCGGCTGGGGCAGCCCCTCCGTCCCGCTGGGATTGTTCCTCCCTCCCGTCGCCCTTCCAGCCCATAAATATTTGTGTAAGAGCCTCTCTCCCCCATCCCCGACGCCGTTCCCATTTCTCCAGTGTCACAGGCGACTTTTTTTTTCAAACTTTTTAATTCCGTTCATTAATCATTTAGAGAAATGTGCAATTACTTGAGTCCAATTACAGAAAATGTGCAACTACTTGAGTCCCATTATGAGCCCCTAGAAAATGCCAAGAACTTGATTAGAGCAAAACCACCGCCAGTCCCACAGACTTTCAAAGCAAACACTGCGACTTCTCCTGGCAGGGGAAGAGAAATCCCAATTTATTTACGCACAAACGTGTCCAAGCCTCGCTGACAATATGGGAAATCTCTCCTATCGGCTGGAACGTGAGCTCAGCGTTCCCTAAAGGAAGAGATGTCTCTCCCTTAATTAAAGCAAGGCCTGAACTCGCTGTAACCTCCCGGTTTCATGGCCAGGATCTGCTTGGATTTTTCCAGAGGGTTTGTAATTACCCCACGAGCCGACGGCTGCTGCTCTTCCAGTGGCGGCTGGATCCTCGGGAGCGGGCTCTGCTCCTCCCGGAGCCGGCAGCTCCCACCTCCGTGATCCTGCAGCCCATGGCCCCCATCCCCTAATCCACGATCCCACAGCCCATTGCCCCCATTCCCTAATCCACGATCCCACAGCCCATTGCCCCCATTCCCTAATCCACAATCCCACAGCCCATTGCCCCCATCCCCTAATCCTCGATCCCACAGCCCATTGTCCCCATCCCCTAATCCGTGATCCAGCAGCCCATTGTCCCCATCCCCTAATCCACGATCCTGCAGCCCATTGCCTCCATTCCCTAATCCATGATCCCACAGCCCATTGCCCCCATCCCCTAATCCATGATCCCACAGCCCATTGCCCCCATTCCCTAATCCACGATCCCACAGCCCATTGCCCCCATCCCCTAATCCATGATCCCGCAGCCCATTGTCCCCATTCCCTAATCCGTGATCCCACAGCCCATTGCCCCCATCCCCTAATCCGTGATCCCACAGCCCATTGTCCCCATTCCCTAATCCATGATCCCACAGCCCATTGTCCCCATCCCCTAATCCCTGACCACTCCAAGTGTCTCCCGTGCAAATCGGGAGCGGCTCCATCCCGACACGCGGGGCTCCAGCCACGCTGGCTGCCCTGATTTAGGTCAGTGCTGCCCTGTGCGTCTGCAGGAGCCAGAGGAATTATGGTTTATTAGGGATTAAGCTGGGATTTAAGGGCCTTTCTTAGCGTGGGGCTGCGGGGCTGGGGCCGCTCCGGCAAGCCCGACTCCCAAAGTCTGAGATTTTCGGGAGAATCTCAAGCTAAGGGGCTTAGGGAGGGGAATTAATTTCCTGGGATGCCGCAGCTCGTCCGGAATTTAAAAAAAAAAAAAAAAAAATCTCTTATAAAAGTATAATTTTCTCCTTGTTATTCGTGATTACAAAATAATAAGATTGTTTAAAAATCCAATAGAGTGGATGTCAATATTGGCAGGAGATGTAATTGCAAAGCACGTGCCAGCCGTCCGTGGCTTTTCTTAATTTTAATTAGGATAAAATTTACTAATCTTGCCGGGTTTGCAGAAGGAGGTTTGCCAAGAAGCCATCAATTGATCTGGATGATATTGGCTCCCTTTTAAGAGCCCCTCGCTAACTGCTATGTAAAGCCTGGGCTTTCAGCTCCCTTCTCAGATCCTCTCCGCAGTGTTTTTGGCATGTCAAAAGGCCAGATGTTTTTTATTTGAGAGCAAATTGACACGTTAAATTACATTGTGCAAACAGCAAAGCCAGCCATGAGTAAACAGGCGACGAGGATTCATTGAATTTTATGGGTCGCAATAATGTTTATGTAATTTAACAAATTTATGCTTCGTGTCAGCTTCACCGCAAGAGTTATTCATTCCAAAAGGAAAAACAACTTCCATGACAGCCCCCATAGATTCTGCCTCCGAGCCAATCAGGAGCAAACCCAGGCTGAAGATGACAATGACACGGGCCGTGGGTGGCAATCAGGCTAGCACAGCCAGGCTGTGGCCGTGGCCCGGCTCGGGTCTTTTGGGGCTTTTCACTCAGATTCGGTGACTTTTCCCCCACGCAGCCAGAGCCCAGGCGAAGAGGGGCTGGGGCTGCTGCAGGCTCTGCAGAAGGTGCTGCTGAGCTCCAGAAGGCCTTTCCCAGGTCTCTGGGAGCTCGGGCAGGTTGAGCCCGAGCCCTGGATGCATCCGGCTGTCCTCCCTCACACCGAGCGCACACCGAGCCGGAATTCCGCCGGCAGGGAAGGCGGTGTTAACATCCCAAACGCAGAATTCCCTGAGGATCCCATCATCCCATCATCCCCTCCCTGTCCTTTCCCGCCTGCCCTGCCCCGGGACAGGTGGGACAGCTCGGGCAGAGCTGCCAGGCTCCGGTGGGACTGGGGCCCGCTGCTCCCGGCCCGGGTTAAGGTGGGAATGTGGGATTTTGGAGCAGCCAGGCATGGGAAGCTCACCAGCCCTGGAGAATGGCATCAATAACCTAGGGCAGCGCGAGGTGACAGTGCCCAGGAGCTCTGGGAAAACCTGGAGAGCAAAGGAAAGGCATCTCTGGCCTTTTTACAGGGTCTGGAGGGACAGGACACAGGGAATGGCTTCCCACTGCCAGAGGGCAGGGATGGGTGGGATTTTTCCCTGGGAGGCCCTGGCACAGGGTACCCAGAGCAGCTGGGGCTGCCCCTGAAGTGCCCAAGGCCAGGCTGGAAAGAGCTTGGAGCAGCCTGGGACAGTGGGAGGTGTCCCTGCCCATGGCACTGGATGGCCTTTAAGGTCCTTTCCAACCCAAGCCACTCCATGATTCCATGAGCTCCAGCTGCCCCTCCAGGCTTTGCTCCCCTCCATAACAAGGTGGTGCCTTCAGGAAGCCCAAAAAACCTTGGAAGGAATGGCAGGGGAAGCTCAGATTCTGTCAGCTGAAGGCAAAGGTGCTGCTGATATCCCAAATTTCCCATCTGGCCCCTCCGTGCCAGCAGCAGCACTGCCCTCGTCAGCAGGGAACTGATTCCCGTGCCTAAATGGGATTTAATGCAGGCCTGAAGGAGATCTGTGCACAGGACATGGAGAGGGAACGCAGGGTTACTGCTGTCAATATAATTAATTTCAAGCTAATTTGAGCATCTGATTAAGTTTAGCATTACCATAAAAACTAAACTGCTATTTAAACCAGAGAGAGGTTTATTAAATAAGTGCTGGAATGCAACAGAAAGCAAAATGAAGGCAATAAAGTCACTCGAAGTAATAAAATTAAGTGAATGCCGGAGATAATCCTCTGATGGATCTTTCCTTTGCCCTTTCCCAGGATGGAGATGTTCCTTCCTCTGATGGGATTTTCCATCCAGATCTCTGGAATTTTTATGGTCAAATGTCCAAACTCCATGAACTGGAATGTCCGTGAAATGTCCAGATTCCATGGAGATGTCCAAATCTGCATGGAATCAAACCGTGTAAGGAGAAATGGTCAATAGAGTGATTTTCCTTTGGAGAAGGAGGAGAGGGGGCTGTGAGCGAGCTCCTGGCCGGAGCTGTTTGCTCACACAAGGTCAGGGCCAGCTCATCCAGCTGGGAATTCTGCCGGGAGCAGAGCGTGGGTGGGAAAGGACAAATGGGATCCCCCCCGGGTGCTGCTGCAGGGGCTCCCTTCATCACTGCCATGCCTGGACCGAGCCATTAGCCCAGTCAGACAACGGGTGGTGAAATCCCTGCGGGGTTTCTCCTGCTGTGCCCGAGCCAGCCGAGACGAGTCCCCTCCTCCCCAGGTTCCCGTGTCACCCCGGGAAAACACTTATTTACTCTGAAGGCCACAGAAGCCTTGAAATCCAGCGGCTGAGATAACACTGATAGGATCACACAGACATCCAGACTCATTTATCCCGCTGGCCTAAGCGGGAGTGACTCGGGGAGTGCGGGGAGTGCTGGCCCTGCATTGCTCCCGGGGAATCCGTGCCAGGGTCACAGCCCGGGGTGAGCTGGGGCTCCAGGGATCCTGTCCAGGGTCACAGTCACAGACTGGGGTGAGCTGGGGCTCACAGGGATCCTGTGCCAGGGTCACAGTCACAGCTCAGGGTGAGCTGGGGCTCCAGGGATCCTGTCCAGGGTCACAGTCACAGCTCAGGGTGAGCTGGGGCTCCAGGGATCCTGTCCAGGGTCACAGTCACAGCCCGGGGTGAGCTGGGGCTCACAGGGATCCTGTCCAGGGTCACAGTCACAGCTCGGAGTGAGCTGGGGCTCCAGGGATCCTGTCCAGGGTCACAGTCACAGACTGGGGTGAGCTGGGGCTCACAGGGATCCTGTTCTAGGGTCACAGTTACAGATTGGTGTGAGCTGGGGCTCCAGGGATCCTGTGCCAGGGTCACAGTCACAGCTCAGGGTGAGCTGGGGCTCCAGGGATCCTGTCCAGGGTCACAGTCACAGCTCAGGGTGAGCTGGGGCTCCAGGGATCCTGTGCCAGGGTCACAGTCACAGATTGGGGTGAGCTGGGGCTCCAGGGATCCTGTGCCAGGGTCACAGTCACAGATTGGGGTGAGCTGGGGCTCCAGGGATCCTGTGCCAGAGTCACAGTTACAGCCCGGGGTGAGCTGGGGCTCCAGGGATCCTGTCCAGGGTCACAGTCACAGATTGGGGTGAGCTGGGGCTCACAGGGATCCTGTTCTAGGGTCACAGTCACAGACTGGGGTGAGCTGGGGCTCCAGGGATCCTGTGCCAGGGTCACAGTCACAGATTGGGGTGAGCTGGGGCTCCAGGGATCCTGTTCTAGGGTCACAGTCACAGACTGGGGTGAGCTGGGGCTCCAGGGATCCTGTGCCAGGGTCACAGTCACAGACTGGGGTGAGCTGGGGCTCCAGGGATCCTGTGCCAGGGTCACAGTCACAGCTCAGGGTGAGCTGGGGCTCACAGGGATCCTGTGCCAGGGTCACAGTCACAGACTGGGGTGAGCTGGGGCTCAGGGGATCCTGTTCTAGGGTCACAGTCACAGCTCGGGGTGAGCTGGGGCTCCAGGGATCCTGTGCCAGGGTCACAGCTCAGGGTGAGCTGGGGCTCCAGGGATCCTGTGCCAGGGTCACAGTCACAGATTGGGGTGAGCTGGGGCTCCAGGGATCCTGTGCCAGGGTCACAGTCACAGCTCGGGGTGAGCTGGGGCTCCAGGGATCCTGTGCCAGGGTCACAGCTCAGGGTGAGCTGGGGCTCCAGGAATCCTGTGCCAGGGTCACAGTCACAGCCCGGGGTGAGCTGGGGCTCCAGGGATCCTGTGCCAGAGTCACAGCTCGGGGTGAGCTGCTGCTCGCCAGCCCCACTCTGCTCCTGGAGCCCCAGGCCCTGGATCAGGCCAGCAGCATGAAGGGAAATGATGGAGGCACATCCTGAGGTCCTGTCCTGGCTGTGCCAGGCTCGGGAGCACTCGGGGATGGGGGTGGGGATGGGGTGGAAGCACTCATGGTTCCCATGCTGAGCACAGTCTCTGCTGCTCCGGGTCAGGACCAGCTCAAGGGTGCCACTTCAACTGGTGCCACCCCTGCCATGGCAGGGACACCTCCCACTGTCCCAGGGTGCTCCAAGCCCCATCCAGCCTGGCTTTGGACGCTTTGAGGGATCCGGGGGCAGCCACAGTTGCTCTTGGCACCCTGTGCCAGGGCCTCACCACCCTCCCAGGGAACGATTCCTTCCCCACATCCCATCCATCCCTGCCCTCTGGCAGTGGGAACCATTCCTCCTTGTAGCAGGCTTCTTGCAAACCCTCAGAGGGCACTGAGGCTTTTCCTGGTGCTCTCCAGGGCCCCTGGGACATTGCCAGGCTGTGACCAGACCTGGAGGAGCCCCACACCAATATTCCTCAATTTTAGGCAGTTCTGGCCAGTAATTCCTTCCATCCTGAGCCCAAACTTCCCCTCCTAGGTTTTCCATCCGGCACCAGGGTTTGCAGGTAACTTCCACTGCGAAGTGATGCTGAGCACAGTTTAGATTATAAAATATATCCGGGGGCTGTTTCCTTAATTGATTTCTTTTGTTTCATTCTATTCCTCGAAGATTTGTCAACATTAATTTTTATATGCTTAACACTTTGCAAATACTGGCCAACTTTTTAAAATTAATGCGTTGAGATGGAGATTGAATACCTTCCCTCCCCTGCACGTGCAGTGGGGAAGGAACACGGGATGAGAGGAAA
The DNA here is from genome assembly GCF_027477595.1 of Haemorhous mexicanus. Taxonomy (NCBI): domain Eukaryota; kingdom Metazoa; phylum Chordata; class Aves; order Passeriformes; family Fringillidae; genus Haemorhous; species Haemorhous mexicanus. Next base: position 21,674,443 of record NC_082353.1, read on the forward strand.
ACACGTTATCAGCATTTAACTGGGGAAATTTGGGTTATTGAAAAGGGAATCCGCCAGCACCCACTGGCAGCACTCACTGGCAACCGCCCATTCCCTCTGCTATTCCTTCAACCCGCAGGACAAAAAATCCCCACATTTCCCGCTGAAAATTCAAAAATGTGGGACAGAATCCCCACGTTTCAGCTGAAATAAGGAGGTTTCAGCTGGAGTCGGGAAATCCGTGGGTTTTCCCAGGGTTCAAGTCAACAAATCAGCGAGGAATGGAGTTCAGGGCCAATTCCCGGGAAGATGTCCCGGTGTAAACCCGGCGAGCTCCCGCGGGTGTGCCCCCTGACGGCGCCGTGCCAGCCCCGGTGAAGCCCCGGCCACAAAAACCGATGCCAAACCCTGCCGGGAGCCGCTCCCGGGGGATCCCGCCGGGGGATGTGCGAGCCTCTCGCTCCGAAAATACATTTCGGAGATAGCTCCTATTAAAGCGCAATTACGGGTTAAGTAACGAACTGGCTGCGTGCCTAATCGAGAGAAACGCGCTGTGACAATCAGATAAGGGAAGGAACAACACGGCAACAGCCACCGGGGACGGAAGGAGCGGCCGGGGAGGGAAGGAGCCGCCAGGAGCCACCGGGAGCCACCGGGAGCCACCGGGAGCCACCGGGAGCCGCCGGGAGCCGGCGGTGGTCGCTCCCCGGGGCTCCGCTGTCCCGGCTCGGCCCCGGCCATGCAATGCGGACCTCGGAAAGCCGAGCCGAGCGCTGCGGGGCCAGCTCCATCGCGCAGCTGCTCCGCACGCAGCCGGGAGAGCGCGGCTGTCGCCAAGGAAACCGGAGATTGCCGCAGCGATTGCCAGCCCGGCTGCTGCCGCTCCTGCGGGGCCGGGGATGAGCGTGGAGTGCCTCTCCAGGCCTCTCCTTGAGTCGGGGACACCGCTCCAGCCGCGGGGGGACAGCGCTCCTCCGCCTCCTGCGGCCCCGGCACTCCACCCCGCGGCCCCGGGCTCTGGAGGAGCTCTCGGCGCTCAAGGAGCTCCAGGGGCCGCTGGGCAGGGCCCTGTGCCCGGGCACTGCACTGGAGAGGGGCAGTGACACCGCTGTGAGTGCCGCAGTGAGGGCGAGGGGCGGCCACACCTGGAGTCCCGCGTCCCTGGGAACTGGGAGAGGTGCAGGGACAGGTGACAGTGGTGCGGGGACAGTGGCATGGGCCAGGAATGAATTCCCAGCCTGGAAAGGAGGTGAGAGGGCTGTGAAGGAGTCTCCAAAGCTCTGGATGCACGGAGGTGGCAGGGGAAGTCGGCAGGGACATCTCTCCACCTCCTGAAAGGTTTAACTGTGGTTCCTTGACCTGGAGGTGGAATCTCACAGCAGCTCTGCAGCTCGGGCACTGCTCTCCTCCACAGGGCCTCGCCACGGAGCCATGGAAAGGCTTGGCTTGGAAGGGACCTTGGAGGTCATCCAGTGGCATCATCCCCCTGGCCTCTGTGGCAGCTCTGCAGGTAGGGCTTCACCTGAGCGGCCAGAGGGGACAATCCCCTCCTGGACAAAGCACAGCCAGGACCCCCAGCCTCACCCTGGCTTCTTGCAGCTCCTGAGGCAGCTTTAGCAACCCCCAGCACCACCAGGGCCACCTGGGCCGGCTCCTGATCCTTTCCCCACGACCCACCCTGGTGACAGGGAACATCTCCCATTCCTCTTCTGCCAGAGGGGCTGGAAAAGCTGCACAGGGAAACACCTGCAGAGCACCCACAGCCTCGGGGATCCCACAGGATCATGTGGGGTTTAGGATGGAAAAGCCCTTGAGATCATGGAGCCCAGCTCTTCTCCCAGCACAGCCACAGCCACCAGTGCCTTGTGTCCCCAAGTGCCACACCTGCACATTTTTCCAGTTTTTCCATCTCCATCCCAACCAAACCCCCCTTGGAGCTGCTCCCAAGGGTCAGCAGGGGCTGGCAGAGGAGCCCGGCCAGGCTCTGCCTGCTCCTCCTTCCACCCGACCCCACCCCAAATCTCCCTCATTGTGTTTATTCCCGCCTCGGCTCCAGCGGGGGAGCGGCAGGAGCAGAATCCTCGAGCACAGCGAGTTCTCAGCGATATAATTCTCTTTAATCTTTTAAGCATTTGACAGTATTTGCTTGAAAGAAGAAGCAACAAGTACATAATTATTGCACTAATTAAGCTGCCAAAACACAAGCATGCTGCAAGAGCACCTTTGAAACAGTGAGCTCTCGATTCATTAGCATCTGCTGTAAGCTTATTAATCACCTAACAGGCAATTAGCAAGCTGTTACTGTTTGAGACTAGTATGTAAATAAATTCTTGGGTTAATTTCTTCCTCTGATAATAAAGAAAACATTATGAAAATTAGCTAAGCGACAATGTAAATGATCTTGACTGTTAATTATGTGCTGGTGTTACACGCGGCCGCCGCACGGCAGAGGGAGGATGCACCTCTCGTTTGGCGCAGTTTGAAAAATAAAATTGTTGACAGAGGGAGCGGGGAGGTTTTCCTGCAGTGCAGCCACAGCTGTTTGCCTGCAGCTCCCCAAAGCCAGGGATTGGCACTGCAGGATCCCTG